>NC_083098.1:52231551-52552791 GCF_949774975.1 Lagenorhynchus albirostris | reverse complement strand
CTGTTTTTCTACAGTGAGAAGCATGATATTCCAGATGTATAGAACACCTGGATAAAATGAGAACTCTACACATTATGCTGGTCGTTTCAGTAAATGGGAAAGGATGGCAAGTGGTAAAATATTATCTTTTCCTTTAATTTTTTAAATTTCACTTGTTACAAAGAACTTCAATTATAATTGTGCTTTAAAAAGTAACAATGGAAATTTAAAAGAAAAAATATATATTGTGTGTTCAGTTACGTTTCATAGAATTATGAAATGCTCCACCCTCTGGCCATTACCTGCAAAAGCAGCTTTAAAACCTATGCTAATTTTCACTTCATATGAACAAGTCCTGCAGGGCTGTAAAGGAAACCTGCCTTCATCATGTTTTGCGGGAGGTAAAGGCCAAAGTATTTCAAAATGTGGCACACATTTCAAGAAAACCATTTGAAGAACTAAGCTGTAATAACCGTTTGAAAAATAAAAGGACATGCCTGAAAGCTCAATTTCAAAGGATTATGAGACACATGCAAATCCAACCACACAGAGGTATCAGCTCACACCATTCAGAATAACCATCAGGAAAGAAACTACAAATGATCAATGCTGAAGAGGTTGTGGAGAAATGCATACCCTTAATTTGAAGTGGGACGTAACCTGGTAAGAGTCACTAATGGGAACAGGGTGGAGGTGCCTTTAAAAGGTAAACATTGAGCTACTATATGATCCAGCAGGCCCACTCCTGGGCCTATAACATAAGAAGACATAATTGGAAAGACACAGGCAGGCAAATCTGCACTGCAGCAGTATTACAATAGCCAAGACATGGAAGCAACCAAAAGTCCATCAACAGATGAGTGGACAAAGAGGAACTGTTACATGTAGAGATGGAATATTAGCTCGGGAAAAAAATGAAACAATGCCATTTGCAGCACCATAGATGAGTCTAGAGGTAACCATGCAACTTGTAGTAAGTGAGAAAGCGAAAGACACCTAACGTATATCACTTAGAGGTGTTACCTGAAAATTGATAACAATGAAGATATTTCCACAGAGAAAGGCAATCACAGATTCATTGAACAAACTTATGGTTCCCCAAATCGAAAGGTGTGAGGATTGGATACATTACGATATTGGGGTTAACATAGATATAGAAACACACGTGAAATATATAATCACCAAAGACCTACGGAATACCAAGAGAAGACTACTCAACATTGTGTCATAACCTACCTGGGAAAAGGTTCCAAAGAAGAATAGATATATGTATGTGTGTGAAAGAACCACATCTTGCACACCTAGAACAACAAAAAAAAAACATTGTAATCAAATTTGCTGCGATAAAAAATAAAAATTAAATTAAAAATATGAACAAGAAATAATGAGACATAAACTGAAAGGAATTTTTCCTGGCACATCCCATTCTAATTTTCAACCTAGAACAGGACTTCCATTAAGGCTCTGTTGCCCTGGTAACCAGATTTGGTAAAGGAGAAATGCTGCCGCTTTGTGGCTGTTTCACACAACAGCAGCTTTAAACCAAGAGGTAATGTTCACTTAATATTCAAAATATGTGCAGCACTGTAAAGGACACCAGGCCTCAAAAAATGTCCTGGGGTCGTAATCGACCAGAAAATTCAAAAGACGTCAACATTTCAAGAAGACAATGTCAAGAGGCATATTTTACGCACATTTTGTCTTTTCTTTTTTTTCTCTTTAAAATAAAAGGAAATTGAAAAATGCGCAACATCAGCAATGAATAAAGCCATGCAAATCCAATTACAGAAATGTTCACCTCACAGCCGTCAGAATGTTCTTCAGCAAAAAGTCTACAAAGAATAAATGCTGAAGGGGTTTCAGAGAACTGTGTACCCTCCAGCTGCTGGGGGGATGTAAACTGGTAATAGCCAGTAGTGAGAACATAATGGAGGTGCGTTTAAGGGTAAAAATTGAGCTACCATGTGATCTGGTAGGTCCTTTGATGTGCCTATCACCTGAGCAGAGCAGAATGGAAAAGACACAGGCTGGCAATCCTGTACTGCAGGAATATTTAACATAGCCAAGACTTGGAAGAAACCAAAATGTCCATCAACAGAAAAATGCACAAAGAGGAAGTGGTCCATGTAAACAATGGAATATTAGCCATGGAAAACAATGAAACAGTGCCGTTTGCACCACCATATAAGGACCTAGAGATAATCACTCAAATTAAAGAAAGAAAGTGAAAGACAGATATCCTATGACATCACTTCTAGGTGTTACCTAAAAGTTGATACTCATGAACTTATTTCCAAGAGAAGGAAAAGCATGGATTAAGAAAACAAAATTATGTTTAACCAAATGGAAAAGTGTAAGGAATGTGTGAATTAGGATATGAGGGTTAACAGACATGTACTAATACCTATGAAATATATAATCACAAAATACCTATGGAATACCAAGAGAGGTCTAGGCAACACTCTGTAATAACCTACATGGTAAAGAATGCAAAGATAAATGACAGATACATTGATATAATGAACCAGACTCTGTACACCTAGGAGAAACAAAATATTTTTATCAAGTTTGCTCTGATAATTAATAAAAATTAAATTTATAAAACAAACAAGAAGTAAGGAGATATAAGCTCTTGGGGATGTGCTCTGGCACATTCCACTCTAATTTGCAGCCTACTAACACGATTTCCAGGAAGGCTCTGCTGCCCAAAAACCCAGAGTTGGAAATGTAGAAATTCTGCTGCCTTGTGGCCGTTTTCCGCAAGAGCGGCTTTAAGCCCACAGCTAATGTTCTCTTAACATTCACAAGGACTCAGGGCTGCAAAGGACACCTGCCCTAAACAACTGTGCTGAGGTAGGGAATGGACAATAAAATTCAAAACTGACAAATTTTTCAAGAAGATAGTATGAAGAGGTAAGTTTGACTCACTCTCTTGTTTAAAAAAAGGAAAATGGGTGAAAGCTCAACCTCAGGAATTATTAGACTCATGCAAATCTAATGTACAAAAACGTTTCAACTCACACCAGTCGACTGATCATCAGCAAAAGGTCTACAAACAATAAATTCTGAAGGGGTTTTAGAGAACTGTGTACCCTCTAGCTGCTGGTGAGATGTAACGTGGTAAGAGCCAATAATGAGAACAGAAAGGAACTACGATTAAAAGTAAAAGTTGAGATACCATTCGATGCAGCAGTCACACCACTGGGCCTCTCACCTGAGAAGACCAGAATCGAGAAGACGCGGGCTGCAAAAGCTGCACTGCAGCCTTATTCACAATAGCCAAGACAGTGAAGCCACCAAAATGTCCATCAACAGATGTATGGATGAAGAAGAAGTGGTCCACGTTCACAATAGAATATTAGCCATGGAAAACAATGAAACACTGCTATTTGAGGTGCCATAGATGAGCTTGGAGATAATCACAGAATATGAGGTAAGTCAGAAAGCAAAAGACCTATATCCTATGATATCACTTATAGGCGTTATCTAATAACTAACACAAATGAACATATTTCCACAGAGAAAGACACTCACAGACTTAGAAATTAAGTATGCTTATCTAAAAGGAAAGGTGGGCAGAATGGCTAAATTAAGATTAACGTTACCATACGTATACAAATACATATAATAAACATATATCAAAAAGACGGACCATATAGCAAGGGAGGTCTACGGAACACTGTAATATTTTACATGGCAAGAGGATCTGAACATGAATAGACATATATATTGTACAAATGAACCAGATTGTGTACATCTGGACAAACAATATCTAATCATTACCCCGATTAAATAAATTTTAAAAACCAAGATGTAATGAGACATAAACTTATGGGCGTTCCTCCTGGCACATTCCATTCTAACTTAAAACCTAGGACCACGACTTCCAGAAAGGCTCTGCTGCCCTAGTACTCAGATTTGGGAAAGGACAAATGCTGCCTCCTTGTGGCCGTTTCCCACAACAGCAGCTTTAAACCCAGTGCTAATGGTCACTAAATATTCACCAAACTTGCAGTTCTGTAATGACATCTGCCCTCCAAAAAAATCCTGGGGTCGAATATCCACCAAAAATTCAAAAGAGGGCAACCTTCCAAGAAGAGAGCTTCAAGAGATATATTGTACTCACACTTGATTTTTAACAGAAAGGAAAAAGGCGTGGAAAATGATGAATTTTAGGAATTTTTAAAGTCATGCAAACCCAAATTACAAAAACCTATCAGGTCACAGCAGTCAGATTGGCCATTAGCAAAAATGCTGCAAACTATAAATGCTGAAGGGATTGTGGAGAAGTTCGTACCCTCGGTTCTAAGGGAGACATGGTAAGAGCCACTAATGAAAACACAATGGAGGTGCTTTGAAAAGGTAAACATTGAGCTACTAGTCAATCAGTCACACCCACTGCTGGGCCTATCACCTGAGAAAATGAGAATCAAAAAGTCACAGGCTGGCAATCTTGCACTCCAGCAATATTTAATATAGCCAACACTTGGAAGCAACGAAAATGTCCCTCAACAGAGCTATGCACCAAGAAGTGGTCCATATACACAATGGAATATTACTCCGATAAAAATATAAATTAAATTTAAAAAACAAACAAAAATAAGGAGACATCAGCCTTTGGGGGTTTATCCGGGCACATTCCACTCTAATTTATAACCGAGGAAGACGACTGGCCGGAAGCTCTGTTTCCCTAGTACCAGCATGGGGAACAAAGAAAGGCTGCCGCAATCTGGCCGTTACCTGCAAAAGCAGCTTTAAAGCCTGTGCTAATGGTCACTTCATGTGAACAAGTACTGCAGGGCTGTAAATGAAACCTGCCCTCAAAATGTTTTGAGGGAGGTAATGGCCAATAAATTTCAAAATGTAACACATACTTTAGAAAACACTTTGAAGAGCTAAGCTGTAATCACAGTTTGAAAAATAAAAAGGACATGCCTTAAAGCTCAATTTCAAAGGATTATGAATCATATGCAAATTCAACCACAAAGAGGTATCAGCTCACACCAGTCAGAATATCCATCAGCAAGAAAACTACAAACAATAAATGCTGAAGCCATAAAAAGAAACAAAATTGAGCTATTTGTAATGAGGTGGATAGACCTAGAGTCTGTCATACACAGTGAAGTAAGTCAGAAAGAGAGAGACAAATACCGTATGCTAACACATATACCTGGAATTTAAGGAAAAAAAATGTCATGAAGAACCTAGGGGTAAAACAGGAATAAAGACAGAGACCTACTAGAGAATGGACTTGAGGATATGGGGAGGGGGAAGGGTAAGCTGTGACAAAGGGAGAGAGAGGCATGGACATATATACACTACCAAACGTAAGGTAGATAGCTAGTGGGAAGCAGCAGCATGGCACAGGGAGATCAGCTCGGTGCTTTGTGACCGCCTGGAGGGGAGGGAGGGTGGGAGGGAGGGAGACGCAAGAGGGAAGTGATATGGGAACATATGTGTATGTATAACTGATTCATTTTGTTGTAAAGCACAAGCTAGCACACCATTGTAAAGCAATTATACTTCAATAAAGATGTTAAAAATAAATAAATAAATAAATGCTGAAGGTGTTGTGGAGAAATGCATACCCTCAACTTTAAGTGAGATGTAACCTGGAAAGAGCCACTAATGAGCACAGAATCGTGGTGCATTTAAATGGTAAACCCTGAGATACTATATGATACAGGAGGCCCACTCTTGGGCCTATAACATAAGAAGACAGAATTGGAAAGACACAGGCAGGCAAATGTGCAGTGCAGCAGTATTACAATAGCCAAGACATGGAGGCAACCAGAAAGTCCATCAAGAGGTGAGTGGACAAAGAGAACTGGTACATGTACAGATGGAATATTATCTAGGGAAAAAAATGAAACAATGCCATTTGCAGCACCGTAGATGATTCTAGAGGTAATCAGGCAAATTGTACTAAGTCAGACAGCAAAAGACACATATCCTATAATATCACTTATAGGTGTTAGCTAAAAATTGATACCAATGAAGATATTTCCACAGAGAAAGGCAATCACAGATTCATTAAACAAAGTTAAGGTTCACCAAATGGAAAGGTGTGAGGACTGGATATATTAGGATATTGGGGTTAACATAGATATAGAAACACATGTGAAATATATAATCATCAAAGACCTACGGAATACCAAGAGAAGACTACTCAACATTGTGTCACAAGCTACATGAGAAAACGATCTGAAGAAGTATAGATACATGTATATGTGTAAAAGAACCACATCTTACACACCTAGAACAAAACATTTTAATCAAATTTGCTCTGATAAAAAATAAAAATTAAAAAAAGAACAAGAAAAAAAAGAGAGAAAAAAGGAAAAAAAAAGAACAAGAAGTAATGAGACATACACTTAAGGGACTTTTTGCTGGCACATTGCATTCTAGTTTACAACCAGAACACGACTTCCATTAAAGCTCTGTCATCACTAATAAAGCAGCTTTATAAGCAATGTTGAAGGTAGCTTAAAAGAATTCTCACTAATTATTGACAGTAACAAGAAAACAAACAAAAGTAAAACTCTCATGGCAAAAAGTATACATAGAGTAAGGGTAGTAGATCAAACACTTATTAAACTTCTGTAAAGAATAAAAGACAACAGTAGTACTTTTTTTAAAAGAGAGGGCCCAAATAAATCAGAACTGAAAGAGATGATGTTACAAGAGCCACCACAGAAATACAAAGTATCCTAAGATACACACAGGGTAACTCAGGGCTCAGACTGGACAGAGCCCACTCTCCATTCCCCTGTACATGACTTACAGGAGCCTCAGGAACTGAGGAGGGGGTCCTTGAGGAGAGGCACAAGATAGAAGATGTTAGGCATTAACATGACTGCATTCATTTTAAACATGCCTGAACTGCATTCACACGAGATGATTTTGTCCTGTTTGTACATCAGCACCTCTAGTCGGAACTGCAGATCTTTGGTTTCACCACCTCTATGACAACATTAGCTTCACCTGCTGTGGACCGTCTCCTATAGGATTTCTAGAACCACAAAACATCAAAGCTTCACAGGACCCAGAGTCTGTGCGACTCCACTCAGAGTCTCAACTGCACTCAGAGACTCAGAGTCTCAACAGAGACTCCCCTCTTGGAGGACACACACAAAGTAGTGTGCACATCAGGACCCAGGGGAAGGAGCAGTCACCCCATAGGTGAATGATCATACCTAGCTGCTAGTTTTAGAGGGTCTCCTGCAGAGGTGGGGTGTGGCTGCGGCTCACCATGGGGACAACGACACTGACAGCAGAAGTTCTGGGAAATACTCCTTGGCGTGAACTCTCCCAGAGTCCACCATTAGCCTCACCAAGAGCAAGGTAGGCTCCAGTGCTGGGTCGCCTCAGTCCAAACAACCAACAGGGAGGGAACCCAGCCCCATGCCTCAGCAGACAAGCGGATTAAACTTTTTATTAAACTTTTATTTAATCCACAGACAAGCAGATTAAAGCTCTGCCCACCAGAGCAACACCCAGCTCTACCCACCACCAGTCCCTCGCATAAGGAAGCTTGCACAAGCCTCTCAGATAGACTTAATCACTGGAGAGCAGACAGCAGAAGCAAGAAGAACTACAATTCTGCAGCCTGTGGAAGGAAAACCACATTCACAGAAAGATAGAGAAAATGAAAAGGCAGAGGACTTTATACCAGATCAAGGAACAAGATAAATCCTCAGAAAAACAACGAAATGAAGTGGGGATAGGTAACCTTCCAGTAAAAGAATTCAGAATAATGATAGTGAAGATGATCCAAGACCTTAGAAAAATAATGGAGGCAAAGATCGAGAAGATGCAAGAAATGCTTAACAAAGACCTAGAAGAATTAAGGAACAAACACCTAGAAGAATTAAAGAACAAACAAACAGAGATGAACAATACAATAACTGAAATGAAAAATACACTAGAAGGAATCAGTAGCAGAATAACTGTGACAGAAGAACGGATAAGTGACCTGGAAGACAGAAAGGTGGAAATCACTGCCATGGAACAGAATAAAGAAAAAGAATGAAAATAAATGAAGACAACCTAAGAGACTTCTGGGACAACATTAAATGCAACAACATTCGCATTATAGGGGTCCCAGATGGAGAACAGAGAGAGAAGGGACTCGAGAAAATATCTGAAGAGATTATAGTTGAAAACTTCCCTAGCATGGGAAAAGAAATAGCCACTGAAGTCCACGAAGCGCAGAGAGTCCCAGGCAGGATAAACCAAAGGAGAAAAATGCCGAGACACACAGTAATCAAATTGAAAAAATTAAAGACAAAGAAAAATTATTGAAAGCAACAAGGGAAAAATGACAACATACAACGGAACTCCCATAAGGTTAACAGCTGATTTCTCAGCAGAAAATCTACAAGCCAGAAGGGAGTGGCATGATAAATTTAACGTGATGAAAGGGAAGAACCTACCACCAAGAGTACTCCACCCAGCAAGTATCTCATTCAGATTTGATGGAGAAATCAAAAGCTTTACAGACAAGCAAAAGCTAAGAGAATTCAGCACCACGAAACCAGCTCTACAACAAATGCTAAAGGAACTTCTCTAAGTGGGAAACACAAGAGAAGAAAAGGACCCACTAAGACAAACCCATAACAATTAAGAAAATAATAATAGGAACATACATATTGATAATTACCTTAAACATGAATGGATTAAATGCTCCAACCAAATGACACAGGCTCACTGAATGGATACAAAAACAAGATCCATATATATGTTGTCTACAAGAGACCCATTTCAGACCTAGGGACACATACAGACTGAAAGTGAGGGGATGGAAAAATATATTCCATGCAAATGAAAATCAAAAGAAAGCTGGAGTAGCAATACTCATATCAGATAAAATAGATTTTAAAATAAAGAATGTTACAAGAGACAAGGAAGGACACTACATAATGATCAAGGGATCAATCCAAGATATAACAATTATAAATATATATGTACCCAACACAGGAACACCTCAATATATAAGGCAACTGCTAACAGCTATAAAAGAGGAAATCAACAGTAACACAATAATAGCAAGGGACTTTAATACCTCACTTACACCAATGGAGATCATCCAGACAGAAAATTAATAAGGAAACACAAGCTTTAAATGACACAATAGACCAGACAGATTTAATGGATATTTATAGGACATTCCATCCAAAAACAGCAGACTACAAGTTCTTCTCAATGGTACACGGAACATTCTCCGGGATAGATCACATCTTGGGTCACAAATAAAGCCTCAGTAAATTTAAGAAAACTGAAATCATATCAAGCAGCTGTTCCGACCACAATGCTATGAGATTAGAACTCAATTACAGGGAAAATAATGTAAAAAACAAACACATGGAGGCTAAACAATACATTTCTAAATAACCAAGAGATCACTGAAGAAATAAAAGAGGAAATCAAAAACTACCTAGAGACAAATGACAACAAAAACACGATGATTGAAAACCTATGGGATGCAGCAAAAACAGTTCTAAGAGGGAAGTTTATAGCAATACAAGCCTACCTCAAGAAACCAGAAAAATCTCAAATAAACAATCTAACCCTACACCTAAAGGAACTAGAGAACGAAGAACAAAACCCAAAGTTAATAGAAGGAAAGAAATCACAAAGATCAGAGCAGAAAGAAATGAAATAAAAACAATAGCAAAGATCAATAAAACTAAAATCTGGTTCTTTGAGAAGATAAACAAAAATGATAAACCTGTAGCCAGACTCAAGTAAAAGAGGGAGAGGACTCAAATCAATAAAATTAGAAATGAAAAAGGAGAAGTTGTAACAGACACCACAGAAATACAAAGCATCCTAAGAGACCTCTACAAGCAACTCTATGCCAATAAAATGGACAACCTGGAAGAAATGGACAAATTCTTAGAAAGGTATAACCTTCCAAGACTGAACCGGGAAGAAATAGAAAATATGAACAGACCTATCACAAGTAATGAAATTGAAAGTGTGATTAAAAATCTTCCAACAAACAAAAGTCCAGAACTAGATGGCATCAGAGGTGAATTCTATCAAACATTTAGACAAGAGCTAACACCCAATCTTCTCAAACTCTTCAGAACTTTTCAGGGGAAGGAACACTCCCAAACTCATTATATGAGGCCACCATCACCCTGATACCAAAAGCAGAAAAAGATACTACAGAAAAAGAAAATTAGAGACCAATATCACTGATTAATATAGATGTAAAAATCCTCAACAAAATACTAGGAAACAGAATTGAACAACACATTAAAAGGATCATGCACCATGATCAGGTGGGGTTTATCCCAGGGATGCAAGAATTCTTCAATATACACAAATCAATCAATGTGATACACCATATTAACAAATTTGTAGAATAAAAATATGATCATCCCAATAGATGCAGGAAAAGCTTTCGACAAAATTCAACACCAATTTATGATTAAAAGTCTCCAAAAAGTGGGCATAGAGGGAATCTACCTCAACATAATAAAGGCAGTATATGACAAACCCACAGCAAACGTCATTCTCAATAGTGAAAAACTAAAAGCATTTCCTCTAAGATCAGGAACAAGACAAGGATGTCCACTCTCACCACTATTACTCAACATAGTTTTGGAAGTCCTAGACACAGTAATCAGAGAAGAAAAAGAAATAAAAGGAATACAAATTGGAAAAGAAGAAGTAAAATTGTCAGTTTGCAAATGACACGATACTACACATAGTGAATCCTAAAGATGCCACCAGAAAACTACTAGAGCTAATCAATGAATTTGGTAAAGTTGCAGGATACAAAATGCACAGAAATCTCTTGCATTCCTATACACTAACAATGAAAGATCAGAAAGAGAAATTAAGGAAACAATCTCATTCACCATTGCAACAAAAAGAATAAAATACGGAGGAATGAACCTACATAAGGAGGTAAAAGACCTGTACTCACAAAACTATAAGACACTGCTGAAAGAAATCAAAGATGATATAAACATATGGAGGTATAAACCATGTTCTTGGATTAGAAGAATCAATATTGTGAAAATGACTATAGTACCCAAAGCAAGCTACAGATTCAATGCAATCCCTATCAAATACCACTGGCATTTTCTACAGAACTAGAACAAAAAAATCTTAAAATTTGTATGGAGACACAAAAGACCCCGAATAGCCAAAGCAGTCTTGAGGGAAATTAAAAGAGCTGGAGGAATCAGACTTCCTAACTTCAGACTATACTACAAAGCTACATTAATCAAGACTATATGGTACTGGCACAAAAACAGAAATATAGATCAATTGAACAAGATAGAAAGCCCAGAGATAAACCTACGTACCTATGGCTAACTCATCTATGACAAAGGAGGCAAAGATATACAATGAAGAAAAGACAGTCTCTTCAGTAAGTGGTGCTGGGAAAACTGGACAACTACACGTGAAAGAATGAAATTAGAACACTCCATAACACCATACACAAAAATAAACTCAAAATGAATTAGAGATCTAAATGTTAGACCAGACACTATAAAATTATTAGAGGAAAACATAGGCAGAACACTCTATGACATAAATCACAGCAAGATCCTTTTTGACCCACCTCCTAGAGAAGTGGAAATAAAAACAAAAATAAACAAATGGGACCTAATGAAACTTCAAAGCTTTTGCACAGCAAAGGAAAACATAAACAAGACGAAAATACAACCCTCAGAATGGGAGAAATTGTTTTCAAATGAAGCAAATGACAAAAGATTAATCTCCAAAATTTACAAGCAGCTCGTGTAGCTCAATATCACAAAAACAAACAACACAATCCAAAAATGGGCAGAAGACCTAAATAGACATTTCTCCAAAGGAGATATACAGATTGCCAATAAACACATGAAAGGATGCTGAACATCACTAATCATTAGAGAAATGCAAATCAAAACTACAGTGAGGTATCACCTCCCAGCAGTCAGAATGGCAATCATCAAAAAATCTACAAACAATAAATGCTGGAGAGGCATTTACTGGAGAAAAGGGAACGTTCTTGCACTGTTGCTGGGAATGTAAATTGCTATACCCACTAGGGATAACAGTATAGAGGTTCCTTAAAAAACTAAAAATAGAAGTACCATACGACCCAGCAATCCAACTACTGGGCATTTGCCCTGAGAAAACCATAATTCAAAAAGAGTTATATACAACAATGTTCATTGCAGTTCTACTTACAATAGCCAGGACATGGAAGCAACCTAAGTGTCCATCGACAGATGAATGGATAAAGAATATCTGGCACATATATAAATGGAATATTACTCAGCCATAAAAAGAAACAAAACTGAGTTATTTGTAGTGAGGGGGATGGACTTAGAGTCTGTCCTACACAGTGAAGTAAGTCAGAAAGAGAAAAATAAATACCGTGTGCTAACAGAGATATATGGAATCTAAAGAAAAAAGTTTATGAAGAACCTAGGGGCAGGACAGGATTAAGGACACAGACATAGAGAAAGGACTTGAGGACATGGGGAGGGGGAAGGGTAAGCTGGGACGAAGTGAGAGAGTGCCATGGACATATATACGTTACCAAATGTAACATCGATAGCTACTGGGAAGCAGCCACATAGCACAGGGAGATCAGCTCGGTGATTTGCGACCACCTAAAGGGGTGGGATGTGGAGGGTGGGAGGGAGATGTAAGAGGGAGGGGATATGGTGATATATGTATATGTATAATTGATTCACTTTGTTATACAGCAGAAACTAACACTCCATTGTAAAGCAATTATACTCCAATAAAGGTGTAAAAGGAAAATAAAAAAGAAAGAAGCCCAGAGATAAACCTACACACCTATGGTCAACTAATCTATGACAAAGTAGGCAAGACTATACAATGGAGAAAAGACAGTGTCTTCAATCAGTGGTGCTGGGAAAAATGGACAGCTACATGTAAAAGAATGAAATTAGAACACCCCCTAACACCATACACAAAAATAAATTCAAAATGGATTAGAGACCTTAATGTAAGACTGGACAGTATAAAACTCTTAGAGGAAAACATAGGAAGAATACTCTAGCATAAATCACAGCAAGATCTTTTTTGATCCACCTCCTAGAGTAATGACATAAAAAAGAAAACTAAACAAATGGGACCTAATGAAACGTAAAAGCTTTTGCAAAGCAATGGAAACTACAAACACAAAAAGACAACCCTCAGAATGGGAGAATATATTTGCAACTGAATCAATGGACAAAGGATTAATCTCCAATATATATAAACAGCTGATGCAGCTCAATATTAAAAAAACAAACAACCCAATACAAAAATGGGCAGAAGATCTAAATAGACATTTCTTCCAAGAAGACGTAGAGATGGCCAAGGAGCACATGAAAAGCTGCTCTACATCACTAATTATTAGAGAAATGCAAATCAAAACTACAATGAGGTATCACCTCACACCTGTTAGAATGGGCATCATCAGAAAATCTACAAACAACAAATGCTGGAGAGGGTGTGGAGAAAAGGAACCCTCTTCCACGATTGGTGGGAATGTAAATTGATAGTCACTATGGAGAACAGTATGGAGGTTCCTTAAAAAACTAAAAATAGAATTACCATATGATCCAGCAACCCACTACAGGGCATATACCCAGAGAAAACCATAAATCAAAAAGACACATTCACCACAATGTTCATTGCAGCACTATTTACAATAGCCAGGTAATGGAAGCAACCTAAATGCCCACAGACAGACGAATGGATAAAGATGTGGTACATATATAAAATGGACTATTAGCCATAAAAAGGAATGAAATTGGGTCATTTGTAGAGACGTCGATGGATCTAGAGACTGTCATACAGAGTGAAGTAAGTCAGAAAGAGAAAAACAAATATTGTATATTAACGTATATATGTGGAACCTAGAAAAATGGTACAGATGAACCGGTTTGAAGGGCAGAAATAGAGACACAGATGTAGAGAACAAATGTATGGACACAAAGAGGGGAAAGCCATGGGGGGTGGCGGTGGGAGGAGTTGGGAGATTGGGATTGACATGTGTACATTTATATGTATAAAATAGATAACCAATAAGAACCTGCTGTATAAAAAATAAATAATATAAAATGAAAAATAAAATTTTTTAAGAAACGGAAAAAAGTTATTCCCTTTACATACATGTATTTATATGAATGAATTATTTCCATGCTTACATCCATAAGAACAAAAAAGAGGAATAAAACCTACCTTGAAACAAAAAAGAAAAAAACAAAACAGAACCCACCAGTTATACAGATGAAAATCCTATCAGGGCACTTGCTCCAGTGGTAGACAATTCTGAAGTTGGTCAGAGGTGGGGAATCGTCTCGCATGCAGCCAGCAGCCCCCCGCAAGGAGTGTCCTCATTACAAGCCTGGGGGACCGTGCTGAGGCATCTGTGAGTAAACGTGAGATGAGCCCCAGGCCAGCTGCTGCTGAACTGTTCCCAACCTTCCCAGGTAAAACACCTGAATATGTACAAGGACTTGAAAGCCTAGAGGAAGGGCCATAGAGCCACACGAGTGACAGCATGCCAGCCGACTTGGTGCCTGCAGGCCAGCCAGGATGGTCCTGGCCCTGGGTGCTCTTCTGGAAGATTTCCATTTCCCTGCCTGAGATACCCGTCCTGTCCCTGCCCCCACTGCTTTTTTCCTTCCTCACCTCTGCCCAGGGAGAAATTCCAGCAGCAGGTATGGGTGACACATCCTCTTCTTTAGCAGGTGGCAGCCTGGCAACTGCTGCAGAAAGTCCAGGAGAGCCACACTCACACTGGGCCACCCACAAAGCCGTGGCCTCTCACTCCCTCCCACCAGCCCAGCCCCGAGACTGCTGACAGGGCAGAGAAAATGGCGTCAGGCACGGCTGCAGGGGCACTTGCTGCCTGGAATGGTATTTATATTGATCTCAACCCAGGCACACCTGGGGAGGGCTAGCAGGCACGGTAAGGCTGCCAGGTCAGCCAATCATCACCCCTCAGGGGCTCACAGTTGCAGAAAATGGAACTTGCTGAACCAGCCAGGTCCAAGGAACAGGTGTGGGCTCCTGAGAGTCAGGATAGACAAGGGGCTGCAGCTTTGGCTTGTTTTCTAATCATTTTATCTGGCCCATGAGTGGGAGACAACTTCAAGAAAACTCTCTCCTAATGAGAGGAACCCAGGAGTCAGGGAGAGGAGGGGTGGGTGGTGGTTGGAGAGAGAGGCCTGGTGCCCCGGGTGCAGTGGAAGTCTCTGGAAGACCAGGCAGAGGGAGGCCGCACAGAGTGATGCCCAGGGTCACAGAACTGTTGGAGCTGCTGTTTGTTAGTTCAAGTCCTGCTCTGAGGTGCTCTGTGTCAGCTCTGAGTGACAGGTGAGCTGGGGGTGCTCTGCAATGAGGGCTATGTGCATGGTTCCTGTGTGCCCAGCCCTGCCACGGTACCTGCAAGGGTAGCTCTGTATCCTGGGATTGGTCTGACCACGAGAGCCCCATGGGCTGCTGGGGACCTGGTAAAGGATGTCAGGACAGTCAGTGAAGCCACCGAGGATATACCTCCAGTTGCTCCTAATTCCTACACCCTGCTGGTCATTCTACCAACCACCAGGACATGGTATTCTGTATTAGTCTTCAATGATGCCTTCTTTTGTATTCCATTAGTCCCAGAGTCACAAGAAATTTTGGCTTGTGAGTGGCAGGACTCAACATACAACTAAAACAATACTTCCGGGCTGTCTTGCCCCAAGGGTTCAAAAATTCCCACACCGTCTTTGGGGAAAGCTTAGGTAAAGACCTAAAAGTTCTACCTCTGGAAAAGGAAACCCTCCTTCAATACACAGATGACATTCTGATCGCCAGCCCTACTAAGGAGGCCTCTGAACTACCAAGCCAATAAAGGATAGAAGTTGTCCAAGAAAAAGCTCAAATATCACAGACTGCAGTGACCTGCCTGGGCTTCATTCTCACACAAGGTCGGAGAAGCCCATCCCAGGAAAGGGAAGAAACCATTTGCAGCCTTACCCCTTTCTAAAACTAGAAGACAGCTTAGGGGTTCCTGGGGAGGCCAGGGTTTGCTGCTTCTGGATCCCTAACTACAGTCTACTAGCTGGGCCTCTATATGAAACACTGAAAGGAAAAGATGATGATCCTTTTGAACAGAATCCAGAAGTGGCCTTTCAAGAATGGAAAGAGCAGTCAATTCAGACCCTTGCCCTGGAACTCCCTAATTTAGCTAAACCCTTTGACCTCTACATTCCCGGTGAAAGGTGAATCGCCACTGGAGAATTAGTGCAAAAACTGGGACCACTTGAAATGGAACAATGCAAGAATGCCATCCAGGTAGGATAAACCACGGTCACCAAGGGGCTTGGCCCACTGCCACATCTGGCCAAGATACTGGCGGTATCTAAAAACCTGGAAATCAGCAGCCCAAAAGGCCACCTCCCTCCTAAGGGAAAAGGACCCCACGTGGTGATCCTAACCACCAACCATGCCCTGAAGTTGCAGGGTTCGCTCTGTGGGCACACCGACCTCGAGTGAGGAGGCCCTCCAACGCCAACATCCAGAGAGATAACCGGGGGCAACAGGGCACCATGACGACTCGTGTGAACATCACTTGACCTGGAGTTTCTCTCATAAAACAACAATAGTGTGTCCCGAAGGAGTAGACTACTGCTTGCAGGACTTACTGCACCCGGAGGGGAGCTAATAATCTTGGCGGGGGAACCGTATATCACACTGTCACCATAGAAAAGCCTACAGACACCGTGATGATGGTGGCCAATAAGACCGGCTGGACTCCTGTTTACTTCAAAAGGCTGTTGACTCAGTGGCCATCATGGTCCTTGATCACCACTGACCCTGGACTGTCTGGGAGTTGAGCGGGCAGGGCTCTGACACCTGGTGCTGTTTGTACGTTAATTCAGGGGTCTAATTGAAGAAATCACAGACTACTGGTCAGAGCATCTAGGCTGGCAGAAACGGTCAGCCTAAGGTGGCCGAACAAATGTGGGGCGGGGTGAAACCGGTCCCCACAGCGTCTCTGCACATCTCTTTCCTGGACCCTTAAAGGTCATTAGAATCTATAACACTTCCAATGCTGGTGTTCTGGTGGACGAGCAGGGAGGCAGGGGGCCTGGGGACAATCAACGTCACCTGGAGGCTGCTGGGGAGAAGCTCTGACCCTCGCCCCCGGGTATGAGGGCTCCCAACTCAGCACTCAGCAGTTACAGAAGAAGGGTCTGCACCCTCAGCACTCCAAGAATGAGGAACGGGACAAAAGGCAGAGGAGGGGTTTGTCCCCAGCAAAGCCCATTAAATATCCCTGGGAGATAAAAATAGAATCTGGGCAATAAAGTCAAGTCTAACCTTTTTTATCCTTTGTGCTTTGTCTAATTTCATGTGCTCCTAGGGTCACGCATGCAGAGGTTCCACACCCGGCACTTCAGACCAGATTTCCTAGTGCAGAATGGCTGGGTCGACACCTCAGCTCCTGGGGCCCAGTGCAGACTCCGCGATATAGAGCCTGAGCTGCAGCCAACCCGGCCCTCGAGAGCTCCGCCCCCTCCCTCCCACTGACTCTGACAGGATCTCTACACAGCAGCCCAGCCCACAGCCCACGGGGTAGTGCATGCTCTCACCTCTCCATTCTCTGATCAAAATATAAAGTTTCCTTGGCTTGTGAACCAAACTCAGTCTCGATCTGTTGGCCCCAATGACACTGGGCAGGGGGACACTTGTTGGGGTCCACTCTGGAGGATCAGTAACAGAAATTGAGACTATTGTAACCTCAATGAACAGATGTGTCAGCCAAACTGTAGTTAACATAGAACAGTGTATAAGGCTCGGGTAAAATAAGATGTTTCTAACACTTCCATTTGATATTTCCATCACTTTATTATAAGCAAGTTCAGTGAAAAGATTTGTCTTATTTGTCAGGTCAATATTAGAGAAACGAAGTGATTTCTTTCCAAGGATGTACATCTAATAATCTTGGTTAAAGCTTCAATCTTGTTTTAAATGCTTTTCCATTGAAAATGATACCTCTCTTTCAGCTCCCCCATTTCTGAGAAGTATAAAATCTTATAATTTATTATTACCAAAGGGGAAAGGTGGGAGGAGGGATAAATTAACAGTTTGGGATTAACACATACACACTGCTATGTATAAAATAGATCATCAACAAGGAACTACTGTATAGCACAGGGAACTACACTCAACATTTTGCAATAACCTCTAAGGGGAAATAATCTGAAAAAGAATAGATATTTTTATTGACATCATCTATCAATGACAGTTAAAGTGTAACCTAAGGGAAGCTGGTGGTGAGTGCTTCTGACCCTGAAGACTTCAATCATCTAAAGTTTGGACTCTGCCTACTTCCCAAGGCCCTTAATGAACATATGTGTAGCCGTAGCTTAAAAAATTCCCCAGTTTGGGTTTCGGTGAGACACTGATTTTGAAAAAGCCCTGGTGTTCTCCTTACATGAATGGGACTCTTCCTACTGCTAAAACATGTCTGTCACACGCAGAGGATTGTATACCGTCTGATCGAGAAGAGTTTGGAAAAGGCATCTCATCTCCTCATCTCCTGGTGCTCGGGTTTACCCCTCCAGCGTCTTTACTAACAGTCTCCCCACTTGGAGATGTCAGCACTGTCAACATCCTGTTGCGTACAGTTTGGAATTTGTCCAGAGGATGAAGCGGAAGGATGAGGAACAATGAGAGACAAGTCCTAGGTGTTCAGACAGGCACATGTCACTCTAATTTCCAATCAGGAAGACGAATTGACCAAAGGCTAGGGTTGCCCATGGAAACAATATAGGTCTTGAGGAAATCCCGTTGCTTTGTGGCCAGTTCCCATAAACACAAGTTGAACAATGGAACTCAGGGGCAGTAAAATTCACGAAACTGCAGAGTTGAAAATATCCATCACTGAAAAATGTCTTGAGGAAAGTCAGAGAAAAGGACTTGTAAGCAAGGGAGAATGGCAGGAAAGTGATTTGAGGAGGTAGAAAGGACTCGCCATTAAGCACAAGAAAAGGAGCTGAACATTGCCAACATTGCAGTTGGCCAAAAAGGGTGTATTCGTTTTTTTCTGTATATATTCAAGAAAAGGGCATACACTTTTTTAGCCAACCAAACAGGTGGGCACTGGAAATCAATACTACAAAAGATATCACTTTGCATCAGTCAGAAGAGCCATCCTCATAAAGCGTAAACAACAGAAATGCAGGACAGGGCAAGGAGAAGAAGGGAGCCCTGTGAGACTTATAGTGGAAATGTATATTGCCAACGGCCATTCTGGAGAAGTGTATTGTGTTTACTAAAGCATCTAAAAAATGAGCTACAGAGCATAGGGCACTTGCACTCATGGGCGTATATCTTGGGAAAAACAAAAATCGAGAGGACACAGACACCCCAATGTTTACCGCCTCTCTGTTTAAAAGATCCTCGACTAGGATATAACTTAAATGTCTCTGGAGAGAAAAAATGGATAGAGATGTGGTACTTAGGTAGAGTGGAATATTATTCAGCCTGGAAATCAATGAAATATGGCCAGTTGTAACAACTCCGGAGGAGTTACGTATGATCATTCTAAGTGACAGAATTCAAAAAGAAAAAGACACATATCATAAGGTATCACTTAAAGGTGGAATCCAAAATGGCTACACATGAAATAAATTACAAAACAAAAACATAGTCAAATATGTAGAAAACACGCATAAGGCTGCTAAACGGGAAAGGTGGGGAGGGGTGAGGCATCATCCAGGAGGTTGAAATTAGCAAAGATACCATTCCAAATACCAAACTGATAATCAACAAGGCCTACACGGTAGCTAAAAGAACTGCACTCAGCACACTCAAGTCACCGGAAAAGAATATATACGACTGGTAAGAATCTGAAAAAGAATTTACTGATGTCTCCCTGTACGTGAATCAAGTGGATGTACAGCAGCAAGAAACAGAGCTTTGAAAATCAGCTATAACCAATATAGTAATAAATTGAAAAAAATAAACGACAGAGAGACAGAGAAAACCTCTTACAACTTTTCCTCAGGGACGGTGATGCAACATGGATTGAACACATCTAGACCCACAGCAGGATGAGACATAAGGCTGGAAACTGTTTGCACTAAGAGAAATGTGAGGTTGGGTGAGGAAATGCACACCCTTTAAAGTAATACTACCTGGTACCCATTCAATGGGTCCCAAATCTGCAGGTTCAAGGGATCTTCCTACAGCTAAAACATGCATGGAAAACCCAGAGGACTGTACACCATGTGATCGGGAGATGTGTCTAAAATGCACCTCATTTATCCTCTCCTGGTGCTCCTGTTCATCATTCCAGCCATGTTACTTAGAATCTCCGCACTTGGAGAATCAGCACATTTCAACTTTTGTTTCACACATTTTGCAAATTGTGAGGAGGATGAACGGGAAGAGGGGGAACCAATGAGAGAATAGTTGTAGGGGTTTGGACGGGCACATATCACTCTAATTTCCCATTAAGAATAAGAATTGAAACAAGGCTCAGTCCACCTCACCGGAGGCAAAATAGGTCCTGAAGCAATCCTGCGGGTTTGAGGCCAGCTCACAAAAGAGCAACTTAAAAAATGGAGCTCAGGGTCACTGCAATTCACAAACCTGCAGAGTTATAAATGAAAACTAACGTCCAAAAATATGTTGAGGTAAGGCAAAGAAGAGGATCTGAATGCAAGACAGAATTGCAAGAAACAGATTTCAAGAGATAGATTGGACTCGTCTTTAAAGCACATGAAAAGCGGCAGAATTTCGACAATGATGCAGTTGGCCCAAAAGGGCGTATGCGTTTTTTCCTGATTATATCCAGGAAAAAACGCATACGCACTTTATGGGCAACGAAGCAAGCAAGCAATGCAAATGTGCACAACAAAGAAGTCTCATTTCCCACCGGTCAAAAGGGCCATCCTAAAAAATTGTAAAAACCAAATTGCAGGACAGGCCATGGAGAACAGGGAGCCTTTATACGCTGATGGGCAGTGTGCGAACTGCCGAGAGCCACTCTGGAGAAGTGTATGGTGGTTCCTAAATCATCTAAAAAACAGAGCTACAGAGCATAGGACACTTCCAATCATGGGAGTATATCTAAGGAAGTCTAAAAATCAACAAGACACAAGCACACCACAGTTTAGGGCTACTCTGTTTACAAGAACCTCAACTTCAGTACACCTTAAATATCCCAGGAAAGAGAACAATGGATAAAGAAGATGTGGTACTTATGTACAATGGAATATCTCTTCACCATGAAATCAATGTAATAAGGCTAGTAGAAGGATAAAGAGTGGATTTAGGTCCGATAATACTACTTGAAATAAGTCAAACAGAAAAAGAAACATATCATAAGATATCACCTATAGAGGGAGGGTAAATATGGCTGCACAAGAAATGAATTACAGAACAGAACAGTGTCTCACATTTAGAAAACACACTTATGTCAGCTTAAGGGGAAAGGAGAGGTGGGGTGATGCATAAAACCAGAGTTTGAAATTAGCACAGATACCGTTCAATAAACCAAATAGGTATTAGACAAGATCTACACCTTGCTCAATGAACTGGCCTCAACACACCCTATACACCGCAGAGAAATATATCTGAGTAATAAGAATCTTAAAACCCACGTATTGATATATCTCCATAAGGGAATCAAGTGTGTGCAGAGCAGCACAAACACAGCAGTGAAAATGAGCTAAACCCCATTATAGAAATAAATTTTAAAACCAAAACGCAGAAACAATGAAAGAGAGAAAAATTCTTACAACATTTGCTCAGGGGCTGTGATGCAACCTGGATTGACCACATATAAACCCACAGCTGGATAAGACATAAGGCTGGACACTTGGGGCTGAGAGGATTGGTGAGCTTTGGTGAGCAACTGCCGAAAGTTTAATGCAATACTTCATGCTACTCATTCCAAGGGTCCCAACACTCCAGGTTGAAGGGAATCTTCCTACAGCTAAACCATGCTTGGGAAACCCAGCGATTGGTATACCATATGATCAGGAAAGGTTTCTAAAACGCACCTCTTTTTTCCTCTCCTGGGACTCCGGATCGACATTCCAGCCGCTTTACTAACAACATCCCCACATGGAGAGTCAATGCCTTTAAGTTCTGGTATCGCACAGTCTGCAGTTAGTGCGGAGGATGAATGGGAATAGGGGAACCAGTGAGAAACTAGCTGTAGCGGTTTCAATGAGCACATGTCACTCTAATTTCACATCAGTAAGAAGAATTAACCAAAGGCACAGCAAGGTGCCCAAGAAGAAGAATAGGGCCTGAAGGAATCCTCTGGTTATGAGGCAAGATCACAAAAATAAGAGCTGAAAAATGGAGCTAAGGGCCACTGCAATTCAAAAACCTGCAGAGTTATAAAGGCCAAATATTTTCAAAAAATATATTGAGGAAAGGCTATGAAGAGGCAATGAAAGGAAGGCAGAATTGCAGAAAACCGATTTCAGGAGGTAGACTGGAATTGCATTGAAAATATATGAAGAAAGTCAGAACGTCGACAATGATGCACTTGGCCAAAAAGGGCGTATGCGTTTTTTCGTGAATATATTCAGGAAAAACGCATACGCACTTTTTGGCCAACCAAGCAAGCTTGCAAAGGAAATCTGCACTATAATGAAGTCTCACTTCCCCCAGGTCAAAAGGGCCATCTGAAAAAAGTGTAAAATCCAGAAAGGCAGGACAGGCCATGGAGAACTGGGAGCCTTGTTATGCTGATGGGCGGGATGTAAATTGCCAACAGCCACTCGGGAGAAGTGTATGGTGTTTCCTGAAACATCTATAAAACAAAGCAACAGAGCCTAGGGCACTTCCACTTATGGTCCTATAGCTTAGGGAAATTAAAATCAAAAAGACACAGCCACCCCAAAGTTTGGGACGGCTCTGTTTACAAGAACCTCGTTTACGGTGCAAGGTCAATATCGCAGAAAGTGAAAAATGGATAAAGAAGTTGCGGTACATACGTACAATGCAACATCACTCAGCAATGAAATCTATGTCATCAGGCCCGTAGCAGCATAATGAATGGATTCAGGTATGATGATTCTAACTGAAATAAGTCACACAGAAAAAGAAACATCATAAGATATCACTAATACACGGAATGTAAAATTGGTTACACAGGAACTGGATTACAAACAGAACAGTGTCTCACATTTAGAACACCAACTTATGCTTGCTTAAGGGGAAAGGTGAGCTGGGGTGCTGCATAAAACCAGAGATTGAAATGAGCACAGATAAAATTCCTTAAGCCAGATATGGAATAGACAAGAGCTACTCCTTGCTCAACGAAATGGACTCAACACCCCATATTAAACGCCTAAGAATGTACCTGACTAGTAAGTATCTTAAAACCTATGGATTGCTATGTCTCCGAAAGAGAATCAAACGTGTGTACGGGGACATAAACGCAGCAGTGATTGGATTGGAGAGGTTCGGTGAGCAAATGAAGACCCTTTGAAGTCATATTGCATGGTACCCATTCCACGGGTCTCAACTCTCCAGGTTTAAGGGATTCTTCCTTCAGCTAAAACATGCATGTGGAATCCAGAGTATGATCAACCATGTGATCGGGAGACATGTTCAAATATGTCTCAGTTCTCGTCCCCTGGTACTCGGGTGCAACATTCCAGACGCTTTACTAACACCGTTCAGACTTGGAGAATCAGTGCCTTTAACCTCCTGTTTGGCCCAGTTTGCAATTTCTGTGGAAGATGAACAGGAATAGGAGGACGAATGAGAGACTAGCTGTCGGTGTCTGGACGGGCAAATTTAACTCTCATTTCCCACCAGGAAGAGGAATTAACCAAAGGCTCAGCGTGCCATGCCGGAACCAGATTAGGGCCTGAAGCAATCCTGCGGTGTTGCGGCCAGCTCACAAGAAAGCGAGTTGAAGAAAGGAGCTCAGGGGCACTGTAATTCACAAACCTGCAGAGTTATAAATGACAGCTATCGTCCAAAAATATACTGAAGTAAGGCTGCCAAGAGGACTTGAAAGCAGGGCAGAATTGCAGGAAACCGATTTCAGGAGGTAGACTGGAATTGCATTTAAAGCATAGGAAAAGAGGCAGAACGTCCACAATGATGCACTTGGCCAAAAAGGGCGTATGCGTTTTTTCCTGAATATATTCAGGAAAAAACGCATACGCCCTTTTTGGCCAACCAAGCAAGCTTGCAAAGGAAATCTGGACTACAATGAAGTCTCACTTCCCCCCGGTCAAAAGGGCCATCTGAAAAAAGTGTAAAATCCAGAAAGGCAGGACAGGCCATGGAGAACTGGGAGCCTTGTTATGCTGATGGGCGGGATGTAAACTGCCAACAGCCACTCGGGAGAAGTGTATGGTGTTTCCTGAAACATCTAGAAAACAAAGCAACAGAGCCTAGGGCACTTCCACTTATGGTCCTATAGCTTAGGGAAATTAAAATCAAAAAGACACAGCCACCCCAAAGTTCGGGACGGCTCTGTTTACAAGAACCTCGTTTACAGTACAAGTTCAATATCGCAGAAAGCGAAAAATGGAAAAAGAAGTTGTGGTACTTACATACAATACAATATCACTCAGCAATGAAATCTATGTCATCAGGCCCGTAGCAGCATAATGAGTGGATTCAGGTATGATGATTCTAAGTGAAATAAGTCACACAGAAAAAGAAACATCATAAGATATCACTAATACACGGAATGTAAACATGGCTACACAGGAACTGGATTACAAAACAGAACAGGGTCTCAAATTTAGAAAGCCAACTTATGCTTGCTTAACGGGAAAGGTGAGTTGGGGTGCTGCATAAAACCAGAGATTGAAATGAGCACAGATAAAGTTCCTTAAGCCAAATATGTAATAGACAAGAGCTCCTCCTTGCTCAACGAAATGGGCTCAACACCCCATATTAAACGCCTAAGAATGTACCTGACTAGTAAGTATCTTAAATCCTATGGATTGCTATGTCTCCGAAAGAGAATCAAGCATGTGTACAGGGGCATAAACGCAGCAGTGATAGGATTGGAGAGGTTCGGTGAGCAAATGAAGACCCTTTGAAGTCATATTGCATGGTACCCATTCCACGGGTCTCAAATCTCCAGGTTTAAGGGATTCTTCCTTCAGCTAAAACATGCATGTGGAACCCAGAGTATGATCAACCATGTGATCGGGAGACGTGTTCAAATATGTCTCAGTTTTCGACCCCTGGTATTCGGGTGCAACATTCCAGACGCTTTACTAACACCTTTCAGACTTGGAGAATCAGTGCCTTTAACCTCCTGTTTGGCCCAGTTTGCAATTTCTGTGGAAGATGAACAGGAATAGGGAGGACCAATGAGAGACTAGCTGTCGGTGTCTGGACGGGCAAATTTAACTCTCATTTGCCACCAGGAAGAGGAATTAACCAAAGGCTCAGCGTGCCGTGCCGGAACCAGATTAGGGCCTGAAGCAATCCTGCGGTGTTGCGGCCAGCTCACAAGAAAGCGAGTTGAAGAAAGGAGCTCAGGGGCACTGTAATTCACAAACCTGCAGAGTTATAAATGACAGCTATCGTCCAAAAATATACTGAAGTAAGGCTGCCAAGAGGACTTGAAAGTGGGGCAGAATTGCAGGAAACCGATTTCAGGAGGTAGACTGGAATTGCATTTAAAGCATAGGAAAAGAGGCAGATCGTCGACAATGATGCACTTGGCCAAAAAGGGCATATGCGTTTTTTCCTGAATATATTCAGGAAAAAACGCATACGCCCTTTTTGGCCAACCAAGCAAGCTTGCAAAGGAAATCTGCACTACAATGAAGTCTCACTTCCCCCCGGTCAAAAGGGCCATCTGAAAAAAGTGTAAAATCCAGAAAGGCAGGACAGGCCATGGAGAACTGGGAGCCTTGTTATGCTGATGGGCGGGATGTAAACTGCCAACAGCCACTCGGGAGAAGTGTATGGTGTTTCCTGAAACATCTAAAATCAAAGCAACAGAGCCTAGGGCACTTCCACTTATGGTCCTATAGCTTAGGGAAATTAAAATCAAAAAGACACAGCCACCCCAAAGTTTGGGACGGCTCTGTTTACAAGAACCTCGTTTACGGTACAAGTTCAATATCGCAGAAAGTGAAAAATGGATAAAGAAGTTGTGGTACTTACATACAAAACAATATCACTCAGGAATGAAATCTATGTCATCAGGCCCGTAGCAGCATAAAGAGTGGATTCAGGTATGATGATTCTAACTGAAATAAGTCACACAGAAAAAGAAACATCATAAGATATCACTAATACACGGAATGTAAACTTGGCTACACAGTAACTGGATTACAAAACAGAACAGGGTCTCAAATTTAGAAAGCCAACTTATGCTTGCTTAACGGGAAAGGTGAGTTGGGGTGCTGCATAAAACCAGAGATTGAAATGAGCACAGATAAAGTTCCTTAAGCCAAATATGTAATAGACAAGAGCTACTCCTTGCTCAACGAAATGGGCTCAACACCCCATATTAAACGCCTAAGAATGTACCTGACTAGTAAGTATCTTAAAACCTATGGATTCCTATGTCTCTGAAAGAGAATCAAGCGTGTGTACAGGGGCATAAACGCAGCAGTGATAGGATTGGAGAGGTTCGGTGAGCAAATGAAGACCCTTTGAAGTCATATTGCATGGTACCCATTCCACGGGTCTCAACTCTCCAGGTTTAAGGGATTCTTCCTTCAGCTAAAACATGCATGTGGAACCCAGAGTATGATCAACCGTGTGATTGGGAGACGTGTTCAAATATGTCTCAGTTTTCGACCCCTGGTACTCGGGTGCAACATTCCAGACGCTTTACTAACACTCTCCCGACTTGGAGAGTCAGTGCGTTTAACCTCCTGTTTGGCCCAGTTTGCAATTTCTGCGGAAGATGAACAGGAATAGGAGAACCAATGAGAGACTAGCTGTCGGTGTCTGGACGGGCAAATTTAACTCTCATTTGCCACCAGGAAGAGGAATTAACCAAAGGCGCAGCGTGCCGTGCCGGAACCGGATTAGGGCCTGAAGCAATCCTGCGGTGTTGCGGCCAGCTCACAAGAAAGCGAGTTGAAGAAAGGAGCTCAGGGGCACTGTAATTCACAAACCTGCAGAGTTATAAATGACAACTATCGTCCAAAAATATACTGAAGTAAGGCTGCCAAGAGGACTTGAAAGCGGGGCAGAATTGCAGGAAACCGATTTCAGGAGGTAGACTGGAATTGCATGTAAAGCATAGGAAAAGAGGCAGAACGTCCACAATGATGCACTTGGCCAAAAAGGGCGTATGCGTTTTTTCCTGAATATATTCAGGAAAAAACGCATACGCCCTTTTAGGCCAACCAAGCAAGCTTGCAAAGGAAATCTGCACTACAATGAAGTCTCACTGCCCCAGGGTCAAAACGGCCATCTGAAAAAAGTGTAAAATCCAGAAAGGCAGGACAGGCCATGGAGAAATGGGAGCCTTGTTATGCTGATGAGCGGGATGTAAATTGCCAACAGCCACTCGGGAGAAGTGTATGGTGTTTCCTTAAACATCTAAGAAACAAAGCAACAGAGCCTAGGGCACTTCCACTTATGGTACTATAGCTTAGGGAAATTAAACTCAAAAAGACACAGCCACCCCAAAGTTTGGGACGGCTCTGTTTACAAGAACCTCGTTTACGGTACAAGTTCAATATCACAGAAAGCGAAAAATGGATATAGAAGATGTGGTACTGACGTACAAAGCAATATCACTCAGCAATTAAATCTATGTGATCAGGCCCATAGCAGCATAATGAGTGGATTCAGGTACGGTGATTCTAAGTGAAATAACTCACACAGAAAAAGAAACATCATAAGATATCACTAATACACGGAATGTAAACTTGGCTTCACAGGAACTGAATTACAAAACAGAACACGGTCTCAAATGTAGAAAACCAACTTATGCTTGCTTAAGGGGAAAGGTGAGTTGGGGTGCTGCATAAAACCAGCGATTGAAATTAGCACAGATAACGTTCCATAAGCCAAATATGTAATAGACAAGAGCTACTCCTTGCTCAACGAAGTGGACTCAACACCCCATATTAAAAGCCTAAGAATATACCTGACTAGTAAGTATCTTAAAACCTATGGATTTATATGTCTCCGAAAGAGAATCAAGCGTGTTTACAGCTGCATAAACGCAGCAGTGATAGGATTGGTGAGGTTCCGTGAGCAAATGCAGACCCTTTGAAGTCATATTGCATGGTACCCATTCCACGGGTCTCAACTCTCCAGGTTTAAGGGGTTCTTCCTTCAGCTAAAACATGCATGTGGAACCCAGAGTATGATCCACCATGTGATCGGGAAACGTGTTCAAATGTGTCTCAGTTTTCGTCTTCTGGTACTCGGGTGCAACATTCCAGACGCTTTACTAACACTCTCCCCACTTGGAGAGTCAGTGCCTTTAACCTCCTGTTTGGCCCAGTTTGCAATTTCTGCGGAAAATGAACAGGAATAGGGAGAACCCATGAGAGACTAGCTGGAGGTGTCTGGACGGGCAAATTTAACTGTCATATCCCACCAGGAACAGGAATTAACCAAAGGCTCAGCGTGCCGTGCCGGAACCACACTAGGGCCTGAAGCAATCCTGCGGTGTTGCGGCCAGCTCACAAGAAAGCGAGTTGAAGAAAGGAGCTCAGGGGCACTGTCATTCACAAACCTGCAGAGTTATAAATGACAGTTATCGTCCAAAAATATATTGAAGTAAGGCTGCCAAGAGGACTTGAAAGCTGGGCAGAATTGCAGGAAACCGATTTCAGGGGTAGACTGGAATTGCATGTAAAGCATAGGAAAAGAGGCAGAACGTCCACAATGATGCACTTGGCCAAAAAGGGCGTATGCGTTTTTTCCTGAATATATTCAGGAAAAAACGCATACGCCCTTTTTGGCCAACCAAGCCAGCTTCCAAAGGAAATCTGCACTACAATGAAGTCTCACTTCCACCCGGTCAAAAGGGCCATCTGAAAAAAGTGTATCATCCAGAAAGGCAGGACAGGCCATGGAGAACTGGGAGCCTTGTTATGCTGATGGGCGGGATGTAAATTGCCAACAGCCACTCGGGAGAAGTGTATGGTGTTTCCTGAAACATCTAAAAAACAAAGCAACAGAGCCTAGGGCACTTCCACTTATGGTCCTATAGCTTAGGGAAATTAAAATCAAAAAGACACAGCCACCCCAAAGTTTGGGACGGCTCTGTTTACAAGAACCTCGTTTACGGTACAAGTTCAATATCGCAGAAAGCGAAAAATGGAAAAAGAAGTTGTGGTACTTACATACAATACAATATCACTCAGGAATGAAATCTATGTCATCAGGCCTGTAGCAGCATAATGAGTGGATTCAGGTATGATGATTCTAACTGAAATAAGTCACACAGAAAAAGAAACATCATAAGATATCACTAATACACGGAATGAAAACTTGGCTACACAGGAACTGGATTACAAAACAGAACAGGGTCTCAAATTTAGAAAGCCAACTTATGCTTGCTTAACGGGAAAGCTGAGTTGGGGTGCTGCATAAAACCAGAGATTGAAATGAGCACAGATAAAGTTCCTTAAGCCAAATATGTAATAGACAAGAGCTACTCCTTGCTCAACGAAATGGGCTCAACACCCCATATTAAACGTCTAAGAATGTACCTGACTAGTAAGTATCTTAAAACCTTTGGATTGCTATATCCCTGAAAGAGAATCAAGCGTGTGTACAGGGGCATAAACGCAGTAGTGATAGGATTGGAGAGGTTCGGTGAGCAAATGAAGACCCTTTGAAGTCATATTGCATGGTACCCATTCCATGGGTCTCAACTCTCCAGGTTTAAGGGATTCTTCCTTCAGCTAAAACATGCATGTGGAACCCAGAGTATGATCAACCGTGTGATTGGGAGACGTGTTCAAATATGTCTCAGTGTTCGACCCCTGGTACTCGGGTGCAACATTCCAGACGCTTTACTAACACTCTCCCGACTTGGAGAGTCAGTGCGTTTAACCTCCTGTTTGGCCCAGTTTGCAATTTCTGCGGAAGATGAACAGGAATAGGAGAACCAATGAGAGACTAGCTGGAGGTGTCTGGACGGGCAAATTTAACTCTCATTTGCCACCAGGAAGAGGAATTAACCAAAGGCTCAGCGTGCCGTGCCGGAACCGGATTAGGGCCTGAAGCAATCCTGCGGTGTTGCGGCCAGCTCACAAGAAAGCGAGTTGAAGAAAGGAGCTCAGGGGCACTGTAATTCACAAACCTGCAGAGTTATAAATGACAACTATCGTCCAAAAATATACTGAAGTAAGGCTGCCAAGAGGACTTGAAAGTGGGGCAGAATAGCAGGAAACCGATTTCAGGAGGTAGACTGGAATTGCATGTAAAGCATAGGAAAAGAGGCAGAACGTCCACAATGATGCACTTGGCCAAAAAGGGCCTATGCGTTTTTTCCTGAATATATTCAGGAAAAAACACATAGGCCCTTTTTGGCCAACCAAGCAAGCTTGCAAAGGAAATCTGCACTACAATGAAGTCTCACTGCCCCAGGGTCAAAAGGGCCATCTGAAAAATGTGTAAAATCCAGAAAGGCAGGACAGGCCATGGAGAAATGGGAGCCTTGTTATGCTGATGAGCGGGATGTAAATTGCCAACAGCCACTGGGGAGAAGTCTATGGTGTTTCCTGAAACATCTAAGAAACAAAGCAACAGAGCCTAGGGCACTTCCACTTATGGTCCTATAGGTTAGGGAAATTAAACTCAAAAAGACACAGCCACCCCAAAGTTTGGGACGGCTCTGTTTACAAGAAGCTGTTTTACGGTACAAGTTCAATATCACAGAAAGTGAAAAATGGATACAGAAGTTGTCGTACTTACATACAATGCAATATCACTCAGCAATGAAATCTATGTCATCAGGCCCATAGTTGCATAATGAGTGGATTCAGGTACGATGATTCTAAGTGAAATAAGTCACACAGAAAAAGAAACATCATAAGCTATCACTAATACACGGAATTTAAACTTGTCTACACAGGAACTGAATTACAAAACAGAACAGGGTCTCAAATGTAGAAAACCAACTTATGCTTGCTTAAGGGGAAAGGTGAGTTGGGGTGCTGCATAAAACCACAGATTGAAATTAGCACAGATACCGTTCCATAAGCCAAATATGTAATAGACAAGAGCTACTCCTTGCTCAACGAAGTGGACTCAACACCCATATTAAACGCCTAAGAATATACCTGACTAGTAAGAATCTTAAAACCTATGGATTTCTATGTCTCCGAAAGAGAATCAAACATGTGTACAGCGGCATAAACGCAGCAGTGATAGGATTGGTGAGGTTCGGTGAGCAAATGCAGACCCTTTGAAGTCATATTGCATGGTACCCATTCCATGGGTCTCAAATCTCCAGGTTTAAGGAATTCTTCCTTCAGCTAAAACATGCATGTGGAACCCAGAGTATGATCCACCATGTCATCGGGAAACGTGTTCAAATGTGTCTCAGTTTTCGTCCCCTGGTACTCGGGTGCAACATTCCAGATGCTTTACTAACACTCTCCCCACTTGGAGAGTCAGTGCCTTTAACCTCCTGTTTGGCCCAGTTTGCAATTTCTGCGGAAAATGAACAGGAATAGGGAGAACCAATGAGAGACTAGCTGGAGGTGTCTGGACGGGCAAATTTAACTCTCATTTCCCACCAGGAAGAGGAATTAACCAAAGGCTCAGCGTGCCATGCCGGAACCACACTAGGGTCTGAAGCAATCCTGCGGTGTTGCGTCCAGCTCACAATAAAGCGAGTGAAGAAAGGAGCTCAGGGGCACTGTAATTCACAGAACTGCAGAGATATAAATGACAGCTATCGTCCAAAAATATATTGAAGTAAGGCTGCCAAGAGGACTTGAAAACGGGGCAGAATTGCAGGAAACCGATTTCAGGAGGTAGACTGGAATTGCATGTAAAGCATAGGAAAAGAGGCAGAACGTCCACAATGATGCAATTGGCCAAAAAGGGCGTATGCGTTTTTTCCTGAATATATTCAGGAAAAAACGCATACGCCCTTTTTGGCCAACCAAGCAATCTTGCAAAGGAAATCTGCACTACAATGAAGTCTCACTGCCCCCAGTAAAAAGGGCCATCTGAAAAAAGTGTAAAATCCAGAAAGGCAGGACAGGCCATGGAGAACTGGGAGCCTTGTTATGCTGATGGACGGGATGTAAATTGCCAACAGCCACTCTGGAAAAGTGTATGGTGTTTCCTGAAACATCTAAGAAAGAAAGCAACAGAGCCTAGGGCACTTCCACTTATGGTCCTATAGCTTAGGGAAATTAAACTCAAAAAGACACAGCCACCCCAAAGTTTGGGACAGCTCTGTTTACAAGAACCTCGTTTACGGTACAAGTTCAATATCGCAGAAAGCGAAAAATGGATAAAGAATTTGTGGTACTTACGTACAATGCTATATCACTCAGCAATGAAATCTATGTCATCAGACCCGTAGCAGCATAATGAGTCGATTCAGCTACGATGATTCTAAGTGAAATAAGTCACACAGAAAAAGAAACATCACAAGATATCACTACTACACGGAATGTAAACTTGGCTACACAGGAACTGAATTACAAAGCAGAACAAGGTCTCAAATGCAGAAAACCAACTTATGCTTGCTTAAGGGGAAAGGTGAGTTGGGGTGCTGCATAAAACCAGAGATTGAAATTAGCACAGATACCGTTCCATAAGCCAAATATCTAATAGACAAGAGCTACTCCTTGCTCAACAAAGTGGACTCAACACCCCATATTAAACGCCTAAGAATATACCTGACTAGTAAGAATCTTAAAACCTATGGATATATGTCTCAGAAACAGAATCAAGCATGTGTACAGTGGCATAAACGCAGCAGTGATAGGATTGGTGAGGTTTGGTGAGCAAATGCAGACCCTTTGAAATCATATTGCATGGTACCCATTCCACGGGTCTCAACTCTCCAGGTTTAAGGGATTCTTCCTTCAGGTAAAACATGCATGTGGAACCCAGAGTATGATCCACCGTGTGATCGGGAAACGTGTTCAAATATGTCTCAGTTTTCGTCCCCTGGTACTCGGGTGCAACATTCTAGACGCTTTACTAACACTCAAACCACTTGGAGACTCAGTGCCTTTAACCTCCTGTTTGGCTCAGTTTGCAATTTCTGCGGAAAATGAACAGGAATAGGGAGAACCAATGAGAGACTAGCTGGAGGTGTCTGGACGGCCAAATTTAACTCTCATTTCCCACCAGGAAGAGGAATTAACCAAAGGCTCAGCGTGCCATGCCGGAACCACACTAGGGTCTGAAGCAATCCTGCGGTGTTGCGTCCAGCTCACAATAAAGCGAGTGAAGAAAGGAGCTCAGGGGCACTGTAATTCACAGAACTGCAGAGATATAAATGACAGCTATCGTCCAAAAATATACTGAAGTAAGGCTGCCAAGAGGACTTGAAAGCGGGGCAGAATTGCAGGAAACCGACTTCAAGAGGTAGACTGGAATTGCATGTAAAGCATAGGAAAAGAGGCAGAACGTCCACAATGATGCACTTGGCCAAAAAGGGCGTATGCGTTTTTTCCTGAATATATTCAGGAAAAAACGCACACGCCCTTTTTGGCCAACCAAGCAAGCTTGCAAATGAAATCTGCACTACAATGAAGTCTCACTGCCCCCCGGTCAAAAGGGCTATCCGAAAAAATTGTAAAATCCAGAAAGGCAGGTCAGGCAATGGAGAAGTGGGAGCCTCGTTATGCTGATGGGCGGATGTAAATTGCCAACAGCCACTCTGGAGAAGTGTATGGTGTTTCCTGAAACATCTAAAAAACAAAGCAACAGAGCCTAGGGCACTTCCACTTATGGTTCTATAGCTTAGGGAAATTAAAATCAAAAAGACACAGCCACCTCAAAGTTTGGGACGGCTTTGTTTACAAGAACCTCGATTACGGTACAAGTTCAATATCGCAGAAAGCAAAAATGGATAAAGAAGTTGTGCTACTTACGTACAATGAAATATCACTCAACAACGAAATCTGTGTCATCAGGCCCATAGCAGCATCATGAGTGGATTCAGGTACGATGATTCTAAGTGAAATAAGTCACACAGAAAAAGAAACATCATAAGCTATCACTAATATACAGAATGTAAACTTGGCTACACAGGAACTGAATTACAAAACAGCACAGGGTCTCAAATGTAGAAAACCAACTTATGCTTGCTTAAGGGGAAAGCTGAGTTGGGGTGCTGGATAAAACCAGAGATTGAAATTACAACAAATACCGTTCCATAAGCCAAATATGTAATAAACAAGAGCTACTCCTTTTTCAACGAAGTGGACTCAACACCCCATATTAAACGCCTAAGAATATACCTGACTAGTAATAATCTTAAAACCTATGGATTTATATGTCTCCGAAAGAGAATCAAGCGTGTGTACAGCGGCATAAACACAGCAGTGATAGGATTGGTGAGGTTCGGTGAGCAAATGCAGACCCTTTGAAGTCATATTGCATGGTACCCATTCCACGGGTCTCAACTCTCCAGGTTGAAGGGATTCTTCCTTCAGCTAAAACATGCATGTGGAACCCAGAGTATGATCAACCGTGTGATCGGGAGACGTGTAAAAATATGTCTCAGTTTTCGACCCCTGGTACTCGGGTGCAACATTCCAGACGCTTTACTAACACTGGGTGCAACATTCCAGACGCTTTACTAACACTCTCCCCACTTGGAGAGTCAGTGCCTTTAACATCCTGTTTGGCCCAGTTTGCAATTTCTGCGGAAAATGAACAGGAATAGGGAGAACCAATGAGAGACTAGCTGGAGGTGTCTGGGCGGGCAAATTTAACTCTCATTTCCCACCAGGAAGAGGAATTAACCAAAGGCTCAGCGTTCCATGCAGTAACGACACTAGGGCCTTAAGCAATCCTGCGGTGTTGCGGCCAGCTCACAAGAAAGCGAGTTGAAGAAAGGAGCTCAAGGGCACTGTAATTCACAGACCTGCAGAGTTATAAATGACAGCTATCGTCCAAAAATATATTCAAGTAAGGCTGCCAAGAGGACTTGAAAGCGGGGCAGAATTGCAGAAAACCGATTTCAGGAGGTAGACTGGAATTGCATGTAAAGCATAGGAAAAGAGGCAGAACGTCCACAATGATGCACTTGGCCAAAAAGGGTGTATGCGTTTTTTCCTGAATATATTCAGGAAAAAACGCATACGCCCTTTTTGGCCAACCAAGCAAACTTGCAAATGAAATCTGCACTACAATGAAGTCTCACTACCCCCTGGTAAAAAGGGCCATCTGAAAGAAGTGTAAAATCCAGAAAGGCAGGACAGGCCATGGAGAACTGGGAGCCTTGTTATGCTGATGGGCGGGATGTAAACTGCCAACAGCCACTCTGGAGAAGTGTATGGTGTTATCTGAAACATCTAAAACACAAAGCAACACAGCCTAGGGCACTTCCACTTATGGTCCTATAGGTTAGGGAAATTAAAATCAAAAAGTCACAGCCACCCCAAAGTTTGGGACAGCTCTGTTTACAAGAACCTGTTTTACGGTACAAGTTCAATATCACAGAAAGTGAAAAATGGATAAAGAAGTTGTGGTACTTACGTACAATGCAATATCACTCAGCAATGAAATCTATGTCATCAGGCCCGTAGCAGCATAATGAGTGGATTCAGGTACGATGATTCTAAGTGAAATAATTCACACAGAAAAATAAATATCATAAGATATCACTACTACACGGAATGTAAACTTGTCTACAAAGGAACTGAATTGCAAAACAGAATAGGGTGTCAAATGTAGAAAACCAACTTATGCTTGCTTAAGGGGAAAGGTGAGTTGGGGTGCTGCATAAAACCAGAGATTGAAATTAACACAGATACCGTTCCATAAGCCAAATATGTGATAGACAAGAGCTACTCCTTGCTCAACGAAGTGCACTCAACACCCAATATTAAATGCCTAAGAATATACCTGACTAGTAAGAATCTTAAAACCTATGGATTTATATGTCTCTGAAAGAGAATCAAGCATGTGTACAGCGGGATAAACGCAGCAGTGATAGGATTGGTGAGGTTCGGTGAGCAAATGCAGACCCTTTGAAGTCATATTGCATGGTACCCATTCCATGGGTCTCAACTCTCCAGGTTTAAGGGATTCTTCCTTCAGCTAAAACATGCATGTGGAACCCAGAGTATGATCCACCGTGTGATCGGGAAACATGTTCAAATGTGTCTCAGTTTTCGTCCCCTGGTACTCGGGTGCAACATTCCAGACGCTTTACTAACACTCTCCCCACTTGGAGAGTCAGTGCCTTTAACCTCCTGTTTGGCCAAATTTGCAATTTCTACGGAAAATGAACACGAATAGGGAGAACCAATGAGAGACTATCTGGAGGTGTCTGGACGGCCAAATTTAACTCTCATTTCCCACCAGGAAGAGGAATTAACCAAAGGCTCAGCGTGCCGTGCCGGAACCACACTAGGGCCTGAAGCAATCCTGAAGTGTTGCGGCCAGCTCACAAGAAAGCGAGTTGAAGAAGGTAACTCAGGGGCACTGTAATTAACAAACCTGCAGAGTTATAAATGACAGCTGTCGTCCAAAAATATATTGAAGTAAGGCTGCCAAGAGGACTTGAAAACGGGGCAGAATTGCAGGAAACCAATCTCAGGAGGTAGACTGGAATTGCATGTAAAACATAAGAAAAGAGGCAGAACGTCCACAATGATGCACTTGGCCAAAAAGGGCGTATGCGTTTTTTCCTGAATATATTCAGGAAAAAACGCATACGCCCTTTTTGGCCAACCAAGCAAGCTTGCAAAGGAAATCTGCACTACAATGAAGTCTCACTGCCCCGCGGTCAAAGGGGTCATCTGAAAAAAGTGTAAAATCCAGAAAGGCAGGACAGGGCATGGAGAACTGGGAGCCTTGTTATGCTGATGGGCTGGATGTAAATTGCCAACAGCCACTCTGGAGAAGTGTATGGTGTTTCCTGAAACATCCAAAAAACAGAGCAACAGAGCCTAGGGCACTTCCACTTATGGTCCTATAGCTTAGGGAAATTAAAATCAAAAAGACACAGCCACCCCAAAGTTTGGGACGGCTCTGTTTATAAGAACCTCGTTTATGTTACAAGTTCAATATCGCAGAAAGCGAAAAATGGATAAAGAAGTTGTGGTACTTACGTACAATGCAATATCACTCAGCAATGAAATCTATGTCATCAGGCCCGTAGCAGCATAATGAGTGAATTCAGGTACGATGATTCTAAGTGAAATAAGTCACACAGAAAAAGAAACATCATAAGATATCACTACTACACGGAATGTAAACTTGGCTACGCAGGAACTGGATTACAAAACAGAACAGGGTCTCAAATGTAGAAAACCAACTTATCCTTGCTTAAGGGGAAAGGTGAGTTGGTGTGCTGCATAAATCCAGAGATTGAAATTAGCACAGATACCGTTCCATAAGCCAAATATGTAATAGACAAGAGCTACTCATTGCTCAACGAAGTGGACTCAACACCCCATATTAAATGCCTAAGAATATACCTGACTACTAAGAATCCTAAAAGCTATGGATTTATATCTCTCCAAAAGAGAATCAAGCATGTGTACAGCGGCATAAACGCAGCAGTGATAGGATTGGTGAGGTTTGGTGAGCAAATGCAGACCCTTTGAAATCATATTGCATGGTACCCATTCCAAGGGTCTCAACTCTCCAGGTTTAAGGGATTCTTCCTTCAGCTAAAACATGCATGTGGAACCCAGAGTATGATCCACTGTGTGATCGGGAAACGTGTTCAAATGTATCTCAGTTTTCGTCCCCTGGTACTCGGGTGCAACATTCCAGACGCTTTACTAACACTCTCCCCACTTGGAGAGTCAGTGCCTTTAACCTCCTGTTTGGCCCAGTTTACAATTTCTGCGGAAAATGAACAGGAATAGGGAGAACCAATGAGAGACTAGCTGGAGATGTCTGGACGGGCAAATTTAACTCTCATTTCCCACCAGGAAGAGGAATTAACCAAAGGCTCAGCGTGTTATGCCAGCACCACACAATGGCCTGAAGCAATCCTGCGGTGTTGCGGCCAGCTCACAAGAAAGCGAGTTGAAGAAAGGAGCTCAGGGGCACTGTAATTCACAAACCTGCAGAGTTATAACTGACAGCTATCGTCCAAAAATATATTGAAATAAGGCTGCCAAGAGGACTTGAAAGTGGGGCAGAATTGCAGGAAACCGATTTCAGGAGATAGACTGGAATTGCATGTAAAGCATAGGAAAAGTGGCAGAACGTCCACAATGATGCACTTGGCCAAAAAGGGCGTATGCGTTTTTTCCTGAATATATTCAGGAAAAAACGCATACGCCCTTTTTGGCCAACCAAGCAAGCTTGCAAAGGAAATCTGCACTACAATGAAGTCTCACTGCCCCCTGGTCAAAATGGAAATCAGAAAAAAGTGTAAAATCCAGAAGGGCCGGACAGGCCATGGAGAACTGGGAGCCTTGTTATGCTGATGGGCGGGATATAAATTGCCAAGCCACTCTGGAGAAGTGTATGGTGTTTCCTGAAACATCCAAAAAGCAAAGCAACAGAGCCTAGGGCACATCCACTTATGGTCCTATAGATTAGGGAAATTAAAATCAAAAAGACACAGCCACCCCAAAGTTTGGGCCGGCTTTGTTTACAAGAACCTCGTTTACGGTACAAGTTCAATATCGCAGAAAGCGAAAAATGGATAAAGAAGTTGTGGTACTTACGTACAATGCAATATCACTCAGCAATGCAATCTGTGTCATCAGGCCCGTAGCAGCATCATGAGTGGATTCAGGTACGATGATTCTGAGTGAAAGAAGTCACACAGAAAAAGAAACATCATAAGATATCACTAATATACGGAATTTTAACTTGGCTACACAGGAACTGATTTACAATACAGCCCAGGGTCTCAAATGTACAAAACCAACTTATGCTTGCTTAAGGGGAAAGGTGAGTTGGGGTGCTGCATAAAACCAGAGATTGAAATGAGCACAGATACCGTTCCATAAGCCAAATATGTAATAGACAAGAGCTACTCCTTGCTCAACGAAGTGGACTCAACACCCCATATTAAACGCCTAAGAATATACCTGACTAGTAATAATCTTAAAACCTATGGATATATGTCTCCGAAAGAGAATCAAGCATGTGTATAGCGTCATAAACGCAGCAGTGATAGGATTGGTGAGGTTCGGTGAGCAAATGAAGACCCTTTGAAGTCATATTGCATGGTACCCATTCCACGGGTCTCAACTCTCCAGGTTTAAGGGATTCTTCCTTCAGCTAAAACATGCATGTGGAACCCAGAGTATGATCCACCGTGTGATCGGGAAACATGTTCAAATGTGTCTCAGTTTTCCTCCCCTGGTACTCCGGTGCAACATTCCAGACGCTTTACTCACACTGTCCCCACTTGGAGAGTCATTGCCTTTAACCTACTGTTTGGCTCAGTTTGCAATTTCTGCGGAAAATGAACAGGAATAGGGAGAACCAATGAGAGACTAGCTGGAGGTGTCTGGACGGGCAAATTTAACTCTCATTTCCCACCAGGAAGAGGAATTAACCAAAGGCTCAGCGTGCCGTGCCAGAACCACACTAGGGCCTGAAGCAATCCTGCAGTGTTGCGGCCAGCTCACAGGAAAGCAAGTTGAAGAAAGGAGCTCAGGGGCACTGTCATTCACAAACCTGCAGAGTTATAAATGACAGCTATCGTCCAAAAGTATATTGAAGTAAGGCTGCCAAGGGGACTTGAAAGTGGGGCAGAATTGAAGGAAACCAATTTCAGGAGGTAGACTGGAATTCCATGTAAAGCATAGGAAAAGAGGCAGAACGTCCACAATGATGCACTTCGCCAAAAAGGGCGTATGCATTTTTTCCTGAATATGTTCAGGTAAAAACACATACGCCCGTTTTGGCCAACCAAGCAAGCTTGCAAATGAAATCTGCACTACAATGAAGTCTCACTGCCCCCCGGTCAAAAGGGCCATCTGAAAAAATTGTAAAATCCAGAAAGGCAGGTCAGGCCATGGAGAACTGGGAGCCTCCTTATGCTGATGGGCGGATGTAAATTGCCAACAGCCACTCTGGAGAAGTGTATGGTGTTTCCTGAAACATCTAAAAAACAAAGCAACAGAGCCTAGTGCACTTCCACTTATGGTTCTATAGCTTAGGGAAATTAAAATCAAAAAGACACAGCCACCTCAAATTTTGGGATGGCTTTCTTTCAAAGAACCTCGTTTAAGGTACAAGTTCAATATCGCAGAAAGAAAAAATGCATAAAGAAGTTGTGGTACTTACGTACAATGCAATATCACTCAGCAATGAAATCTGTGTCATCAGGCCCGTAGCAGCATAATGAGTGGATTCAGGTATGATGATTCTAAGTGAAATAAGTCACACAGAAAAAGAAACATCATAAGATATCACTAATATACGAAATGTAAACTTGGCTACACAGGAAGTGAATTACAAAACAGCACAGGGTCTCAAATGTAGAAATCCAACTTATGCTTGCTTAAGGGGAAAGCTGAGTTGGGGTGCTGGATAAAACCAGAGATTGAAATTAGCACAGATACCGTTCCATAAGCCAAATATGTAATAGACAAGAGATACTCCTTGTTCAACGAAGTGGACTCAACACCACATATTAAACGCCTAAGAATATACCTGACTAGTAAGAATCTTAAAACCTATCGATTTATATGTCTCCGAAAGAGAATCAAGCGTGTGTACAGCGGCATAATCGCAGCAGTGATAGGATTGGTGAGGATCGGTGAGCAAATGCAGACCCTTTGAAGTCATATTGCATGGTACCCATTCCATGGGTCTCAACTCTCCAGGTTTAAGGGATTCTTCCTTCAGCTAAAACATGCATGTGGAACCCAGAGTATGATCCAACGTGTGATCGGGAAATGTGTTCAAATGTGTCTCAGTTTTCGTCCCCTGGTACTCGGGTGCAACACTCCAGACGCTTTACTAACACTCTCACCACTTGGAGAGTCAGTGCCTTTAACCTCCTGTTTGGCCCAGTTTGCAATTTCTGCGTAAGATGAAAAGGAATAGGGTGAACCAATGAGAGACTATCTGGAGGTGTCTGGACGGCCAAATTTAACTCTCATTTCCCACCAGGAACAGGAATTAACCAAAGGCTCAGCGTGCCGTGCCGGAACCACACTAGGGCCTGAAGCAATCCTGCGGTGTTGCGGCCAGCTCACAAGAAAGCGAGTTGAAGAAGGTAACTCAGGGGCACTGTAATTAACAAACCTGCAGAGTTATAAATGACAGCTGTCGTCCAAAAATATATTGAAGTAAGGCTGCCAAGAGGACTTGAAAACGGGGCAGAATTGCAGGAAACCGAGTTCAGGAGGTAGACTGGAATTGCATGTAAAGCATAGGAAAAGAGGCAGAACGTCCACAATGATGCACTTGGCCAAAAAGGGCTATGCCTTTTTTCCTGAATATATTCAGGAAAAAACGCATACGCCCTTTTTGGCCAATCAAGCAAGCTTGCAAAGGAAATCTGCACTACAATGAAGTCTCACTGCCCCCCGGTCAAAAGGGTCATCTGAAAAAAGTGTAAAATCCAGAAAGGCAGGACAGGGCATGGAGAACTGGGAGCCTTGTTATGCAGATGGGTGGGATGTAAATTGCCAACAGCCACTCTGGAGAAGTGTATGGTGTTTCCTGAAACATCCAAAAAACAAAGCAACAGAGCCTAGGGCACTTCCACTTATGGTCCTATAGCTTAGGGAAATTAAAATCAAAAAGACACAGCCACCCCAAAGTTTGGGACGGCTCTGTTTACAAGAACCTCATTAACGGTACAAGTTCAATATCACAGAAAGCGAAAAATGGATATAGAAGTTGTGGTACTCATGTACAATGCAATATCACTCAGCAATGAAATCTATGTCATCAGGCCCGTAGCAGCATCATGAGTGGATTCAGGTACGATGATTCTAAGTGAAATAAGTCACACAGAAAAAGAAACATCATAAGATATCACTACTACACGGAATGTAAACTTGGCTACACAGGAACTGAATTACAAAACAGAACAGGGTCTCAAATGTAGAACACCAACTTATGCTTGCTTAAGGGGAAAGGTGAGTTGGGGTGCTGCATAAAACCAGAGATTGAACTTGGCACAGATACCGTGCCATAAGCCAAATATATAATAGACAAGAGCTACTCCTTGTTCAACGAAGTGGACTTAACACCCCATATTAAATGCCTAAGAATATACCTGACTAGTAAGAATCTTAAAACCTATGGATTTATATGTCTCCGAAAGAGAATCAAGCTTGTGTACAGCGGCATAAACGCAGCAGTCATAGGATTGATGAGGATCGGTGAGCAAATGCAGATCCTTTGAAGTCATATTGCATGGTACCCATTCCATGGGTCTCAACTCTCCAGGTTTAAGGGATTCTTCCTTCAGCTAAAACATGCATGTGGAACCCAGAGTATGATCCTCTGTGTGTTCGGGAAACGTGTTCAAATGTGTCTCAGGTTTCGTGCCCTGGTACTCGGGTGCAACATTCCAGACGCTTTACTAACACTCTCCCCACTTGGACAGTCAATGCCTTTAACCTCCTGTTTGGCCCAGTTTCCAATTTCTGCGGAAAATGAACAGTAATAGGGAGAACCAATGAGAGACTAGCTGGAGGTGTCTGGACGGGCAAATTTAACTCTCATTTCCCACCAGGAAGAGGAATTAACCAAAGGCTCAGCGTGCTGTGCCAGAACCACACTAGGGCCTGAAGCAATCCTGCGGTGTTGCGGCCAGCTCACAAGAAAGCGAGTTGAAGAAAGGAGCTCAGGGACACTGTAACCCACAAAACTGCAGAGTTATAAATGACAGCTATCGTCCAAAAATATATTGAAGTAAGGCTGCCAAGAGGACTTGAAAGCGGGGCAGAATTGCAGGAAACCGATTTCAGGAGGTAGACTGGAATTGCATGTAAAGCATAGGAAAAGAGGCAGAACGTCCACAATGATGCACTTGGCCAAAAAGGGCGTATGCGTTTTTTCCTGAATATATTCAGGAAAAAACGCATACGCCCTTTTTGGCCAACCAAGCAAGCTTGCAAAGGAAATCTGCACTACAATGATGTCTCACGGCCTACCCGGTCAAAAGGGCCATCTGAAAAAAGTGTAAAATCCAGAAAGGAAGGACAGGCCATGGAAAACTGGGAGCCTTGTTATGCTGATGGGCGGGATGTAAATTGCCAACAGCCACTCTGGAGAAGTGAATGGTGTTTCCTGAAACATCTAAAACACAAAGCAACAGAGCCTAGGGCACTTCCACTTATGGTCTTATAGCTTAGGGAAATTAAAATCAAAAAGACACAGCCACCCCAAATTTTGGGATGGCTCTGTCTACAAGAACCTCGTTTACGGTACAAGTTCAATATCACAAAAAGTGAAAAATGGATAAAGAAGTTGTCGTACTTACATACAATGCAATATCACTCAGCAATGAAATCTGTGTCATCAGGCCCGTATCAGCATCATGAGTGGATTCAGGTACGATGATTCTAAGTGAAATAAGTCACACACAAAAAGAAACATCATAAGCTATCACTAATATACGGAATGTAAACTTGGCTACACAGGAACTGATTTACAAAACAGCACAGGGTCTCAAATGTAGAAAACCAACTTATGCTTGCTTAAGGGGAAAGGTGAGTTGGGGTGCTGCATAAAACCAGAGATTGAAATTACAACAAATACCGTTCCATAAGCCAAATATGTAATAGAAAAGAGCTATTCCTTGTTCAATGAAGTGGACTCAACACCACATATTAAACGCCTAAGAATATACCTGACTAGTAAGAATCTTAAAACCTATGGATTTATATGTCTCCAAAAGAGAATCAAGTGTGTGTACAGCGGCATAAACGCAGCAGTGATAGGATTGGTGAGGATCGGTGAGCAAATGCAGACCCTTTGAAGTCATATTGCATGGTACCCATTCCATGCGTCTCAACTCTCCAGGTTTAAGGGATTCTTCCTTCAGCTAAAACATGCATGTGGAACCCAGAGTATGATCCACCATGTGATCGGGAAATGTGTTCAAATGTGTCTCAGTTTTCGTCCCCTGGTACTCGGGTGCAACATTCCAGACGCTTTACTAACACTCTCACCACTTGGAGAGTCAGTGCCTTTAACCTCCTGTTTGGCCCAGTTTGCAATTTCTGCGTAAGATGAAAAGGAATAGGGTGAACGAATGAGAGACTATCTGGAGGTGTCTGGACGGCCAAATTTAACTCTCATTTCCCACCAGGAACAGGAATTAACCAAAGGCTCAGCGTGCCGTGCCGGAACCACACTAGGGCCTGAAGCAATCCTGCGGTGTTGCGGCCAGCTCACAAGAAAGCGAGTTGAAGAAGGTAACTCAGGGGCACTGTAATTAACAAACATGCAGAGTTATAAATGACAGCTGTCGTCCAAAAATATATTGAAGTAAGGCTGCCAAGAGGACTTGAAAACGGGGCAGAATTGCAGGAAACCGAGTTCAGGAGGTAGACTGGAATTGCATGTAAAGCATAGGAAAAGAGGCAGAACGTCCACAATGATGCACTTGGCCAAAAAGGGCGTATGCGTTTTTTCCTGAATATATTCAGGAAAAAACTCATACGCCCTTTTTGGCCAATCAAGCAAGCTTGCAAAGGAAATCTGCACTACAATGAAGTCTCACTGCCCCCCGGTCAAAAGGGTCATCTGAAAAAAGTGTAAAATCCAGAAAGGCAGGACAGGGCATGGAGAACTGGGAGCCTTGTTATGCAGATGGGTGGGATGTAAACTGCCAACAGCCACTCTGGAGAAGTGTATGGTGTTTCCTGAAACATCCAAAAAACAAAGCAACAGAGCCTAGGGCACTTCCACTTATGGTCCTATAGCTTAGGGAAATTAAAATCAAAAAGACACAGCCACCCCAAAGTTTGGGACGGCTCTGTTTACAAGAACCTCATTTACGGTACAAGTTCAATATCACAGAAAGCGAAAAATGGATATAGAAGTTGTGGTACTCATGTACAATGCAATATCACTCAGCAATGAAATCTATGTCATCAGGCCCGTAGCAGCATAATGAGTGGATTCAGGTACGATGATTCTAAGTGAAATAAGTCACACAGAAAAAGAAACATCATAAGATATCACTACTACACGGAATGTAAACTTGGCTACACAGGAACTGAATTACAAAACAGAACAGGGTCTCAAATGTAGAACACCAACTTATGCTTGCTTAAGGGGAAAGGTGAGTTGGGGTGCTGCATAAAACCAGAGATTGAACTTGGCACAGATACCGTGCCATAAGCCAAATATATAATAGACAAGAGCTACTCCTTGTTCAACGAAGTGGACTTAACACCCCATATTAAATGCCTAAGAATATACCTGACTAGTAAGAATCTTAAAACCTATGGATTTATATGTCTCCGAAAGAGAATCAAGCTTGTGTACAGCGGCATAAACGCAGCAGTCATAGGATTGATGAGGATCGGTGAGCAAATGCAGATCCTTTGAAGTCATATTGCATGGTACCCATTCCATGGGTCTCAACTCTCCAGGTTTAAGGGATTCTTCCTTCAGCTAAAACATGCATGTGGAACCCAGAGTATGATCCACCGTGTGATCGGGAAATGTGTTCAAATGTGTCTCAGTTTTCGTCCCCTGGTACTCGGGTGCAACATTCCAGACGCTTTACTAACACTCTCACCACTTGGAGAGTCAGTGCCTTTAACCTCCTGTTTGGCCCAGTTTGCAATTTCTGCGTAAGATGAAAAGGAATAGTGTGAACCAATGAGAGACTATCTGGAGGTGTCTGGACGGCCAAATTTAACTCTCATTTCCCACCAGGAACAGGAATTAACCAAAGGCTCAGCGTGCCGTGCCGGAACCACACTAGGGCCTGAAGCAATCCTGCGGTGTTGCGGCCAGCTCACAAGAAAGCGAGTTGAAGAAGGTAACTCAGGGCACTGTAATTAACAAACATGCAGAGTTATAAATGACAGCTGTCGTCCAAAAATATATTGAAGTAAGGCTGCCAAGAGGACTTGAAAACGGGGCAGAATTGCAGGAAACCGAGTTCAGGAGGTAGACTGGAATTGCATGTAAAGCATAGGAAAAGAGGCAGAACGTCCACAATGATGCACTTGGCTAAAAAGGGCGTATGCGTTTTTTCCTGAATATATTCAGGAAAAAACGCATACGCCCTTTTTGGCCAATCAAGCAAGCTTGCAAAGGAAATCTGCACTACAATGAAGTTTCACTTCCCCCCGGTCAAAAGGGTCATCTGAAAAAAGTGTAAAATCCAGAAAGGAAGGACAGGCCATGGAGAACTGGGAGCCTTGTTATGCAGATGGGTGGGATGTAAATTGCCAACAGCCACTCTGGAGAAGTGTATGGCGTTTCCTGAAACATCCAAAAAACAAAGCAACAGAGCCTAGGGCACTTCCACTTATGGTCCTATAGCTTAGGGAAATTAAACTCAAAAAGACACAGCCACCCCAAAGTTTGGGACGGCTCTGTTTACAAGAACCACATTTACGGTACAAGTTCAATATCGCAGAAAGCGAAAAATGGATATAGAAGTTGTGGTACTCATGTACAATGCAATATCACTCAGCAATGAAATCTATGTCATCAGGCCCGTAGCAGCATAATGAGTGGATTCAGGTACGATGATTCTAAGTGAAATAAGTCACACAGAAAAAGAAACATCATAAGATATCACTACTACACGGAATGTAAACTTGGCTACACAGGAACTGAATTACAAAACAGAACAGGGTCTCAAATGTAGAACACCAACTTATGCTTGCTTAAGGGGAAAGGTGAGTTGGGGTGCTGCATAAAACCAGAGATTGAACTTGGCACAGATACTGTGCCATAAGCCAAATATATAATAGACAAGAGCTACTCCTTGTTCAACGAAGTGGACTTAACACCCCATATTAAACGCCTAAGAATATACCTGACTAGTAAGAATCTTAAAACCTATGGATTTATATGTCTCCGAAAGAGAATCAAGCTTGGGTACAGCGGCATAAACGCAGCAGTCATAGGATTGATGAGGATCGGTGAGCAAATGCAGATCCTTTGAAGTCATATTGCATGGTACCCATTCCATGGGTCTCAACTCTCCAGGTTTAAGGGATTCTTCCTTCAGCTAAAACATGCATGTGGAACCCAGAGTATGATCCTCTGTGTGTTCGGGAAACGTGTTCAAATGTGTCTCAGGTTTCGTACCCTGGTACTCGGGTGCAACATTCCAGACGCTTTACTAACACTCTCCCCACTTGGACAGTCAATACCTTAAACCTTCTGTTTGGCCCAGTTTCCAATTTCTGCGGAAAATGAACAGTAATAGGGAGAACCAATGAGAGACTAGCTGGAGGTGTCTGGACGGGCAAATTTAACTCTCATTTCCCACCAGGAAGAGGAATTAACCAAAGGCTCAGCGTGCCGTGCCAGAACCACACTAGGGCCTGAAGCAATCCTGCGGTGTTGCGGCCAGCTCACAAGAAAGCGAGTTGAAGAAAGGAGCTCAGGGACACTGTAACCCACAAAACTGCAGAGTTATAAATGACAGCTATCGTCCAAAAATATATTGAAGTAAGGCTGCCAAGAGGACTTGAAAGCGGGGCAGAATAGCAGGAAACCGATTTCAGGAGGTAGACTGGAATTGCATGTAAAGCATAGGAAAAGAGGCAGAACGTCCACAATGATGCACTTGGCCAAAAAGGGCGTATGCGTTTTTTCCTGAATATATTCAGGAAAAAACGGATACGCACTTTTTGGCCAACCAAGCAAGCTTGCAAAGGAAATCTGCACTACAATGATGTCTCACGGCCTCCCCGGTCAAAAGGGCCATCTGAAAAAAGTGTAAAATCCAGAAAGGAAGGACAGGCCATGGAAAACTGGGAGCCTTGTTATGCTGATGGGCGGGATGTAAATTGCCAACAGCCACTCTGGAGAAGTGTATGGTGTTTCCTGAAACATCTAAAACACAAAGCAACAGAGCCTAGGGCACTTCCACTTATGGTCCTATAGCTTAGGGAAATTAAAATCAAAAAGACACAGCCACCCCAAATTTTGGGATGGCTCTGTTTACAAGAACCTCGTTTACGGTACAAGTTCAATATCACAGAAAGCGAAAAATGGATAAAGAAGTTGTGGTACTTACATACAATGCAATATCACTCAGCAATGAAATCTGTGTCATCAGGCCCGTAGCAGCATCATGAGTGGATTCAGGTACGATGATTCTAAGTGAAATAAGTCATACAGAAAAAGAAACATCATAAGCTATCACTAATATACGGAATGTAAACTTGGCTACACAGGAACTGATTTACAAAACAGCACAGGGTCTCAAATGTAGAAAACCAAATTATGCTTGCTTAAGGGGAAAGGTGAGTTGGGGTGCTGCATAAAACCAGAGATTGAAATTACAACAAATACCATTCCATAAGCCAAATATGTAATAGACAAGACCTACTCTTTGCCCAACGAAGTGGACTCAACATCCATATTAAACGCCTAAGAATATACCTGACTAGTAAGAATCTTAAAACCTATGGATTTATATGTCTCCGAAAGAGAATCAAGCGTGTGTACAGAGGCATAAACGCAGCAGTGATAGGATTGGTGAGGTTCAATGACCAAATGCAGACCCTTTGAAGTCATATTGCATGGTACCCATTCCATGGGTCTCAACTCTCCAGGTTTAAGGGATTCTTCCTTCAGCTAAAACATGCATGTGGAACCCAGAGTATGATCCACCGTGTGATCGGGAAACGTGTCCAAATGTGTCTCAGTTCTCGTCCCCTGGTACTCGGGTGCAACATTCCAGACGCTTTACTAACACTCTCCCCACTTGGAGAGTCAGTGACTTTAACCTCCTGTTTGGCCCAGTTTGCAATTTCTGCGGAAAAACAACAGGAATAGGGAGAACCAATGAGAGACTAGCTGGAGGTGTCTGGGCGGGCAAATTTAACTCTCATTTCCCACCAGGAAGAGGAATTAACCAAAGGCTCAGCGTGACATGCCGGAAGCACACTAGGGCCTGAAGCAATCCTGCGGTTTTGCGGCCAGCTCACAAGAAAGCAAGTTGAGGAAAGGAGCTCAGGGACACTGTAACTCACAAACCTGCAGAGTTATAAATGACAGCTATCGTCCAAAAATATATTGAAGTAAGGCTGCCAAGAGGACTTGAAAGCGGGGCAGAATTGCAGGAAACCGATTTCAGGAGGTAGACTGAAATTGCATGTAAAGCATAGGAAAAGAGGCAGCACGTCCACAATGATGCAATTGGCCAAAAAGGGCATATGCGTTTTTTCCTGAATATATTCAGGAAAAAATGCATACGCATTTTTTGGCCAAACAAGCAAGCTTGCAAAGGAAATCTGCACTACAATGATGTCTCACGGCCTCCCCGGTCAAAAGGGACATCTGAAAAAAGTGTAAAGTCCAGAAAGGCAGGAGAGGCCATGGAGAACTGGGAGCCTTGTTTTGCTGATGGTCGGGATGAAAATTGCCAGCAGCCAGTCTGGAGAAGTGTATGGTGTTTCCTGAAACATCTAAAACACAAAGCAACAGAGCCTAGGGCACTTCCACTTATGGTCCTATAGGTCAGGGAAATTAAAATCAAAAAGACACAGCCACCCCAAAGTTTGGGACGGCTCTGTTTACAAGAACCTCGTTTATGGTACAAGTTCAATATCACAGAAAGCAAAAAATGGATAAAGAAGTTGTGCTACTTACGTACAATGCAATATCACTCAGCAATGAAATCTATGTCATCAGGGCCATAGCAGCATAATGAGTGGGTTCAGGTACGATTATTCTAAGTGAAATAAGTCACACAGAAAAAGAAACATCATAAGCTATCACTAATACACGGAATGTAATCCTGGCTACACAGGAACTGAATTACAAAACAGAAGAGGCTCTCAAATGTAGAAAACCAACTTATGTTTGCTTAAGGGAAAAGGTGAGTAGGGGTGCTGCATAAAACCAGAGATTGAAATTAACACAGATACCATTCCATAAGCCAAATATGTAATAGAAAAGAGCTATTCCTTGTTCAATGACGTGGACTCAACACCCCATATTAAACGCCTAAGAATATACCTGACTAGTAATAATCTTACAACCTATGGATATATGTCTCAGAAAGAGAATCAAGCATGTGTACAGCGGCATAAACGCAGCAGTGAGAGGATTGGTGAGGTTCGGTGAGCAAATGCAGATCCTTTGAAGTCATATTGCATGGTACCCATTCCATGGGTCTCAACTCTCCAGGTTAAAGGGATTCTTCCTTCAGCTAAAACATGCATGTGGAACCCAGAGTATGATCCACCGTGTGATCGGGAAACGTGTCCAAATGTGTCTCAGGTATCGTCCCCTGGTACTCGGGTGCAACATTCCATACGCTTTACTAACACTCTCCCCACTTGGAGAGTCAGTGCCTTTACCCTCCTGTTTCTCCCAGTTTGCAATTTCTGCGGAAAATGAACAGGAATAGGGAGAACAAATGAGAGACTAGCTGGAGGTGTCTGGGCGGGCAAATTTCAATCCCATTTCCCACCAGGAAGAGGTACTAACCAAAGGCTCAGTGTGCCGTGCCGGAACCACACTAGGGCCTGAAGCAATCCTGCAGTGTTGCGGCCAGCTCACAGGAAAGCAAGTTGAAGAAAGGAGCTCAGGGGCACTGTCATTCACAATCCTGCAGAGTTATAAATGACAGCTATCGTCCAAAAATATATTGAAGTAAGGCTGCCAAGGGGATTTGAAAGTGGGGCAGAATAGAAGGAAACCAATTTCAGGAGGTAGACTGGAATTGCATGTAAAGCATAGGAAAAGAGGCAGAACGTCCACAATGATGCACTTGGCCAAAAGGGCGTATGCGTTTTTTCCTGAATATATTCAGGAAAAAACGCATACGCGCTTTTTGGCCAACCAAGCAAGCTTGCAAAGCAAATCTGCACTACAATGAAGTCTCACTGCCCCCCGGTCAAAAGGGACATCTGAAAAAAGGGTAAAATCCAGAAAGGCAGGACAGGCTATGGAGAACTGGGAGCCCTGTTATTCTGAAAGGCCGGATGTAAACTGCCAAGTGCCACTCTGGAAAAGTGTATGGTGTTTCCTGAAACATCTAAAAAACAAAGCAACAGAGCCTAGGGCACTTCCACTTATGGTCCTATAGGTTAGGGAAATTAAAATCAAAAAGAGACTGCCACCCCAAAGTTTGGGACGGCTCTGTTTACAAGACCTGTTTTACGGTACAAGTTCAATATCACAGAAAGTGAAAAATGGATACAGAAGTTGTCGTACTTACATACAATGCAATATCACTCAGCAATGAAATCTATGTCATCAGGCCCATAGTTGCATAATGAGTGGATTCAGGTACGATGATTCTAAGTGAAATAAGTCACACAGAAAAAGAAACATCATAAGTTATCACTAATACACGGAATGTAAACTTGTCTACACAGGAACTGAATTACAAAACAGAACAGGGTCTCAAATGAAGAAAACCAACTTATGCTTGCTTAGGGGAAAGGTGAGTTGGGGTGCTGCATAAAACCACAGATTGAAATTAGCACAGATACCGTTCCATAAGCCAAATATGTAATAGACAAGAGCTACTCCTTGCTCAACGAAGTGGACTCAACAACCATATTAAACGCCTAAGAATATACCTGACTAGTAAGAATCTTAAAACCTATGGATTTCTATGTCTCCGAAAGAGAATCAAGCATGTGTACAGCGCCATAAACGCAGCAGTGATAGGATTGGTGAGGTTCGGTGAGCAAATGCAGACCCTTTGAAGTCATATTGCATGGTACCCATTCCATGGGTCTCAAATCTCCAGGTTGAAGGGATTCTTCCTTCAGCTAAAACATGCATGTGGAACCCAGAGTATGATCCACCGTGTCATCGGGAAACGTGTTCAAATGTGTCTCAGTTTTCGTCCCCTGGTACTCGGGTGCAACATTCCACATGCTTTACTAACACTCTCCCCACTTGGAGAGTCAGTGCCTTTAACTTCCTGTTTGGCCCAGTTTGCAATTTCTGCGGAAAATGAACAGGAATAGGGAGAACCAATGAGAGACTAGCTGGAGGTGTCTGGACGGGCAAATTTAACTCTCATTTCCCACCAGGAAGAGGAATTAACCAAAGGCTCAGCGTGCCATGCCGGAACCACACTAGGGTCTGAAGCAATCCTGCGGTGTTGCGGCCAGCTCACAAGAAACTGAGATGAAGAATGGAGCTCAGGGGCACTGTAATTCACAGACCTGCAGAGTTATAAATGACAGCTATCGTCCAAAAATATATTGAAGTAAGGCTGCCAAGAGGACTTGAAAGTGGGGCAGAATTGCAGGAAACCGATTTCAGGAGGTAGACTGGAATTGCATGTAAAGCATAGGAAAAGAGGCAGAACGTCCACAATGATGCACTTGGCCAAAAAGGGCGTATGCGTTTTTTCCTGAATATATTCAGGAAAAAACGCATACGCCCTTTTTGGCCAACCAAGCAAGCTTGCAAAGGAAATCTGCACTACAGTGAAGTCTCACTGCCCCCCGGTCAAAAGGGTCATCTGAAAAAAGTGTAAAATCCAGAAAGGCAGGACAGGCCATGGAGAACTGGGAGCCTTGTTATGCTGATGGGCGGGATGTAAATTGCCAACAGCCACTCTGTAGAAGTATATGGTGTTTCCTGAAACATCTAAGAATCAAAGCAACAGACCCTAGGGCACTTCCACTTATGGTTATAGCTTAGGGAAATTAAACTCAAAAAGACACAGCCATCCCAAAGTTTGGGACGGCTCTGTTTACAAGAACCTCATTTATGGTACAAGTTCAATATCGCAGAAAACGAAAAATGGATAAAGAAGTTGTGGTACTTACATACAATGCAATATCACTCAGCAATGAAATCTATGTCCTCAGGCCCATAGCAGCATCATGAGTGGATTCAGGTACGATGATTCTAAGTGAAATAAGTCACACAGAAAAAGAAACATCATAAGGAATCACTAATACACGGAATGTAAACTTGTCTACACAAGAACAGAATTACAAAACAGAACAGGGTGTCAAATGGAGAAAACCAACTTATGCTTGCTTAAGGGGAAAGGTGAGTTGGGGTGCTGCATAAAACCAGAGATTGTAATTAGCACAGATACCGTTCCAGAAGCCAAATATGTAATAGACAAGACCTACACTTTGCCCAACGAAGTGGACTCAACACCCATATTAAACGCCTAAGAATATACCTGACTAGTAAGAATCTTAAAACCTATGGATTTCTATGTCTTCGAAAGAGAATCAAGCATGTGTACAGCGCCATAAACGCAGCAGTGATAGGATTGGTGAGGTTCAATGAGCAAATGCAGACCCTTTGAAGTCATATTGCATGGTACCCATTCCATGGGTCTCAACTCTCCAGGTTTAAGGGATTCTTCCTTCAGCTAAAACATGCATGTGGAACCCAGAGTATGATCCACCGTGTGATCGGGAAACGTGTCCAAATGTGTCTCAGTTTTCGTCCCCTGGTACTCGGGTGCAACATTCCAGATGCTTTACTAACACTCTCCCCACTTGGAGAGTCAGTGCCTTTAACCTCCTGTTTGGCCCAGTTTGCAATTTCTGCGGAAAATGAACAGGAATAGGGAGAACCAATGAGAGACTAGCTGGAGGTGTCTGGACGGGCAAATTTAACTCTCATTTCCCACCAGGAAGAGGAATTAACCAAAGGCTCAGCTTGCCATACCGGAACCACACTAGGGTGTGAAGCAATCCTGCAGTGTCGCGGCCAGCTCACAAGAAAGCGAGTGAAGAAAGGAGCTCAGGGGCACTGTCATTCAGAAACCTGCAGAGTTATAAATGACAGCTATCGTCCAAAAGTATATTGAAGTAAGGCTGCCAAGAGGACTTGAAAGTGGGGCAGAATTGCAGGAAACCGATTTCAGGAGGTAGACTGGAATTGCATGTAAAGCATAGGAAAAAAGGCAGAACGTCCACAATGATGCAATTGGCCAAAAAGGGCGTATGCGTTTTTTCCTGAATATATTCAGGAAAAAACGCATACGCCCTTTTTGGCCAACCAAGCAAGCTTGCAAAGGAAATCTGCACTACAATGAAGTCTCACTGCCCCCCAGTCAAAAGGGTCATCTGAAAAAAGTGTAAAATCCAGAAAGGCAGGACAGGGCATGGAGAACTGGGAGCCTTGTTATGCAGATGGGTGGGATGTAAATTGCCAACAGCCACTCTGGAGAAGTGTATGGCATTTCCTGAAACATCCAAAAAACAAAGCAACAGAGCCTAGGGCACTTCCACTTATGGTCCTATAGCTTAGGGAAATTAAAATCAAAAAGACACAGCCACCCCAAAGTTTGGGACGGCTCTGTTTACAAGAACCTCATTTACGGTACAAGTTCAATATCACAGAAAGTGAAAAATGGATAAAGAAGTTGTGGTACTTACGTACAATGCAATATCACTCAGCAATGAAATCTATGTCATCAGGCCCGTAGCAGCATAATGAGTGGATTCAGGTACGATGATTCTAAGTGAAATAAGTCACACAGAAAGAGAAACTTCATAAGATATCACTACTACACGGAATGTAAACTTGGCTACACAGGAACTGAATTACAAAACAGAACAGGGTCTCAAATGTAGAAAACCAACTTATGCTTGCTTAAGGGGAAAGGTGAGTTGGGGTGCTGCATAAAAGCAGAGATTGAAATGAGCACAGATACCGTTCCATAAGCCAAATACGTAATAGTCAAGAGCTACTCCTTGTTCAACGAAGTGGACTCAACACCCCATATTAAACGCCTAAGAATATACCTGACTAGTAAGAATCTTAAAACCTATGGATTTCTATGTCTTCGAAAGAGAATCAAGCATGTGTACAGCGCCATAAACGCAGCAGTGAGAGGATTGGTGAGGTTCGGTGAGCAAATGCAGATCCTTTGAAGTCATATTGCATGGTACCCATTCCATGCGTCTCAACTCTCCAGGTTTAAGGGATTCTTCCTTCAGCTAAAACATGCATGTGGAACACAAGTATGATCCACCGTGTGTGCGGGAAACGTGTTCAAATGTGTCTCAGTTTTCGTCCCCTGGTACTCGGGTGCAACATTCCAGACGCTTTACTAACACTCTCCCCACTTGGAGAGTCAGTGCCTTTAACCTCCTGTTTGGCCCAGTTTGCAATTTCTGCGGAAAATGAACAGGAATAGGGAGAACCAATGAGAGACTAGCTGGAGGTGTCTGGACGGGCAAATTTAACTCTCATTTCCCACCAGGAAGAGGAATTAACCAAAGGCTCAGCGTGCCATGCCGGAACCACACTAGGGTCTGAAGCAATCCTGCGGTGTCGCGGCCAGCTCACAAGAAAGCGAGTGAAGAAAGTAGCTCAGGGGCACTGTAATTCACAGACCTGCAGAGTTATAAATGACAGCTATCGTCCAAAAATATATTGAAGTAAGGCTGCCAAGAGGACTTGAAAGCGGGGCAGAATTGCAGGAAACCGATTTCAGGAGGTAGACTGGAATTGCATGTAAAGCATAGGAAAAGAGGCAGAACGTCCACAATGATGCACTTGGCCAAAAAGGGCGTATGCGTTTTTTCCTGAATATATTCAGGAAAAAACGCATACGCCCTTTTTGGCCAACCAAGCAAGCTTGCAAAGGAAATCTGCACTACAGTGAAGTCTCACTGCCCCCCGGTCAAAAGGGTCATCTGAAAAAAGTGTAAAATCCAGAAAGGCAGGACAGGCCATGGAGAACTGGGAGCCCTGTTATTCTGAAGGGCCGGATGTAAACTGCCAAGTGCCACTCTGGAAAAGTGTATGGTGTTTCCTGAAACATCTAAAACACAAAGCAACAGAGCCTAGGGCACTTCCACTTATGGTCCTATAGCTTAGGGAAATTAAACTCAAAAAGACACAGCCATCCCAAAGTTTGGGACGGCTCTGTTTACAAGAACCTCATTTATGGTACAAGTTCAATATCGCAGAAAACGAAAAATGGATACAGAAGTTGTCGTACTTACATACAATGCAATATCACTCAGCAATGAAATCTATGTCATCAGGCCCATAGCAGCATAATGAGTGGATTCAGGTACGATGATTCTAAGTGAAATAAGTCACACAGAAAAAGAAACATCATAAGGAATCACTAATACACGGAATGTAAACTTGTCTACACAGGAACAGAATTACAAAACAGAACAGGGTGTCAAATGGAGAAAACCAACTTATGCTTGCTTAAGGGGAAAGGTGAGTTGGGGTGCTGCATAAAACCAGAGATTGTAATTAGCACAGATACCGTTCCAGAAGCCAAATATGTAATAGACAAGACCTACACTTTGCCCAACGAAGTGGACTCAACACCCATATTAAACGCCTAAGAATATACCTGACTAGTAAGAATCTTAAAACCTATGGATTTCTATGTCTTCGAAAGAGAATCAAGCATGTGTACAGCGCCATAAACGCAGCAGTGATAGGATTGGTGAGGTTCAATGAGCAAATGCAGACCCTTTGAAGTCATATTGCATGGTACCCATTCCATGGGTCTCAACTCTCCAGGTTTAAGGGATTCTTCCTTCAGCTAAAACATGCATGTGGAACCCAGAGTATGATCCACCGTGTGATCGGGAAACGTGTCCAAATGTGTCTCAGTTTTCGTCCCCTGGTACTCGGGTGCAACATTCCAGATGCTTTACTAACACTCTCCCCACTTGGAGAGTCAGTGCCTTTAACCTCCTGTTTGGCCCAGTTTGCAATTTCTGCGGAAAATGAACAGGAATAGGGAGAACCAATGAGAGACTAGCTGGAGGTGTCTGGACGGGCAAATTTAACTCTCATTTCCCACCAGGAAGAGGAATTAACCAAAGGCTCAGCTTGCCATACCGGAACCACACTAGGGTGTAAAGCAATCCTGCAGTGTCGCGGCCAGCTCACAAGAAAGCGAGTGAAGAAAGGAGCTCAGGGGCACTGTCATTCAGAAACCTGCAGAGTTATAAATGACAGCTATCGTCCAAAAGTATATTGAAGTAAGGCTGCCAAGAGGACTTGAAAGTGGGGCAGAATTGCAGGAAACCGATTTCAGGAGGTAGACTGGAATTGCATGTAAAGCATAGGAAAAAAGGCAGAACGTCCACAATGATGCAATTGGCCAAAAAGGGCGTATGCGTTTTTTCCTGAATATATTCAGGAAAAAATGCATACGCCCTTTTTGGCCAACCAAGCAAACTTGCAAATGAAATCTTCACTACAATGAAGTCTCACTGTCACCCGGTCAAAAGGGCCATCTGAAAAATGTGTAAAATCCAGAAAGGCAGGACAGGCCATGGAGACCTGGGAGCCTTGTTTTGCTGATGTTCAGGATGTAAATTGCCAATAGCCACTCTGGAGAAGTGTACGGTGTTTCCTGAAACATCTAAAACACAAAGCAACAGAGCCTAGGGCACTTCTACTTATGGTCCTATAGGTTAGGGAAATTTAAATAAAAAAGACACAGCCACACCAAAGTTTGGGACGGCTCTGTTTACAAGAACCTCGTTTACGGTACAAGTTCAATATCGCAGAAAGCGAAAAATGGATAAAGAATTTGTGGTACTTACGTACAATGCTATATCACTCAGCAATGAAATCTATGTCATCAGACCCGTAGCAGCATAATGAGTGGATTCAGCTACAATGATTCTAAGTGAAATAAGTCACACAGAAAAAGAAACATCACAAGATATCACTACTACACGGAATGTAAACTTGGCTACACAGGAACTGAATTACAAAGCAGAACAGGGTCTCAAATGTAGAAAACCAACTTATGCTTGCTTAAGGGGAAAGGTGAGTTGGGGTGCTGCATAAAACCAGAGATTGAAATTAGCACAGATACCGTTCCATAAGCCAAATATCTAATAGACAAGAGCTATTCCTTGCTCAACAAAGTGGACTCAACACCCCATATTAAACGCCTAAGAATATACCTGACTAGTAAGAATCTTAAAACCTATGGATATATGTCTCAGAAACAGAATCAAGCATGTGTACAGTGACATAAACGCAGCAGTGATAGGATTGGTGAGGTTTGGTGAGCAAATGCAGACCCTTTGAAATCATATTGCATGGTACCCATTCCACGGGTCTCAACTCTCCAGGTTTAAGGGATTCTTCCTTCAGCTAAAACATGCATGTGGAACCCAGAGTATGATCCACCGTGTGATCGGGAAACGTATTCAAATGTGTCTCAGTTTTCGTCCCCTGGTACTCGGGTGCAACACTTCAGACGCTTTACTAACACTCACCCCACTTGGAGAGTCAGTGCCTTTAACCTCCTGTTTGGCTCAGTTTGCAATTTCTGCGGAAAATGAACATGAATAGGGAGAACCAATGAGAGACTAGCTGGAGGTGTCTGGACGGGCAAATTTAACTCTCATTTCCCACCAGGAAGGGGAATTAACCAAAGGCTCAGCATGCCGTGCCTGAACCACACTAGGGCCTGAAGCAATCCTGCAGTGTTGCGGCCAGCTCACAGGAAAGCAAGTTGAAGTAAGGAGCTCAGGGGCACTGTCAGTCACAAACCTGCAGAGTTATAAATGACAGCAATCGTCCAAAAGTATATTGAAGTAAGGCTGCCAAGGGGATTTGAATGTGGGGCAGAATTGAAGGAAACCAATTTCAGGAGGTAGACTGGGATTGCATGTAAAGCATAGGAAAAGAGGCAGAACGTCCACAATGATGCACTTGGCCAAAAAGGGCGTATGCGTTTTTTCCTGAATATATTCAGGAAAAAACGCATACGCCCTTTTTGACCAACCAAGCAAGCTTGCAAAGGAAATCTGCACTACAATGAAGTCTCACTGCCCCCCCGCCCCCCGGTTAAAAGGGCCATCTGAAAAAGTGTAAAATCCAGAAAGGAATGACAGGCCATGGAGAACTGGGAGCCTTGTTATGCTGATGGGCGGGATGTAAATTGCCAACAGCCACTCTGAAGAAGTGAATGGTGTTTCCTGAAACATCTAAAAAACAAAGCAACAGAGCCTAGGGCACTTCCACTTATGGTCCTATAGCTTAGGGAAATTAAAATCAAAAAGACACAGCCACCCCAAAGTTTGGGATGGCTCTGTATATAAGAACCTCGTTTACGGTACAAGTTCAATATCGCAGAAAGCGAAAAATGGATAAAGAAGTTGTGGTACTTACGTACAATGCAATATCACTCAGCAATGAAATCTGTGTCATCAGGCCCGTAGCAGCATTATGAGTGGATTCAGGTACGATGATTCTAAGTGAAATAAGTCACACAGAAAAAGAAACATCATAAGATATCACTAATACACGGAATGTAAACTTGGCTACACAGGAACTGAATTACAAAACAGCACAGGGTCTCAAATGTAGAACACCAACCTATCTTGCTTAAGGGGAAAGGTGAGTTGGGGTGCTGGATAAAACCAGAGATTGAAATTAGCACAGATACCGTTCCATAAGCCAAATATGTAATAGACAAGAGCTACTCCTTGTTCAACGAAGTGGACTCAACACCCCATATTAAACGCCTAAGAATATACCTGACTAGTAAGAATCTTAAAACCTATGGATTTATATGTCTCCGAAAGAGAATCAAGCGTGTGAACAGCAGCATAAACACAGTAGTGATAGGATTGGTGAGGATCGGTGAGCAAATGCAGACCCTTTGAAGTCATATTGCATGGTACCCATTCCATGCGTCTCAACTATCCAGGTTTAAGGGATTCTTCCTTCAGCTAAAACATGCATGTGGAACCCAGAGTATGATCCACCGTGTGATCGGGAAACGTGTCCAAATGTGTCTCAGTTTTCGTCCCCTGGTACTCGGGTGCAACATTCCAGACGCTTTACTAACACTCTCCCCACTTGGAGAGTCAGTGCCTTTAACCTCCTGTTTGGCCCAGTTTGCAATTTCTGCGGAAAATGAACAGGAATAGGGAGAACCAATGAGAGACTAGCTGGAGGTGTCTGGACGGGCAAATTTAACTCTCATTTCCCACCAGGAAGAGGAATTAACCAAAGGCTCAGCTTGCCATACCGGAACCACACTAGGGTCTGAAGCAATCTTGCGGTGTTGCGGCCAGCTCACAAGAAAGCGAGTTGAAGAAAGGAGCTCAGAGGCACTGTAATTCACAGAACTGCAGAGTTATAAATGACAGCTATCGTCCAAAAATATATTGAAGTAAGGCTGCCAAGAGGACTTGAAAGCGGGGCAGAATTGCAGGAAACCGATTTCAGGAGGTAGACTGGAATTGCATGTAAAGCATAGGAAAAGAGGCAGAACGTCCACATGATGAACTTGGCCAAAAAGGGCGTATGCGTTTTTTCCTGAATATATTCAGGAAAAAATGCATATGCCCTTTTTGGCCAACCAAGCAAACTTGCAAATGAAATCTTCACTACAATGAAGTCTCACTGTCACCCGGTCAAAAGGGCCATCTGAAAAATGTGTAAAGTCCAGAAAGGCAGGACAGGCCATGGAGAACTGGGAGCCTTGTTTTGCTGATGTTCAGGATGTAAATTGCCAATAGCCACTCTGGAGAAGTGTATGGTGTTTCCTGAAACATCTAAAACACAAAGCAACAGAGCCTAGGGCACTTCCACTTATGGTCCTATTGATTAGGGAAATTAAAATCAAAAAGACACAGCCACCCCAAAGTTTGGGCCGGCTTTGTTTACAAGAACCTCGTTTACGGTACAAGTTCAATATCGCAGAAAGCGAAAAATGGATAAAGAAGTTGTGGTACTTACGTACAATGCAATATCACTCAGCAATGAAATCTGTGTCATCAGGCCCGTAGCAGCATCATGAGTGGATTCAGGTACGATGATTCTGAGTGAAATAAGTCACACAGAAAAAGAAACATCATAAGATATCACTAATATACGGAATGTAAACTTGGCTACACAGGAACTGATTTACAATACAGTCCAGGGTCTCAAATGTAGAAAACCAACTTATGCTTGCTTAAGGGGAAAGGTGAGTTGGGGTGCTGCATAAAACCAGAGATTGAAATTAGCACAGATACCGTTCCATAAGCCAAATATGTAATAGACAAGAGCTACTCCTTGCTCAATGAAGTGGACTCAACACCCCATATTAAACGCCTAAGAATATACCTGACTAGTAAGAATCTTAAAACCTATGGATTTATATGTCTCCGAAAGAGAATCAAGCTTGTGTACAGCGGCATAAACGCAGCAGTCATAGGATTGATGAGGATCGGTGAGCAAATGCAGATCCTTTGAAGTCATATTGCATGGTACCCATTCCATGGGTCTCAACTCTCCAGGTTTAAGGGATTCTTCCTTCAGCTAAAACATGCATGTGGAACCCAGAGTATGATCCTCTGTGTGTTCGGGAAACGTGTTCAAATGTGTCTCAGGTTTCGTGCCCTGGTACTCGGGTGCAACATTCCAGACGCTTTACTAACACTCTCCCCACTTGGACAGTCAATGCCTTTAACCTCCTGTTTGGCCCAGTTTCCAATTTCTGCGGAAAATGAACAGGAATAGGGAGAACCAATGAGAGACTAGCTGGAGGTGTCTGGACGGGCAAATTTAACTCTCATTTCCCACCAGGAAGAGGAATTAACCAAAGGCTCAGCGTGCTGTGCCAGAACCACACTAGGGCCTGAAGCAATCCTGCGGTGTTGCGGCCAGCTCACAAGAAAGCGAGTTGAAGAAAGGAGCTCAGAGACACTGTAACCCACAAAACTGCAGAGTTATAAATGACAGCTATCGTCCAAAAATATATTGAAGTAAGGCTGCCAAGAGGACTTGAAAGCGGGGCAGAATTGCAGGAAACCGATTTCAGGAGGTAGACTGGAATTGCATGTAAAGCATAGGAAAAGAGGCAGAACGTCCACAATGATGCACTTGGCCAAAAAGGGCGTATGCGTTTTTTCCTGAATATATTCAGGAAAAAACGCATACGCCCTTTTTGGCCAACCAAGCAAGCTTGCAAAGGAAATCTGCACTACAATGATGTCTCACGGCCTCCCCGGTCAAAAGGGCCATCTGAAAAAAGTGTAAAATCCAGAAAGGAAGGACAGGCCATGGAAAACTGGGAGCCTTGTTATGCTGATGGGCGGGATGTAAATTGCCAACAGCCACTCTGGAGAAGTGTATGGTGTTTCCTGAAACATCTAAAACACAAAGCAACAGAGCCTAGGGCACTTCCACTTATGGTCCTATAGCTTAGGGAAATTAAAATCAAAAAGACACAGCCACCCCAAATTTTGGGATGGCTCTGTTTACAACAACCTCGTTTACGGTACAAGTTCAATATCACAGAAAGTGAAAAATGGATAAAGAAGTTGTCGTACTTACATACAATGCAATATCACTCAGCAATGAAATCTGTGTCTTCAGGCCCGTAGCAGCATCATGAGTGGATTCAGGTACGATGATTCTAAGTGAAATAAGTCACACAGAAAAAGAAACATCATAAGCTATCACTAATATACGGAATGTAAACTTGGCTACACAGGAACTGATTTACAAAACAGCACAGGGCCTCAAATGTAGAAAACCAACTTATGCTTGCTTAAGGGGAAAGGTGAGTTGGGGTGCTGCATAAAACCAGAGATTGAAATTACAACAAATACCGTTCCATAAGCCAAATATGTAATAGACAAGAGCTATTCCTTGTTCAATGAAGTGGACTCAACACCACATATTAAACGCCTAAGAATATACCTGACTAGTAAGAATCTTAAAACCTATGGATTTATATGTCTCCAAAAGAGAATCAAGTGTGTGTACAGCGGCATAAACGCAGCAGTGATAGGATTGGTGAGGATCGGTGAGCAAATGCAGACCCTTTGAAGTCATATTGCATGGTACCCATTCCATGCGTCTCAACTCTCCAGGTTTAAGGGATTCTTCCTTCAGCTAAAACATGCATGTGGAACCCAGAGTATGATCCACCGTGTGATCAGGAAATGTGTTCAAATGTGTCTCAGTTTTCGTCCCCTGGTACTCGGGTGCAACATTCCAGACGCTTTACTAACACTCTCACCACTTGGAGAGTCAGTGCCTTTAACCTCCTGTTTGGCCCAGTTTGCAATTTCTGCGTAAGATGAAAAGGAATAGGGTGAACGAATGAGAGACTATCTGGAGGTGTCTGGACGGCCAAATTTAACTCTCATTTCCCACCAGAAACAGGAATTAACCAAAGGCTCAGCGTGCCGTGCCGGAACCACACTAGGGCCTGAAGCAATCCTGCGGTGTTGCGGCCAGCTCACAAGAAAGCGAGTTGAAGAAGGTAACTCAGGGGCACTGTAATTAACAAACATGCAGAGTTATAAATGACAGCTGTCGTCCAAAAATATATTGAAGTAAGGCTGCCAAGAGGACTTGAAAACGGGGCAGAATTGCAGGAAACCGAGTTCAGGAGGTAGACTGGAATTGCATGTAAAGCATAGGAAAAGAGGCAGAACGTCCACAATGATGCACTTGGCCAAAAAGGGCGTATGCGTTTTTTCCTGAATATATTCAGGAAAAAACGCATACGCCCTTTTTGGCCAACCAAGCAAGCTTGCAAAGGAAATCTGCACTACAATGAAGTCTCACTGCCCCCCGGTCAAAAGGGTCATCTGAAAAAAGTGTAAAATCCAGAAAGGCAGGACAGGGCATGGAGAACTGGGAGCCTTGTTATGCAGATGGGTGGGATGTAAATTGCCAACAGCCACTCTGGAGAAGTGTATGGTGTTTCCTGAAACATCCAAAAAACAAAGCAACAGAGCCTAGGGCACTTCCACTTATGGTCCTATAGCTTAGGGAAATTAAAGTCAAAAAGACACAGCCACCCCAAAGTTTGGGACGGCTCTGTTTACAAGAACCTCATTTACGGTACAAGTTCAATATCACAGAAAGCGAAAAATGGATAAAGAAGTTGTGGTACTCATGTACAATGCAATATCACTCAGCAATGAAATCTATGTCATCAGGCCCGTAACAGCATCATGAGTGGATTCAGGTACGATGATTCTAAGTGAAATAAGTCACACAGAAAAAGAAACATCATAAGATATCACTACTACACGGAATGTAAACTTGGCTACACAGGAACTGAATTACAAAACAGAACAGGGTCTCAAATGTAGAACACCAACTTATGCTTGCTTAAGGGGAAAGGTGAGTTGGGGTGCTGCATAAAACCAGAGATTGAACTTGGCACAGATACCGTGCCATAAGCCAAATATATAATAGACAAGAGCTACTCCTTGTTCAACGAAGTGGACTTAACACCCCATATTAAATGCCTAAGAATATACCTGACCAGTAAGAATTTTAAAACCTATGGATTTATATGTCTCCGAAAGAGAATCAAGCTTGTGTACAGCGGCATAAACGCAGCAGTCATAGGATTGATGAGGATCGGTGAGCAAATGCAGATCCTTTGAAGTCATATTCCATGGTACCCATTCCATGGGTCTCAACTCTCCAGGTTTAAGGGATTCTTCCTTCAGCTAAAACATGCATGTGGAACCCAGAGTATGATCCTCTGTGTGTTCGGGAAACGTGTTCAAATGTGTCTCAGGTTTCGTGCCCTGGTACTCGGGTGCAACATTCCAGACGCTTTACTAACACTCTCCCCACTTGGACAGTCAATGCCTTTAACCTCCTGTTTGGCCCAGTTTCCAATTTCTGCGGAAAATGAACAGTAATAGGGAGAACCAATGAGAGACTAGCTGGAGGTGTCTGGACGGGCAAATTTAACTCTCATTTCCCACCAGGAAGAGGAATTAACCAAAGGCTCAGCATGCTGTGCCAGAACCACACTAGGGCCTGAAGCAATCCTGCGGTGTTGCGGCCAGCTCACAAGAAAGCGAGTTGAAGAAAGGAGCTCAGGGACACTGTAACCCACAAAACTGCAGAGTTATAAATGACAGCTATCGTCCAAAAATATATTGAAGTAAGGCTGCCAAGAGGACTTGAAAGCGGGGCAGAATTGCAGGAAACCGATTTCAGGAGGTAGACTGGAATTGCATGTAAAGCATAGGAAAAGAGGCAGAACGTCCACAATGATGCACTTGGCCAAAAAGGGCGTATGCGTTTTTTCCTGAATATATTCAGGAAAAAACGCATACGCCCTTTTTGGCCAACCAAGCAAGCTTGCAAAGGAAATCTGCACTACAATGATGTCTCACGGCCTCCCCGGTCAAAAGGGCCATCTGAAAAAAGTGTAAAATCCAGAAAGGAAGGACAGGCCATGGAGAACTGGGAGCCTTGTTATGCTGATGGGCGGGATGTAAATTGCCAACAGCCACTCTGGAGAAGTGTATGGTGTTTCCTGAAACATCTAAAACACAAAGCAACAGAGCCTAGGGCACTTCCACTTATGGTCCTATAGCTTAGGGAAATTAAAATCAAAAAGACACAGCCACCCCAAATTTTGGGATGGCTCTGTTTACAACAACCTCGTTTACGGTACAAGTTCAATATCACAGAAAGTGAAAAATGGATAAAGAAGTTGTCGTACTTACATACAATGCAATATCACTCAGCAATGAAATCTGTGTCATCAGGCCCGTAGCAGCATCATGAGTGGATTCAGGTACGATGATTCTAAGTGAAATAAGTCACACAGAAAAAGAAACATCATAAGCTATCACTAATATACGGAATGTAAACTTGGCTACACAGGAACTGATTTACAAAACAGCACAGGGTCTCAAATGTAGAAAACCAACTTATGCTTGCTTAAGGGGAAAGGTGAGTTGGGGTGCTGCATAAAACCAGAGATTGAAATTACAACAAATACCGTTCCATAAGCCAAATATGTAATAGACAAGAGCTATTCCTTGTTCAATGAAGTGGACTCAACACCACATATTAAACGCCTAAGAATATACCTGACTAGTAAGAATCTTAAAACCTATGGATTTATATGTCTCCAAAAGAGAATCAAGCGTGTGTACAGCGGCATAAACGCAGCAGTGATAGGATTGGTGAGGATCGGTGAGCAAATGCAGACCCTTTGAAGTCATATTGCATGGTACCCATTCCATGCGTCTCAACTCTCCAGGTTTAAGGGATTCTTCCTTCAGCTAAAACATGCATGTGGAACCCAGAGTATGATCCACCGTGTGATCGGGAAATGTGTTCAAATGTGTCTCAGTTTTCGTCCCCTGGTACTCGGGTGAAACGTTCCAGACGCTTTACTAACACTCTCCCCACTTGGAGAGTCAGTGCCTTTAACCTCCTGTTTGGCCCAGTTTGCAATTTCTGCGTAAGATGAAAAGGAATAGGGTGAACCAATGAGAGACTATCTGGAGGTGTCTGGACGGCCAAATTTAACTCTCATTTCCCACCAGGAAGAGGAATTAACCAAAGGCTCAGCGTGCCACGCCAGAACCACACTAGGGCGTGAAGCAATCCTGCAGTGTTGCGGCCAGCTCACAAGAAAGCGAGTTGAAGAAAGGAGCTCAGGGACACTGTAACCCACAAAACTGCAGAGTTATAAATGACAGCTATTGTCCAAAAATATATTGAAGTTAGGCTGCCAAGAGGACTTGAAAGCGGGGCAGAATTGCAGGAAACTGATTTCAGGAGTTAGACTGGAATTGCATGTAAAGCATAGGAAAAGAGGCAGAACGTCCACAATGATGCACTTGGCCAAAAAGGGCGTATGCGTTTTTTCCTGAATATATTCAGGAAAAAACGCATACGCCCTTTTTGGCCAACCAAGCAAGCTGCAAAGGAAATCTGCACTACAATGAAGTCTCACTGCCCCCCGGTCAAAAGGGTCATCTGAAAAAAGTGTAAAGTCCAGAAAGGCAGGACAGGCCATGGAGAACTGGGAGCCTAGTTATGCAGATGGGTGGGATGTAAATTGCCAACAGCCACTCTGGAGAAGTGTATGGTGTTTCCTGAAACATCCAAAAAACAAAGCAACAGAGCCTAGGGCACTTCCACTTATGGTCCTATAGCTTAGGGAAATTAAAATCAAAAAGACACAGCCACCCCAAAGTTTGGGACGGCTCTGATTACAAGAACCTCATTTACAGTACAAGTTCAATATCACAGAAAGCGAAAAATGGATATACAAGTTGTGGTACTCATGTACAATGCAATATCACTCAGCAATGAAATCTATGTCATCAGGCCCATAGCAGCATAATGAGTGGATTCAGGTACAATGATTCTAAGTGAAATAAGTCACACAGAAAAAGAAACATCATAAGATATCACTACTACATGGAATGTAAACTTGGCTACACAGGAACTGAATTACAAAACAGCACAGGGTCTCAAATGCAGAACACCAACTTATGCTTGCTTAAGGGGAAAGGTGAGTTGGGGTGCTGCATAAAACCAGGGATTGAACTTGGCACAGATACCGTGCCATAAGCCAAATATATAATAGACAAGAGATACTCCTTGTTCAACGAAGTGGACTCAACACCCCATATTAAACGCCTAAGAATATACCTGACTAGTAAGAATCTTAAAACCTATGGATTTATATGTCTCCGAAAGAGAATCAAGCGTGTGTACAGCGGCATAAACGCAGCAGTCATAGGATTGATGAGGATCGGTGAGCAAATGCAGACCCTTTGAAGTCATATTGCATGGTACCCATTCCATGGGTCTCAACTCTCCAGGTTTAAGGGATTCTTCCTTCAACTAAAACATGCATGTGGAACCCAGAGTATGATCCTCTGTGTGTTCGGGAAACGTGTTCAAATGTGTCTCAGGTTTCGTCCCCTGGTACTCGGGTGCAACATTCCAGACGCTTTACTAACACTCTCCCCACTTGGACAGTCAATGCCTTTAACCTCCTGTTTGGCCCAGTTTCCAATTTCTGCGGAAAATGAACAGTAATAGGGAGAACCAATGAGAGACTATCTGGAGGTGTCTGGACGGCCAAATTTAACTCTCATTTCCCACCAGGAAGAGGAATTAACCAAAGGCTCAGCGTGCCATGCCAGAACCACACTAGGGCCTGAAGCAATACTGCGGTGTTGCGGCCAGCTCACAAGAAAGCGAGTTGAAGAAAGGAGCTCAGGGACACTGTAACCCACAAAACTGCAGAGTTATAAATGACAGCTATCGTCCAAAAATATATTGAAGTTAGGCTGCCAAGAGGACTTGAAAGCGGGGCAGAATTGCAGGAAACTGATTTCAGGAGGTAGACTGGAATTGCATGTAAAGCATAGGAAAAGAGGCAGAACGTCCACAATGATGCACTTGGCCAAAAAGGGCGTATGCGTTTTTTCCTGAATATATCCAGGAAAAAACGGATACGCAATTTTTGGCCAACCAAGCAAGCTTGCAAAGGAAATCTGCACTACAATGATGTTTCACTGCCTCCCCGGTCAAAAGGGCCATCTGAAAAAAGTGTAAAATCCAGAAAGGAAGGACAGGCCATGGAAAACTGGTAGCCTTGTTATGCTGATGGGCGGGATGTAACTTGCCAACAGCCACTCTGGAGAAGTGTATGGTGTTTCCTGAAACATCTAAAACACAAAGCAACAGAGCCTAGAGCACTTCCACTTATGGTCCTATAGCTTAGGGAAATTAAAATCAAAAAGACACAGCCACCCCAAATTTTGGGATGGCTCTGTTTACAAGAACCTCGTTTACGGTACAAGTTCAATATCACAGAAAGCGAAAAATGGATAACGATGTTGTTGTACTTACGTACAATGCAATATCAATCAGCAATGAAATCTGTGTCATCAGGCCCGTAGCAGCATCATGAGTGGATTCAGGTATGATGATTCTAAGTGAAATAAGTCACACAGAAAAAGAAATATCATAAGATATCACTAATATATGGAATGAAAACTTGGCTACACAGGAAGTGAATTACAAAACAGCACAGGGTCTCAAATGTAGAAAACCAACTTATGCTTGCTTAAGGGGAAAGCTGAGTTGGGGTGCTGGATAAAACCAGAGATTGAAATTAGCACAGAGACCTTTCCATAAGCCAAATATGTAATAGACAAGAGATACTCCTTGTTCAACGAAGTGGACTCAACACCCCATATTAAACGCCTAAGAATATACCTGACTAGTAAGAATCTTAAAACCTATGGATTTATATGTCTCCGAAAGAGAATCAAGCGTGTGTACAGCGGCATAAACGCAGCAGTCATAGGATTGATGAGGATCGGTGAGCAAATGCAGACCCTTTGAAGTCATATTGCATGGTACCCATTCCATGCGTCTCAACTCTCCAGGTTTAAGGGATTCTTCCTTCAGCTAAAACATGCATGTGGAACCCAGAGTATGATCCACCGTGTGATCGGGAAATGTGTTCAAATGTGTCTCAGTTTTCGTCCCCTGGTACTCGGGTGCAACATTCCAGACGCTTTACTAACACTCTCCCCACTTGGAGAGTCAGTGCCTTTAACCTCCTGTTTGGCCCAGTTTGCAATTTCTGCGTAAGATGAAAAGGAATAGGGTGAACCAATGAGAGACTATCTGGAGGTGTCTGGACGGCCAAATTTAACTCTCATTTCCCACCGGGAACAGGAATTAACCAAAGGCTCAGTGTGCCGTGCCGGAACCACACTAGGGCCTGAAGCAATCCTGCGGTGTTGCGGCCAGCACACAAGAAAGCGAGTTGAAGAAGGTAACTCAGGGGCACTGTAATTCACAAAAGTGCAGAGTTATAAATGACAGCTCTCTTCCAAAAATATAGTGAAGTAAGGCTGCCAAGAGGACTTGAAAGCGGGGCAGAATTGCAGGAAACCGAATTCAGGAGGTAGACTGGAATTGCATTTAAAGCATAGGAAAAGAGGCAGAACGTCCACAATGATGCACTTGGCAAAAAAGGGCGTATGCGTTTTTTCCTGAATATATTCAGGAAAAAACGCATGCGCCCTTTTATGCCAACCAAGCAAGCTTGCAAAGGAAATCTGCACTACAATGAATTCTCACTGACCACAGTCAAAAGGGCCATCTGAAAATGTGTAAAATCCAGAAAGGCAGGACAGGCCATGGAGAACTGGGAGCCTTGTTATGCTGATGAGTGGGATGTAAATTGCCAACAGCCACTCTGGAGAAGTGTATGGTGTTTCCTGAAACATCTAAAAAACAAAGCAACAGAGCCTAGGGCACTTCCACTTATGGTCCTTTATATTAGGAAAGTTAAAATCAAAAAGACACATCCACCCGAAAGTTTCGGACTGCTCTGTTTACAATAACCTCGTTTACGGTACAAGTTCTATATCACAGAAAGTGAAAAATGGATAAAGAAGTTGTGGGACTTTCGTACAATGCAATATGACTCAGCAATGAAATCTATGTCATCAGGCCCGTAGCAGCATAATGAGTGGATTCAGGTACCATGATTCTAAGTGAAATAAGTCACACAGAAAAAGAAACTTCATAAGATATCACTACTACACGGAATGTAAACTTGGCTACACAGGAACTGAATTACAAAACAGAACAGTGTCTCAAATGTAGAAAACCAACTTATGCTTGCTTAAGGGGAAAGGTGAGTTGGGACGCTCCATAAAACCAGAGATTGAAATGAGCACAGATACCGTTCCATAAGCCAAATATGTAATAGAGAAGAGCTACTCCTTGCTCAACAAAGTGGACACAACACCCCATATTAAACGCCTAAGAATATACCTGACTAGTAATCTTAAAACCTATTGATTTATATGTCTCCAAAAGAGAATCAAGCATCTGTACCGCTGTATAAACGCAGCAGTGATAGGATTGGTGAGGTTCAGTGAGCAAATGCAGACCCTTTGAAGTCATATTGCATGGTACCCATTCCATGGGTCTCAAGTCTCCAGGTTTAAGGGATTCTTCCTTCAGCTAATACATGCATGTGGAACCCAGACTATGATCCACCGTGTGATGGGGAAACGTGTTCAAATGTATCTCAGTTTTCGTCCCCTGGTACTCGGGTGCAACATTCCAGACGCTTTAATAACACTTTCCCCACTTGGAGAGGTAGTGCCTTTAACCTCCTGTTTGGCCCAGTTTGCAATTTCTGCAGAAGATGAACAGCAATATGGAGAACCAATGACAGACTACCTGGAGGTGTCTGGACGGGCAAATTTAACTCTCATTTCCCACCAGGCAGAGGAATTAACCAAAGGCTCAACGTGCCATTCCGGAACCACACTAGGGCTTGAAGCAATCCTGCGGTGTTGCGGCCAGCTCACAAGAAAGCGAGTTGAAGAAAGGAGCTCAGGGGCACTGTAATTCACAAAAGTGCAGAGTTATAAATGACAGCTCTCTTCCAAAAATATATTGAAGGAAGGCTGCCAAGAGGACTTGAAAGCGGGGCAGAATTGCAGGAAACCGATTTCAGGAGGTAGACTGGAATTGCATGTAAAGCATAGGAAAAGAGGCAGAACGTCCACAATGATGCACTTGGCAAAAAAGGGCGTATGCGTTTTTTCCTGAATATATTCAGGAAAAAACGCATGCGCCCTTTCATGCCAACCAAGCAAGCTTGCAAAGGAAATCTGCACTACAATGAATTCTCACTGACCACAGTCAAAAGGGCCATCTGAAAATGTGTAAAATCCAGAAAGGCAGGACAGGCCATGGAGAACTGGGAGCCTTGTTATGCAGATGGGCGGGATGTAAATTGCCAACAGCGAAACTGGAGAAGTATATGGTGTTTCCTGAAACATCTAAAAAACAAAGCAACAGAGCCTAGGGCACTTCCACTTATGGTCCTATAGCTTAGGGAAATTAAAATCAAAAAGACACAGCCACCCCAAAGTTTGGGACGGCTCTGTTTACAAGAACCTCTTTTACAGTAGAAGTTCAATATCACAGAAAGCGAAAAATGGATAAAGAAGTTGTGGTACTTACGTACAATGCAATATCTCTCAGCAATGAAATCTATGTCATCAGGCCCGTAGCAGCATAATGAGTGGCTTCAGGTACGATGATTCTAAGTGAAATAAGTCACACAGAAAAAGAAACATCATAAGATATCACTAATACACGGAATGTAAACTTGGCTACACAGGAAGTGAATTACAAAACAGAACAGGATCTCAAATGTAGAAAACCAACTTATGCTTGCTTAAGGGGAAAGGTGAGTTGGGGTGCTGCATAAAAGAAGAGATTGAAATTAGCACAGATACCGTTCCATAAGCCAAATATGTAATAGACAAGAGCTACTCCTTGCTCAACGAAATGGGCTCAACACCCCATATTAAACGCCTAAGAATGTACCTGACTAGTAAGTATCTTAAAACCTACGGATTGCTATGTCTCCGAAAGAGAATCAAGCGTGTGTACAGGGGCATAAATGCAGCAGTGATAGGATTGGAGACGTTCAATGAGCAAATGCAGACCCTTTGAAGTCATATTGCATGGTACCCATTCCACGGGTCTCAACTCTCCAGGTTGAAGGGATTCTTCCTTCAGCTAAAACATGCATGTGGAACCCAGAGTATGATCAACCGTGTGATCGGGAAACGTGTTCAAATGTCTCTCATTTTTCGTCCCCTGGTACTCGGGTGCAACTTTCCAGACGCTTTACTAACACTCTCCCCACTTGGAGAGTCAGTGCCTTTAACCTCCTGTTTGGCCCAGTTTGCAATTTCTGCGGAAAATGAACAGGAATAGGGAGAACCAATGAGAGACTAGCTGGAGGTGTCTGGACGGCCAAATTTAACTCTCATTTCCCACCAGGAAGAGGAATTAACCAAAGGCTCAGCGTGCCATGCCGGAACAACACTAGGGCCTGAAGCAATCCTGCAGTGTTGCGGCCAGCTCACAAGAAAGCGAGTTGAAGAAAGGAGCTCAGGGACACTGTAACTCACAAACCTGCAGAGTTATGAATGACAACTATCGTCCAAAAATATATTGAAGTAAGGCTGCCAAGAGGACTTGAACGCGGGGCAGAATTGCAGGAAACCGATTTCAGGAGGTAGACTGGAATTGCATGTAAAGCATAGGAAAAGAGGCAGAACGTCCACAATGATGCACTTGGCCAAAAAGGGCGAATGCGTTTTTTCCTGAATATATTCAGGAAAAAACGCATACGAACTTTTTGGCCAACCAAGCAAGCTTGCAAAGGAAATCTGCACTACAATGAAGTCTCACTGCCCCCCGGTCAAATGGGTCATCTGGAAAAAGTGTAAAATCCAGATAGGCAGGACAGGCCATGGAGAACTGGGAGCCTTGTTATGCTGATGGACGGGATGTAAATTGCCAACAGCCACTCTGGAGAAGTGTATGGTGTTTCCTGAAACATCTAAGAAACAAAGCAACAGAGCGTAGTGCACTTCCACTTATGGACCTATAGCTTAGGGAAATTAAAATCAAAAAGACACAGCCACCCCAAAGTTTGGGACGGCTCTGTTTACAGGAACCTCATTTATGGTACAAGTTCAATATCGCAGAAAGCGAAAAATGGATAAAGAAGTTGTGGTACTTACGTACAATGCAATATCACTCAGCAATGAAATCTATGTCATCAGGCCCGTAGCAGCATAACGGGTGGATTCAGGTACGATGATTCTAAGTGAAATAAGTCACACAGAAAAAGAAACATCATAAGATAAAACTACTACACGGAATGTTAACTTGTATACACAGGAACTGAATTATAAAACAGAACAGGGTCTTAAATGTAGAAAACCAACTTATGCTTGCTTAAGGGGAAAGGTGAGTTGGGAGGCTCCATAAAACCAGAGATTGAAATGAGCACAGATACCTTTCCATAAGCCAAATATGTAATAGAGAAGAGCTACTCCTTGCTCAACAAAGTGGACACAACACCCCATATTAAACGCCTAAGAATATACCTGACTAGTAATCTTAAAACCTATGGATTTATATATCTCCAAAAGAGAATCAAGCATCTGTACAGCGGTATAAACGCAGCAGTGATAGGATTGGTGAGGTTTAGTGAGCAAATGCAGACCCTTTGAAGTCATATTGCATGGTACCCATTCCATGGGTCTCAAGTCTCCAGGTTTAAGGGATTCTTCCTTCAGCTAAAACATGCATGTGGAACCCAGAGTATGATCCACCATGTGATGGGGAAACGAGTTCAAATGTGTCTCAGTTTTCGACCCTGGTACTCGGGTGCAACATTCCAGACGCTTTACTAACACTCTCCCCACTTGGAGAGGTAGTGCCTTTAACCTGCTGTTTGGCCCAGTTTGCAATTTCTGCGGAAGATGAACAGCAATATGGAGAACCAATGACAGACTACCTGGAAGTGTCTGGACGGGCAAATTTAACTCTCATTTCCCACCAGGTAGAGGAATTAACCAAAAGCTCAACGTGCCATTCCGGAACCACACTAGGGCTTGAAGCAATCCTGCGGTGTTGCGGCCAGCTCACAAGAAAGCGAGTTGAGGAAAGGAGCTCAGGGGAACTGTAATTCACAAAAGTGCAGAGTTATAAATGACAGCTCTCTTCCAAAAATATATTGAAGTAAGGCTGCCAAGAGGACTTGACAGCGGGGCAGAATTGCAGGAAACCGATCTCAGGAGGTAGACTGGAATTACATGTAAAGCATAGGAAAAGAGGCAGAACGTCCACAATGATGCACTTGGCAAAAAAGGGCGTATGCGTTTTTTCCTCAATATATTCAGGAAAAAACGCATGCGCCCTTTTATGCCAACCAAGCAAGCTTGCAAAGGAAATCTGCACTACAATGAAGTCTCACTGCCCCCTGGTCAAAAGGGCCATCTGAAAAATTGTAAAATCCAGAAAGGCAGGACAGGCCATGGAGAACTGGGAACCTTGTTATGCTGATGGGCAGGATGTAAATTGCCAACAGCCACTCTGGAGAAGGGTATGGTGTTTCCTGAAACATCTAAGAAACAAAGCAACAGAGCCTAGGGCACTTCCACTTATGGTCCTATAGCTTAGGCAAGTTAAAATCAAAAAGACACAGCCACCCCAAAGTTTGGGACGGCTCTGTTTACAAGAACCTCATTTACGGTAGAAGTTCAATATCACAGAAAGCGAAAAATGGATAAAGAAATTGTGGTACTTACGTACAATGCAATATCACTCAGCAATGAAATCTATGTCATCAGGCCCGTAGCAGCATAATGAGTCGATTCAGGTACCATGATTCTAGGTGAAATAAGTCACACAGAAAAAGAAACTTCATAAGATATCACTACTACAAGGAATGTAAACTTGGCTACACAGTAACTGAATTACAAAACAGAACAGGGTCTCAAATGTAGAAAACCAACTTATGCTTGCTTAAGGGGAAAGGTGAGTTGGAGTGCTGCATAAAACCAGAGATTGAACTTGGCACAGATACCGTTCCATAAGCCAAATATATAATAGACAAGAGCTACTCCTTGTTCAACGAAGTGGACTCAACACCCCATATTAAACGCCTAAGAATATACCTGACTAGTAAGAATCTTAAAACCTATGGATTTCTATGTCTCCAAAAGAGAATCAAGCGTGTGTACAGCAGCATAAACGCAGCAGTGATAGGATTGTTGAGGTTCGGTGAGCAAATGCAGACCCTTTGAAGTCATATTGCATGGTACCCATTCCATGGGTCTCAACTCTCCAGGTTTAAGGGATTCTTCCTTCAGCTAAAAGATGCATGTGGAACACAAGTATGATCCACCGTGTGTGCGGGAAACGTGTTCAAATGTGTCTCAGTTTTCGTCCCCTGGTACTCGGGTGCAACATTCCAGATGCTTTACTAACACTCTCCCCACTTGGAGAGACAGTGCCTTTAACCTCGTGTTTGGCCCAGTTTGCAATTTCTGCGGAAAATGAACAGGAATAGGGAGAACCAATGAGAGACTAGCTGGAGGTGTCTGGACGGGCAAATTTAACTCTCATTCCCCACCAGGATGAGGAATTAACCAAAGGCTCAGCATGCCGTGCGGGAACCACACTAGGGCCTGAAGCATTCCTGCAGTGTTGCGGCCAGCTCACAAGAAAGCGAGTTGAAGAAAGGAGCTCAGGGGAACTGTAATTCACAAACCTGCAGAGTTATAAATGACAGCTCTCTTCCAAAAATATATTGAAGTAAGGCTGCCAAGAGGACTTGAAAACGGGGCAGAATTGCAGGAAACCGATTTCAGGAGGTAGACTGGAATTGCATGTAAAGCATAGGAAAAGAGGCAGAACGTCCACAATGATGCACTTGGCAAAAAAGGGCGTATGCGTTTTTTCCTCAATATATTCAGGAAAAAACGCATGCGCCCTTTTATGCCAACCAAGCAAGCTTGCAAAGGAAATCTGCACTACAATAAAGTCTCACTGCCCCCCGGTCAAAAGGGTCATCTGAAAAAAGTGTAAAATCCAGAAAGGCAGGACAAGCCATGGAGAACTGGGAACCTTGTTATGCAATGGGCAGGATGTAAATTTCCAACAGCCACTCTGGAGAAGGGTATGGTGTTTCCTGAAACATCTAAGAAACAAAGCAACAGAGCCTAGGGCACTTCCACTTATGGTCCTATAGCTTAGGCAAGTTAAAATCAAAAAGACACAGCCACCCCAAAGTTTCGGACCGCTCTGTTTACAAGAACCTCGTTTACGGTACAAGTTCAATATCACAGAAAGCGAAAAATGGATAAAGAAGTTGTGGTACTTACGTACAATGCAATATCACTCAGCAATGAAATCTATGTCATCAGGCCCGTAGCAGCATAATGAGTGGATTCAGGTACGATGATCCTAAGTGAAATAAGTCACACAGAAAAAGAAACATTAAAAGATATCAGTACTACAAGGAATGTAAACTTGGCTACACAGGAACTGAATTACAAAACAGAACAGGGTCTCAAATGTAGAAAACCAACTTATGCTTGCTTAAGGGGAAAGGTGAGTTGGGGTGCTGCATAAAAGCAGAGATTGAAATGAGCACAGATACCGTTCCATAAGCCAAATACGTAATAGTCAAGAGCTACTCCTTGTTCAACGAAGTGGACTCAACACCCCATATTAAACGCCTAAGAATATACCTGACTAGTAAGAATCTTAAAACCTATGGATTTCTATGTCTCCGAAAAAGAATCAAGCGTGTGCACAGTGGCATAAACGCAGCAGTGATAGGATTGGTGAGGTTCGGTGAGCAAATGCAGACCCTTTGAAGTCATATTGCATGGTACCCATTCCATGGGTCTCAACTCTCCAGGTTTAAGGGATTCTTCCTTCAGCTAAAACATGCATGTGGGACCCAGAGTATGATCCACCATGTGTTCGGGAAACGTGTTCAAATGTGTCTCAGTTTTCGTCCCCTGGTACTCGGGTGCAACAACCCAGACTCTTTACTAACACTCTCCCCACTTGGAGAGTCAGTGCCTTTAACCTCCTGTTTGGCCCAGTTTGCAATTTCTGCGGAAAATGAACAGGAATAGGGAGAACCAATGAGAGACTAGCTGGAGGTGTCTGGACGGACAAATGTAACTCTCATTCCCCACCAGGATGAGGAATTAACCAAAGGCTCAGCGAGCCGTGCCGGAACCACACTAAGGCCTGAAGCAATCCTGCAGTGTTGCGGCCAGCTCACAAGAAAGCGAGTTGAAGAAAGGAGCTGAGGGGCACTGTAATTCACAAACATGCAGAGTTATAAATGACAGCTATCGTCCCAAAATATATTGAAGTAAGGCTGCCAAGAGGACTTGAAAGCGGGGCAGAATTGCAGGAAACCGATTTCAGGAGGTAGACTGGAATTGCATGTAAAGCATAGGAAAAGAGGCAGAACGTCCACATGAGGAACTTGGCCAAAAAGGGCGTATGCGTTTTTTCCTGAATATATTCAGGAAAAAATGCATACGCCCTTTTTGGCCAACCAAGCAAACTTGCAAATGAAATCTTCACTACAATGAAGTCTCACTGTCACCCAGTCAAAAGGGCCATCTGAAAAATGTGTAAAATCCAGAAAGGCAGGACAGGCCATGGAGACCTGGGAGCCTTGTTTTGCTGATGTTCAGGATGTAAATTGCCAATAGCCACTCTGGAGAAGTGTATGGTGTTTCCTGAAACATCTAAAACACAAAGCAACAGAGCCTAGGGCACTTCTACTTATGGTCCTATAGGTTAGGGAAATTTAAATAAAAAAGACACAGCCACACCAAAGTTTGGGACGGCTCTGTTTACAAGAACCTCGTTTACGGTACAAGTTCAATATCGCAGAAAGCGAAAAATGGATAAAGAATTTGTGGTACTTACGTACAATGCTATATCACTCAGCAATGAAATCTATGTCATCAGACCCGTAGCAGCATAATGAGTGGATTCAGCTACAATGATTCTAAGTGAAATAAGTCACACAGAAAAAGAAACATCACAAGATATCACTACTACACGGAATGTAAACTTGGCTACACAGGAACTGAATTACAAAGCAGAACAGGGTCTCAAATGTAGAAAACCAACTTATGCTTGCTTAAGGGGAAAGGTGAGTTGGGGTGCTGCATAAAACCAGAGATTGAAATTAGCACAGATACCGTTCCATAAGCCAAATATCTAATAGACAAGAGCTATTCCTTGCTCAACAAAGTGGACTCAACACCCCATATTAAACGCCTAAGAATATACCTGACTAGTAAGAATCTTAAAACCTATGGATATATGTCTCAGAAACAGAATCAAGCATGTGTACAGTGACATAAACGCAGCAGTGATAGGATTGGTGAGGTTTGGTGAGCAAATGCAGACCCTTTGAAATCATATTGCATGGTACCCATTCCACGGGTCTCAACTCTCCAGGTTTAAGGGATTCTTCCTTCAGCTAAAACATGCATGTGGAACCCAGAGTATGATCCACCGTGTGATCGGGAAACGTGTTCAAATGTGTCTCAGTTTTCGTCCCCTGGTACTCGGGTGCAACACTTCAGACGCTTTACTAACACTAACCCCACTTGGAGAGTCAGTGCCTTTAACCTCCTGTTTGGCTCAGTTTGCAATTTCTGCGGAAAATGAACATGAATAGGGAGAACCAATGAGAGACTAGCTGGAGGTGTCTGGACGGGCAAATTTAACTCTCATTTCCCACCAGGAAGGGGAATTAACCAAAGGCTCAGCATGCCGTGCCTGAACCACACTAGGGCCTGAAGCAATCCTGCAGTGTTGCGGCCAGCTCACAGGAAAGCAAGTTGAAGTAAGGAGCTCAGGGGCACTGTCAGTCACAAACCTGCAGAGTTATAAATGACAGCAATCGTCCAAAAGTATATTGAAGTAAGGCTGCCAAGGGGATTTGAATGTGGGGCAGAATTGAAGGAAACCAATTTCAGGAGGTAGACTGGGATTGCATGTAAAGCATAGGAAAAGAGGCAGAACGTCCACAATGATGCACTTGGCCAAAAAGGGCGTATGCGTTTTTTCCTGAATATATTCAGGAAAAAACGCATACGCCCTTTTTGACCAACCAAGCAAGCTTGCAAAGGAAATCTGCACTACAATGAAGTCTCACTGCCCCCCCGACCCCCGGTTAAAAGGGCCATCTGAAAAAGTGTAAAATCCAGAAAGGAATGACAGGCCATGGAGAACTGGGAGCCTTGTTATGCTGATGGGTGGGATGTAAATTGCCAACAGCCACTCTGAAGAAGTGAATGGTGTTTCCTGAAACATCTAAAAAACAAAGCAACAGAGCCTAGGGCACTTCCACTTATGGTCCTATAGCTTAGGGAAATTAAAATCAAAAAGACACAGCCACCCCAAAGTTTGGGATGGCTCTGTATATAAGAACCTCGTTTACGGTACAAGTTCAATATCGCAGAAAGCGAAAAATGGATAAAGAAGTTGTGGTACTTACGTACAATGCAATATCACTCAGCAATGAAATCTGTGTCATCAGGCCCGTAGCAGCATTATGAGTGGATTCAGGTACGATGATTCTAAGTGAAATAAGTCACACAGAAAAAGAAACATCATAAGATATCACTAATACACGGAATGTAAACTTGGCTACACAGGAACTGAATTACAAAACAGCACAGGGTCTCAAATGTAGAACACCAACCTATCTTGCTTAAGGGGAAAGGTGAGTTGGGGTGCTGGATAAAACCAGAGATTGAAATTAGCACAGATACCGTTCCATAAGCCAAATATGTAATAGACAAGAGCTACTCCTTGTTCAACGAAGTGGACTCAACACCCCATATTAAACGCCTAAGAATATACCTGACTAGTAAGAATCTTAAAACCTATGGATTTATATGTCTCCGAAAGAGAATCAAGCGTGTGAACAGCAGCATAAACACAGTAGTGATAGGATTGGTGAGGATCGGTGAGCAAATGCAGACCCTTTGAAGTCATATTGCATGGTACCCATTCCATGCGTCTCAACTATCCAGGTTTAAGGGATTCTTCCTTCAGCTAAAACATGCATGTGGAACCCAGAGTATGATCCACCGTGTGATCGGGAAACGTGTCCAAATGTGTCTCAGTTTTCGTCCCCTGGTACTCGGGTGCAACATTCCAGACGCTTTACTAACACTCTCCCCACTTGGAGAGTCAGTGCCTTTAACCTCCTGTTTGGCCCAGTTTGCAATTTCTGCGGAAAATGAACAGGAATAGGGAGAACCAATGAGAGACTAGCTGGAGGTGTCTGGACGGGCAAATTTAACTCTCATTTCCCACCAGGAAGAGGAATTAACCAAAGGCTCAGCTTGCCATACCGGAACCACACTAGGGTCTGAAGCAATCTTGCGGTGTTGCGGCCAGCTCACAAGAAAGCGAGTTGAAGAAAGGAGCTCAGAGGCACTGTAATTCACAGAACTGCAGAGTTATAAATGACAGCTATCGTCCAAAAATATATTGAAGTAAGGCTGCCAAGAGGACTTGAAAGCGGGGCAGAATTGCAGGAAACCGATTTCAGGAGGTAGACTGGAATTGCATGTAAAGCATAGGAAAAGAGGCAGAACGTCCACATGATGAACTTGGCCAAAAAGGGCGTATGCGTTTTTTCCTGAATATATTCAGGAAAAAATGCATATGCCCTTTTTGGCCAACCAAGCAAACTTGCAAATGAAATCTTCACTACAATGAAGTCTCACTGTCACCCGGTCAAAAGGGCCATCTGAAAAATGTGTAAAGTCCAGAAAGGCAGGACAGGCCATGGAGAACTGGGAGCCTTGTTTTGCTGATGTTCAGGATGTAAATTGCCAATAGCCACTCTGGAGAAGTGTATGGTGTTTCCTGAAACATCTAAAACACAAAGCAACAGAGCCTAGGGCACTTCCACTTATGGTCCTATTGATTAGGGAAATTAAAATCAAAAAGACACAGCCACCCCAAAGTTTGGGCCGGCTTTGTTTACAAGAACCTCGTTTACGGTACAAGTTCAATATCGCAGAAAGCGAAAAATGGATAAAGAAGTTGTGGTACTTACGTACAATGCAATATCACTCAGCAATGAAATCTGTGTCATCAGGCCCGTAGCAGCATCATGAGTGGATTCAGGTACGATGATTCTGAGTGAAATAAGTCACACAGAAAAAGAAACATCATAAGATATCACTAATATACGGAATGTAAACTTGGCTACACAGGAACTGATTTACAATACAGTCCAGGGTCTCAAATGTAGAAAACCAACTTATGCTTGCTTAAGGGGAAAGGTGAGTTGGGGTGCTGCATAAAACCAGAGATTGAAATTAGCACAGATACCGTTCCATAAGCCAAATATGTAATAGACAAGAGCTACTCCTTGCTCAATGAAGTGGACTCAACACCCCATATTAAACGCCTAAGAATATACCTGACTAGTAAGAATCTTAAAACCTATGGATTTATATGTCTCCGAAAGAGAATCAAGCTTGTGTACAGCGGCATAAACGCAGCAGTCATAGGATTGATGAGGATCGGTGAGCAAATGCAGATCCTTTGAAGTCATATTGCATGGTACCCATTCCATGGGTCTCAACTCTCCAGGTTTAAGGGATTCTTCCTTCAGCTAAAACATGCATGTGGAACCCAGAGTATGATCCTCTGTGTGTTCGGGAAACGTGTTCAAATGTGTCTCAGGTTTCGTGCCCTGGTACTCGGGTGCAACATTCCAGACGCTTTACTAACACTCTCCCCACTTGGACAGTCAATGCCTTTAACCTCCTGTTTGGCCCAGTTTCCAATTTCTGCGGAAAATGAACAGGAATAGGGAGAACCAATGAGAGACTAGCTGGAGGTGTCTGGACGGGCAAATTTAACTCTCATTTCCCACCAGGAAGAGGAATTAACCAAAGGCTCAGCGTGCTGTGCCAGAACCACACTAGGGCCTGAAGCAATCCTGCGGTGTTGCGGCCAGCTCACAAGAAAGCGAGTTGAAGAAAGGAGCTCAGAGACACTGTAACCCACAAAACTGCAGAGTTATAAATGACAGCTATCGTCCAAAAATATATTGAAGTAAGGCTGCCAAGAGGACTTGAAAGCGGGGCAGAATTGCAGGAAACCGATTTCAGGAGGTAGACTGGAATTGCATGTAAAGCATAGGAAAAGAGGCAGAACGTCCACAATGATGCACTTGGCCAAAAAGGGCGTATGCGTTTTTTCCTGAATATATTCAGGAAAAAGCGCATACGCCCTTCTTGGCCAACCAAGCAAGCTTGCAAAGGAAATCTGCACTACAATGATGTCTCACGGCCTCCCCGGTCAAAAGGGCCATCTGAAAAAAGTGTAAAATCCAGAAAGGAAGGACAGGCCATGGAAAACTGGGAGCCTTGTTATGCTGATGGGCGGGATGTAAATTGCCAACAGCCACTCTGGAGAAGTGTATGGTGTTTCCTGAAACATCTAAAACACAAAGCAACAGAGCCTAGGGCACTTCCACTTATGGTCCTATAGCTTAGGGAAATTAAAATCAAAAAGACACAGCCACCCCAAATTTTGGGATGGCTCTGTTTACAACAACCTCGTTTACGGTACAAGTTCAATATCACAGAAAGTGAAAAATGGATAAAGAAGTTGTCGTACTTACATACAATGCAATATCACTCAGCAATGAAATCTGTGTCTTCAGGCCCGTAGCAGCATCATGAGTGGATTCAGGTACGATGATTCTAAGTGAAATAAGTCACACAGAAAAAGAAACATCATAAGCTATCACTAATATACGGAATGTAAACTTGGCTACACAGGAACTGATTTACAAAACAGCACAGGGTCTCAAATGTAGAAAACCAACTTATGCTTGCTTAAGGGGAAAGGTGAGTTGGGGTGCTGCATAAAACCAGAGATTGAAATTACAACAAATACCGTTCCATAAGCCAAATATGTAATAGACAAGAGCTATTCCTTGTTCAATGAAGTGGACTCAACACCACATATTAAACGCCTAAGAATATACCTGACTAGTAAGAATCTTAAAACCTATGGATTTATATGTCTCCAAAAGAGAATCAAGTGTGTGTACAGCGGCATAAACGCAGCAGTGATAGGATTGGTGAGGATCGGTGAGCAAATGCAGACCCTTTGAAGTCATATTGCATGGTACCCATTCCATGCGTCTCAACTCTCCAGGTTTAAGGGATTCTTCCTTCAGCTAAAACATGCATGTGGAACCCAGAGTATGATCCACCGTGTGATCGGGAAATGTGTTCAAATGTGTCTCAGTTTTCGTCCCCTGGTACTCGGGTGCAACATTCCAGACGCTTTACTAACACTCTCACCACTTGGAGAGTCAGTGCCTTTAACCTCCTGTTTGGCCCAGTTTGCAATTTCTGCGTAAGATGAAAAGGAATAGGGTGAACGAATGAGAGACTATCTGGAGGTGTCTGGACGGCCAAATTTAACTCTCATTTCCCACCAGAAACAGGAATTAACCAAAGGCTCAGCGTGCCGTGCCGGAACCACACTAGGGCCTGAAGCAATCCTGCGGTGTTGCGGCCAGCTCACAAGAAAGCGAGTTGAAGAAGGTAACTCAGGGGCACTGTAATTAACAAACATGCAGAGTTATAAATGACAGCTGTCGTCCAAAAATATATTGAAGTAAGGCTGCCAAGAGGACTTGAAAACGGGGCAGAATTGCAGGAAACCGAGTTCAGGAGGTAGACTGGAATTGCATGTAAAGCATAGGAAAAGAGGCAGAACGTCCACAATGATGCACTTGGCCAAAAAGGGCGTATGCGTTTTTTCCTGAATATATTCAGGAAAAAACGCATACGCCCTTTTTGGCCAACCAAGCAAGCTTGCAAAGGAAATCTGCACTACAATGAAGTCTCACTGCCCCCCGGTCAAAAGGGTCATCTGAAAAAAGTGTAAAATCCAGAAAGGCAGGACAGGGCATGGAGAACTGGGAGCCTTGTTATGCAGATGGGTGGGATGTAAATTGCCAACAGCCACTCTGGAGAAGTGTATGGTGTTTCCTGAAACATCCAAAAAACAAAGCAACAGAGCCTAGGGCACTTCCACTTATGGTCCTATAGCTTAGGGAAATTAAAGTCAAAAAGACACAGCCACCCCAAAGTTTGGGACGGCTCTGTTTACAAGAACCTCATTTACGGTACAAGTTCAATATCACAGAAAGCGAAAAATGGATAAAGAAGTTGTGGTACTCATGTACAATGCAATATCACTCAGCAATGAAATCTATGTCATCAGGCCCGTAACAGCATCATGAGTGGATTCAGGTACGATGATTCTAAGTGAAATAAGTCACACAGAAAAAGAAACATCATAAGATATCACTACTACACGGAATGTAAACTTGGCTACACAGGAACTGAATTACAAAACAGAACAGGGTCTCAAATGTAGAACACCAACTTATGCTTGCTTAAGGGGAAAGGTGAGTTGGGGTGCTGCATAAAACCAGAGATTGAACTTGGCACAGATACCGTGCCATAAGCCAAATATATAATAGACAAGAGCTACTCCTTGTTCAACGAAGTGGACTTAACACCCCATATTAAATGCCTAAGAATATACCTGACCAGTAAGAATTTTAAAACCTATGGATTTATATGTCTCCGAAAGAGAATCAAGCTTGTGTACAGCGGCATAAACGCAGCAGTCATAGGATTGATGAGGATCGGTGAGCAAATGCAGATCCTTTGAAGTCATATTCCATGGTACCCATTCCATGGGTCTCAACTCTCCAGGTTTAAGGGATTCTTCCTTCAGCTAAAACATGCATGTGGAACCCAGAGTATGATCCTCTGTGTGTTCGGGAAACGTGTTCAAATGTGTCTCAGGTTTCGTGCCCTGGTACTCGGGTGCAACATTCCAGACGCTTTACTAACACTCTCCCCACTTGGACAGTCAATGCCTTTAACCTCCTGTTTGGCCCAGTTTCCAATTTCTGCGGAAAATGAACAGTAATAGGGAGAACCAATGAGAGACTAGCTGGAGGTGTCTGGACGGGCAAATTTAACTCTCATTTCCCACCAGGAAGAGGAATTAACCAAAGGCTCAGCATGCTGTGCCAGAACCACACTAGGGCCTGAAGCAATCCTGCGGTGTTGCGGCCAGCTCACAAGAAAGCGAGTTGAAGAAAGGAGCTCAGGGACACTGTAACCCACAAAACTGCAGAGTTATAAATGACAGCTATCGTCCAAAAATATATTGAAGTAAGGCTGCCAAGAGGACTTGAAAGCGGGGCAGAATTGCAGGAAACCGATTTCAGGAGGTAGACTGGAATTGCATGTAAAGCATAGGAAAAGAGGCAGAACGTCCATAATGATGCACTTGGCCAAAAAGGGCGTATGCGTTTTTTCCTGAATATATTCAGGAAAAAACGCATACGCCCTTTTTGGCCAACCAAGCAAGCTTGCAAAGGAAATCTGCACTACAATGATGTCTCACGGCCTCCCCGGTCAAAAGGGCCATCTGAAAAAAGTGTAAAATCCAGAAAGGAAGGACAGGCCATGGAGAACTGGGAGCCTTGTTATGCTGATGGGCGGGATGTAAATTGCCAACAGCCACTCTGGAGAAGTGTATGGTGTTTCCTGAAACATCTAAAACACAAAGCAACAGAGCCTAGGGCACTTCCACTTATGGTCCTATAGCTTAGGGAAATTAAAATCAAAAAGACACAGCCACCCCAAATTTTGGGATGGCTCTGTTTACAACAACCTCGTTTACGGTACAAGTTCAATATCACAGAAAGTGAAAAATGGATAAAGAAGTTGTCGTACTTACATACAATGCAATATCACTCAGCAATGAAATCTGTGTCATCAGGCCCGTAGCAGCATCATGAGTGGATTCAGGTACGATGATTCTAAGTGAAATAAGTCACACAGAAAAAGAAACATCATAAGCTATCACTAATATACGGAATGTAAACTTGGCTACACAGGAACTGATTTACAAAACAGCACAGGGTCTCAAATGTAGAAAACCAACTTATGCTTGCTTAAGGGGAAAGGTGAGTTGGGGTGCTGCATAAAACCAGAGATTGAAATTACAACAAATACCGTTCCATAAGCCAAATATGTAATAGACAAGAGCTATTCCTTGTTCAATGAAGTGGACTCAACACCACATATTAAACGCCTAAGAATATACCTGACTAGTAAGAATCTTAAAACCTATGGATTTATATGTCTCCAAAAGAGAATCAAGCGTGTGTACAGCGGCATAAACGCAGCAGTGATAGGATTGGTGAGGATCGGTGAGCAAATGCAGACCCTTTGAAGTCATATTGCATGGTACCCATTCCATGCGTCTCAACTCTCCAGGTTTAAGGGATTCTTCCTTCAGCTAAAACATGCATGTGGAACCCAGAGTATGATCCACCGTGTGATCGGGAAATGTGTTCAAATGTGTCTCAGTTTTCGTCCCCTGGTACTCGGGTGAAACGTTCCAGACGCTTTACTAACACTCTCCCCACTTGGAGAGTCAGTGCCTTTAACCTCCTGTTTGGCCCAGTTTGCAATTTCTGCGTAAGATGAAAAGGAATAGGGTGAACCAATGAGAGACTATCTGGAGGTGTCTGGACGGCCAAATTTAACTCTCATTTCCCACCAGGAAGAGGAATTAACCAAAGGCTCAGCGTGCCACGCCAGAACCACACTAGGGCGTGAAGCAATCCTGCAGTGTTGCGGCCAGCTCACAAGAAAGCGAGTTGAAGAAAGGAGCTCAGGGACACTGTAACCCACAAAACTGCAGAGTTATAAATGACAGCTATTGTCCAAAAATATATTGAAGTTAGGCTGCCAAGAGGACTTGAAAGCGGGGCAGAATTGCAGGAAACTGATTTCAGGAGTTAGACTGGAATTGCATGTAAAGCATAGGAAAAGAGGCAGAACGTCCACAATGATGCACTTGGCCAAAAAGGGCGTATGCGTTTTTTCCTGAATATATTCAGGAAAAAACGCATACGCCCTTTTTGGCCAACCAAGCAAGCTGCAAAGGAAATCTGCACTACAATGAAGTCTCACTGCCCCCCGGTCAAAAGGGTCATCTGAAAAAAGTGTAAAGTCCAGAAAGGCAGGACAGGCCATGGAGAACTGGGAGCCTAGTTATGCAGATGGGTGGGATGTAAATTGCCAACAGCCACTCTGGAGAAGTGTATGGTGTTTCCTGAAACATCCAAAAAACAAAGCAACAGAGCCTAGGGCACTTCCACTTATGGTCCTATAGCTTAGGGAAATTAAAATCAAAAAGACACAGCCACCCCAAAGTTTGGGACGGCTCTGATTACAAGAACCTCATTTACAGTACAAGTTCAATATCACAGAAAGCGAAAAATGGATATACAAGTTGTGGTACTCATGTACAATGCAATATCACTCAGCAATGAAATCTATGTCATCAGGCCCATAGCAGCATAATGAGTGGATTCAGGTACAATGATTCTAAGTGAAATAAGTCACACAGAAAAAGAAACATCATAAGATATCACTACTACATGGAATGTAAACTTGGCTACACAGGAACTGAATTACAAAACAGCACAGGGTCTCAAATGTAGAACACCAACTTATGCTTGCTTAAGGGGAAAGGTGAGTTGGGGTGCTGCATAAAACCAGGGATTGAACTTGGCACAGATACCGTGCCATAAGCCAAATATATAATAGACAAGAGATACTCCTTGTTCAACGAAGTGGACTCAACACCCCATATTAAACGCCTAAGAATATACCTGACTAGTAAGAATCTTAAAACCTATGGATTTATATGTCTCCGAAAGAGAATCAAGCGTGTGTACAGCGGCATAAACGCAGCAGTCATAGGATTGATGAGGATCGGTGAGCAAATGCAGACCCTTTGAAGTCATATTGCATGGTACCCATTCCATGGGTCTCAACTCTCCAGGTTTAAGGGATTCTTCCTTCAACTAAAACATGCATGTGGAACCCAGAGTATGATCCTCTGTGTGTTCGGGAAACGTGTTCAAATGTGTCTCAGGTTTCGTCCCCTGGTACTCGGGTGCAACATTCCAGACGCTTTACTAACACTCTCCCCACTTGGACAGTCAATGCCTTTAACCTCCTGTTTGGCCCAGTTTCCAATTTCTGCGGAAAATGAACAGTAATAGGGAGAACCAATGAGAGACTATCTGGAGGTGTCTGGACGGCCAAATTTAACTCTCATTTCCCACCAGGAAGAGGAATTAACCAAAGGCTCAGCGTGCCATGCCAGAACCACACTAGGGCCTGAAGCAATACTGCGGTGTTGCGGCCAGCTCACAAGAAAGCGAGTTGAAGAAAGGAGCTCAGGGACACTGTAACCCACAAAACTGCAGAGTTATAAATGACAGCTATCGTCCAAAAATATATTGAAGTTAGGCTGCCAAGAGGACTTGAAAGCGGGGCAGAATTGCAGGAAACTGATTTCAGGAGGTAGACTGGAATTGCATGTAAAGCATAGGAAAAGAGGCAGAACGTCCACAATGATGCACTTGGCCAAAAAGGGCGTATGCGTTTTTTCCTGAATATATCCAGGAAAAAACGGATACGCAATTTTTGGCCAACCAAGCAAGCTTGCAAAGGAAATCTGCACTACAATGATGTCTCACTGCCTCCCCGGTCAAAAGGGCCATCTGAAAAAAGTGTAAAATCCAGAAAGGAAGGACAGGCCATGGAAAACTGGTAGCCTTGTTATGCTGATGGGCGGGATGTAACTTGCCAACAGCCACTCTGGAGAAGTGTATGGTGTTTCCTGAAACATCTAAAACACAAAGCAACAGAGCCTAGAGCACTTCCACTTATGGTCCTATAGCTTAGGGAAATTAAAATCAAAAAGACACAGCCACCCCAAATTTTGGGATGGCTCTGTTTACAAGAACCTCGTTTACGGTACAAGTTCAATATCACAGAAAGCGAAAAATGGATAACGATGTTGTTGTACTTACGTACAATGCAATATCAATCAGCAATGAAATCTGTGTCATCAGGCCCGTAGCAGCATCATGAGTGGATTCAGGTATGATGATTCTAAGTGAAATAAGTCACACAGAAAAAGAAATATCATAAGATATCACTAATATATGGAATGAAAACTTGGCTACACAGGAAGTGAATTACAAAACAGCACAGGGTCTCAAATGTAGAAAACCAACTTATGCTTGCTTAAGGGGAAAGCTGAGTTGGGGTGCTGGATAAAACCAGAGATTGAAATTAGCACAGAGACCTTTCCATAAGCCAAATATGTAATAGACAAGAGATACTCCTTGTTCAACGAAGTGGACTCAACACCCCATATTAAACGCCTAAGAATATACCTGACTAGTAAGAATCTTAAAACCTATGGATTTATATGTCTCCGAAAGAGAATCAAGCGTGTGTACAGCGGCATAAACGCAGCAGTCATAGGATTGATGAGGATCGGTGAGCAAATGCAGACCCTTTGAAGTCATATTGCATGGTACCCATTCCATGCGTCTCAACTCTCCAGGTTTAAGGGATTCTTCCTTCAGCTAAAACATGCATGTGGAACCCAGAGTATGATCCACCGTGTGATCGGGAAATGTGTTCAAATGTGTCTCAGTTTTCGTCCCCTGGTACTCGGGTGCAACATTCCAGACGCTTTACTAACACTCTCCCCACTTGGAGAGTCAGTGCCTTTAACCTCCTGTTTGGCCCAGTTTGCAATTTCTGCGTAAGATGAAAAGGAATAGGGTGAACCAATGAGAGACTATCTGGAGGTGTCTGGACGGCCAAATTTAACTCTCATTTCCCACCGGGAACAGGAATTAACCAAAGGCTCAGTGTGCCGTGCCGGAACCACACTAGGGCCTGAAGCAATCCTGCGGTGTTGCGGCCAGCACACAAGAAAGCGAGTTGAAGAAGGTAACTCAGGGGCACTGTAATTCACAAAAGTGCAGAGTTATAAATGACAGCTCTCTTCCAAAAATATAGTGAAGTAAGGCTGCCAAGAGGACTTGAAAGCGGGGCAGAATTGCAGGAAACCGAATTCAGGAGGTAGACTGGAATTGCATTTAAAGCATAGGAAAAGAGGCAGAACGTCCACAATGATGCACTTGGCAAAAAAGGGCGTATGCGTTTTTTCCTGAATATATTCAGGAAAAAACGCATGCGCCCTTTTATGCCAACCAAGCAAGCTTGCAAAGGAAATCTGCACTACAATGAATTCTCACTGACCACAGTCAAAAGGGCCATCTGAAAATGTGTAAAATCCAGAAAGGCAGGACAGGCCATGGAGAACTGGGAGCCTTGTTATGCTGATGAGTGGGATGTAAATTGCCAACAGCCACTCTGGAGAAGTGTATGGTGTTTCCTGAAACATCTAAAAAACAAAGCAACAGAGCCTAGGGCACTTCCACTTATGGTCCTTTATATTAGGAAAGTTAAAATCAAAAAGACACATCCACCCGAAAGTTTCGGACTGCTCTGTTTACAATAACCTCGTTTACGGTACAAGTTCTATATCACAGAAAGTGAAAAATGGATAAAGAAGTTGTGGGACTTTCGTACAATGCAATATGACTCAGCAATGAAATCTATGTCATCAGGCCCGTAGCAGCATAATGAGTGGATTCAGGTACCATGATTCTAAGTGAAATAAGTCACACAGAAAAAGAAACTTCATAAGATATCACTACTACACGGAATGTAAACTTGGCTACACAGGAACTGAATTACAAAACAGAACAGTGTCTCAAATGTAGAAAACCAACTTATGCTTGCTTAAGGGGAAAGGTGAGTTGGGACGCTCCATAAAACCAGAGATTGAAATGAGCACAGATACCGTTCCATAAGCCAAATATGTAATAGAGAAGAGCTACTCCTTGCTCAACAAAGTGGACACAACACCCCATATTAAACGCCTAAGAATATACCTGACTAGTAATCTTAAAACCTATTGATTTATATGTCTCCAAAAGAGAATCAAGCATCTGTACCGCTGTATAAACGCAGCAGTGATAGGATTGGTGAGGTTCAGTGAGCAAATGCAGACCCTTTGAAGTCATATTGCATGGTACCCATTCCATGGGTCTCAAGTCTCCAGGTTTAAGGGATTCTTCCTTCAGCTAATACATGCATGTGGAACCCAGACTATGATCCACCGTGTGATGGGGAAACGTGTTCAAATGTGTCTCAGTTTTCGTCCCCTGGTACTCGGGTGCAACATTCCAGACGCTTTAATAACACTTTCCCCACTTGGAGAGGTAGTGCCTTTAACCTCCTGTTTGGCCCAGTTTGCAATTTCTGCAGAAGATGAACAGCAATATGGAGAACCAATGACAGACTACCTGGAGGTGTCTGGACGGGCAAATTTAACTCTCATTTCCCACCAGGCAGAGGAATTAACCAAAGGCTCAACGTGCCATTCCGGAACCACACTAGGGCTTGAAGCAATCCTGCGGTGTTGCGGCCAGCTCACAAGAAAGCGAGTTGAAGAAAGGAGCTCAGGGGCACTGTAATTCACAAAAGTGCAGAGTTATAAATGACAGCTCTCTTCCAAAAATATATTGAAGGAAGGCTGCCAAGAGGACTTGAAAGCGGGGCAGAATTGCAGGAAACCGATTTCAGGAGGTAGACTGGAATTGCATGTAAAGCATAGGAAAAGAGGCAGAACGTCCACAATGATGCACTTGGCAAAAAAGGGCGTATGCGTTTTTTCCTGAATATATTCAGGAAAAAACGCATGCGCCCTTTCATGCCAACCAAGCAAGCTTGCAAAGGAAATCTGCACTACAATGAATTCTCACTGACCACAGTCAAAAGGGCCATCTGAAAATGTGTAAAATCCAGAAAGGCAGGACAGGCCATGGAGAACTGGGAGCCTTGTTATGCAGATGGGCGGGATGTAAATTGCCAACAGCGAAACTGGAGAAGTATATGGTGTTTCCTGAAACATCTAAAAAACAAAGCAACAGAGCCTAGGGCACTTCCACTTATGGTCCTATAGCTTAGGGAAATTAAAATCAAAAAGACACAGCCACCCCAAAGTTTGGGACGGCTCTGTTTACAAGAACCTCTTTTACAGTAGAAGTTCAATATCACAGAAAGCGAAAAATGGATAAAGAAGTTGTGGTACTTACGTACAATGCAATATCTCTCAGCAATGAAATCTATGTCATCAGGCCCGTAGCAGCATAATGAGTGGCTTCAGGTACGATGATTCTAAGTGAAATAAGTCACACAGAAAAAGAAACATCATAAGATATCACTAATACACGGAATGTAAACTTGGCTACACAGGAAGTGAATTACAAAACAGAACAGGATCTCAAATGTAGAAAACCAACTTATGCTTGCTTAAGGGGAAAGGTGAGTTGGGGTGCTGCATAAAAGAAGAGATTGAAATTAGCACAGATACCGTTCCATAAGCCAAATATGTAATAGACAAGAGCTACTCCTTGCTCAACGAAATGGGCTCAACACCCCATATTAAACGCCTAAGAATGTACCTGACTAGTAAGTATCTTAAAACCTACGGATTGCTATGTCTCCGAAAGAGAATCAAGCGTGTGTACAGGGGCATAAATGCAGCAGTGATAGGATTGGAGACGTTCAATGAGCAAATGAAGACCCTTTGAAGTCATATTGCATGGTACCCATTCCACGGGTCTCAACTCTCCAGGTTGAAGGGATTCTTCCTTCAGCTAAAACATGCATGTGGAACCCAGAGTATGATCAACCGTGTGATCGGGAAACGTGTTCAAATGTCTCTCATTTTTCGTCCCCTGGTACTCGGGTGCAACTTTCCAGACGCTTTACTAACACTCTCCCCACTTGGAGAGTCAGTGCCTTTAACCTCCTGTTTGGCCCAGTTTGCAATTTCTGCGGAAAATGAACAGGAATAGGGAGAACCAATGAGAGACTAGCTGGAGGTGTCTGGACGGGCAAATTTAACTCTCATTTCCCACCAGGAAGAGGAATTAACCAAAGGCTCAGCGTGCCATGCCGGAACAACACTAGGGCCTGAAGCAATCCTGCAGTGTTGCGGCCAGCTCACAAGAAAGCGAGTTGAAGAAAGGAGCTCAGGGACACTGTAACTCACAAACCTGCAGAGTTATGAATGACAACTATCGTCCAAAAATATATTGAAGTAAGGCTGCCAAGAGGACTTGAACGCGGGGCAGAATTGCCGGAAACCGATTTCAGGAGGTAGACTGGAATTGCATGTAAAGCATAGGAAAAGAGGCAGAACGTCCACAATGATGCACTTGGCCAAAAAGGGCGAATGCGTTTTTTCCTGAATATATTCAGGAAAAAACGCATACGACCTTTTTGGCCAACCAAGCAAGCTTGCAAAGGAAATCTGCACTACAATGAAGTCTCACTGCCCCCCGGTCAAATGGGTCATCTGGAAAAAGTGTAAAATCCAGATAGGCAGGACAGGCCATGGAGAACTGGGAGCCTTGTTATGCTGATGGACGGGATGTAAATTGCCAACAGCCACTCTGGAGAAGTGTATGGTGTTTCCTGAAACATCTAAGAAACAAAGCAACAGAGCGTAGTGCACTTCCACTTATGGACCTATAGCTTAGGGAAATTAAAATCAAAAAGACACAGCCACCCCAAAGTTTGGGACGGCTCTGTTTACAGGAACCTCATTTATGGTACAAGTTCAATATCGCAGAAAGCGAAAAATGGATAAAGAAGTTGTGGTACTTACGTACAATGCAATATCACTCAGCAATGAAATCTATGTCATCAGGCCCGTAGCAGCATAACGGGTGGATTCAGGTACGATGATTCTAAGTGAAATAAGTCACACAGAAAAAGAAACATCATAAGATAAAACTACTACACGGAATGTTAACTTGTATACACAGGAACTGAATTATAAAACAGAACAGGGTCTTAAATGTAGAAAACCAACTTATGCTTGCTTAAGGGGAAAGGTGAGTTGGGAGGCTCCATAAAACCAGAGATTGAAATGAGCACAGATACCTTTCCATAAGCCAAATATGTAATAGAGAAGAGCTACTCCTTGCTCAACAAAGTGGACACAACACCCCATATTAAACGCCTAAGAATATACCTGACTAGTAATCTTAAAACCTATGGATTTATATATCTCCAAAAGAGAATCAAGCATCTGTACAGCGGTATAAACGCAGCAGTGATAGGATTGGTGAGGTTTAGTGAGCAAATGCAGACCCTTTGAAGTCATATTGCATGGTACCCATTCCATGGGTCTCAAGTCTCCAGGTTTAAGGGATTCTTCCTTCAGCTAAAACATGCATGTGGAACCCAGAGTATGATCCACCATGTGATGGGGAAACGAGTTCAAATGTGTCTCAGTTTTCGACCCTGGTACTCGGGTGCAACATTCCAGACGCTTTACTAACACTCTCCCCACTTGGAGAGGTAGTGCCTTTAACCTGCTGTTTGGCCCAGTTTGCAATTTCTGCGGAAGATGAACAGCAATATGGAGAACCAATGACAGACTACCTGGAAGTGTCTGGACGGGCAAATTTAACTCTCATTTCCCACCAGGTAGAGGAATTAACCAAAAGCTCAACGTGCCATTCCGGAACCACACTAGGGCTTGAAGCAATCCTGCGGTGTTGCGGCCAGCTCACAAGAAAGCGAGTTGAGGAAAGGAGCTCAGGGGAACTGTAATTCACAAAAGTGCAGAGTTATAAATGACAGCTCTCTTCCAAAAATATATTGAAGTAAGGCTGCCAAGAGGACTTGACAGCGGGGCAGAATTGCAGGAAACCGATCTCAGGAGGTAGACTGGAATTACATGTAAAGCATAGGAAAAGAGGCAGAACGTCCACAATGATGCACTTGGCAAAAAAGGGCGTATGCGTTTTTTCCTCAATATATTCAGGAAAAAACGCATGCGCCCTTTTATGCCAACCAAGCAAGCTTGCAAAGGAAATCTGCACTACAATGAAGTCTCACTGCCCCCTGGTCAAAAGGGCCATCTGAAAAATTGTAAAATCCAGAAAGGCAGGACAGGCCATGGAGAACTGGGAACCTTGTTATGCTGATGGGCAGGATGTAAATTGCCAACAGCCACTCTGGAGAAGGGTATGGTGTTTCCTGAAACATCTAAGAAACAAAGCAACAGAGCCTAGGGCACTTCCACTTATGGTCCTATAGCTTAGGCAAGTTAAAATCAAAAAGACACAGCCACCCCAAAGTTTGGGACGGCTCTGTTTACAAGAACCTCATTTACGGTAGAAGTTCAATATCACAGAAAGCGAAAAATGGATAAAGAAATTGTGGTACTTACGTACAATGCAATATCACTCAGCAATGAAATCTATGTCATCAGGCCCGTAGCAGCATAATGAGTCGATTCAGGTACCATGATTCTAGGTGAAATAAGTCACACAGAAAAAGAAACTTCATAAGATATCACTACTACAAGGAATGTAAACTTGGCTACACAGTAACTGAATTACAAAACAGAACAGGGTCTCAAATGTAGAAAACCAACTTATGCTTGCTTAAGGGGAAAGGTGAGTTGGAGTGCTGCATAAAACCAGAGATTGAACTTGGCACAGATACCGTTCCATAAGCCAAATATATAATAGACAAGAGCTACTCCTTGCTCAACGAAGTGGACTCAACACCCCATATTAAACGCCTAAGAATATACCTGACTAGTAAGAATCTTAAAACCTATGGATTTCTATGTCTCCAAAAGAGAATCAAGCGTGTGTACAGCAGCATAAACGCAGCAGTGATAGGATTGTTGAGGTTCGGTGAGCAAATGCAGACCCTTTGAAGTCATATTGCATGGTACCCATTCCATGGGTCTCAACTCTCCAGGTTTAAGGGATTCTTCCTTCAGCTAAAAGATGCATGTGGAACACAAGTATGATCCACCGTGTGTGCGGGAAACGTGTTCAAATGTGTCTCAGTTTTCGTCCCCTGGTACTCGGGTGCAACATTCCAGACGCTTTACTAACACTCTCCCCACTTGGAGAGACAGTGCCTTTAACCTCGTGTTTGGCCCAGTTTGCAATTTCTGCGGAAAATGAACAGGAATAGGGAGAACCAATGAGAGACTAGCTGGAGGTGTCTGGACGGGCAAATTTAACTCTCATTCCCCACCAGGATGAGGAATTAACCAAAGGCTCAGCATGCCGTGCGGGAACCACACTAGGGCCTGAAGCATTCCTGCAGTGTTGCGGCCAGTTCACAAGAAAGCGAGTTGAAGAAAGGAGCTCAGGGGAACTGTAATTCACAAACCTGCAGAGTTATAAATGACAGCTCTCTTCCAAAAATATATTGAAGTAAGGCTGCCAAGAGGACTTGAAAACGGGGCAGAATTGCAGGAAACCGATTTCAGGAGGTAGACTGGAATTGCATGTAAAGCATAGGAAAAGAGGCAGAACGTCCACAATGATGCACTTGGCAAAAAACGGCGTATGCGTTTTTTCCTCAATATATTCAGGAAAAAACGCATGCGCCCTTTTATGCCAACCAAGCAAGCTTGCAAAGGAAATCTGCACTACAATGAAGTCTCACTGCCCCCCGGTCAAAAGGGTCATCTGAAAAAAGTGTAAAATCCAGAAAGGCAGGACAAGCCATGGAGAACTGGGAACCTTGTTATGCAATGGGCAGGATGTAAATTTCCAACAGCCACTCTGGAGAAGGGTATGGTGTTTCCTGAAACATCTAAGAAACAAAGCAACAGAGCCTAGGGCACTTCCACTTATGGTCCTATAGCTTAGGCAAGTTAAAATCAAAAAGACACAGCCACCCCAAAGTTTCGGACCGCTCTGTTTACAAGAACCTCGTTTACGGTACAAGTTCAATATCACAGAAAGCGAAAAATGGATAAAGAAGTTGTGGTACTTACGTACAATGCAATATCACTCAGCAATGAAATCTATGTCATCAGGCCCGTAGCAGCATAATGAGTGGATTCAGGTACGATGATCCTAAGTGAAATAAGTCACACAGAAAAAGAAACATTAAAAGATATCAGTACTACAAGGAATGTAAACTTGGCTACACAGGAACTGAATTACAAAACAGAACAGGGTCTCAAATTTAGAAAACCAACTTATGCTTGCTTAAGGGGAAAGGTGAGTTGGGGTGCTGCATAAAAGCAGAGATTGAAATGAGCACAGATACCGTTCCATAAGCCAAATACGTAATAGTCAAGAGCTACTCCTTGTTCAACGAAGTGGACTCAACACCCCATATTAAACGCCTAAGAATATACCTGACTAGTAAGAATCTTAAAACCTATGGATTTCTATGTCTCCGAAAAAGAATCAAGCGTGTGCACAGTGGCATAAACGCAGCAGTGATAGGATTGGTGAGGTTCGGTGAGCAAATGCAGACCCTTTGAAGGCATATTGCATGGTACCCATTCCATGGGTCTCAACTCTCCAGGTTTAAGGGATTCTTCCTTCAGCTAAAACATGCATGTGGAACCCAGAGTATGATCCACCATGTGTTCGGGAAACGTGTTCAAATGTGTCTCAGTTTTCGTCCCCTGGTACTCGGGTGCAACAACCCAGACTCTTTACTAACACTCTCCCCACTTGGAGAGTCAGTGCCTTTAACCTCCTGTTTGGCCCAGTTTGCAATTTCTGCGGAAAATGAACAGGAATAGGGAGAACCAATGAGAGACTAGCTGGAGGTGTCTGGACGGACAAATGTAACTCTCATTCCCCACCAGGATGAGGAATTAACCAAAGGCTCAGCGAGCCGTGCCGGAACCACACTAAGGCCTGAAGCAATCCTGCAGTGTTGCGGCCAGCTCACAAGAAAGCGAGTTGAAGAAAGGAGCTCAGGGGCACTGTAATTCACAAACATGCAGAGTTATAAATGACAGCTATCGTCCCAAAATATATTGAAGTAAGGCTGCCAAGAGGACTTGAAAGCGGGGCAGAATTGCAGGAAACCGATTTCAGGAGGTAGACTGGAATTGCATGTAAAGCATAGGAAAATAGGCAGAACGTCCACAATGATGCACTTGGCCAAAAAGGGCGTATGCGTTTTTTCCTGAATATATTCAGGAAAAAACGCATACGCCCTTGTATGCCAACCAAGCAAGCTTGCAAAGGATATCTGCACTACAATGAAGTCTCACTGCCCCCCACTCAAAAGGGCCATCTGAAAAAGTGTAAAATCCAGAAAGGCAGGACAGGCCATAAAGAACTGGGAGCCTTGATATGCTGATGGCCGGGAAGTAAATTGACAATAGCCACTCTGGAGAAGTGTATGGTGTTTCCTGAAACATCTAAGAAACAAAGCAACAGAGCCTAGGGCACTTCCACTTATGGTACTATAGCTTAGGGAAATTAAACTCAAAAAGACACAGCCACCCCAAATTAAGGGAAGGCTCTGTTTACAAGAACCTCATTTATGGTACAAGTTCAATATGCAGAAAGCGAAAAATGGATAAAGAAGTTGTGGTACTTATGTACAATGCAATATCACTCAGCAATGAAATCTATGTCATCAGGCCCGTAGCAGCATAATGAGTGGATTCAGGTACGATGATTCTAAGTGAAATAAGTCACACAGAAAAAGAAACTTCATAAGATATCACTACTACACGGAATGTAAACTTGGCTTCACAGGAACTGAATTACAAAACAGAACAGGGTCTCAAATGTAGAAAACCAACTTATGCTTGCTTAAGGGGAAAGGTGAGTTGGGGTGCTGCATAAAACCAGAGATTGAACTTGGCACAGATACCGTTCCATAAGCCAAATATATAATAGACAATAGCTACTCCTTGTTCAACGAAGTGCACTCAACACCCCATATTAAACGCCTAAGAATATACCTGACTAGTAAGAATCTTAAAACCTATGGATTTATATGTCTCCGAAAGAGAATCAAGCGTGTGTACAGCGGCATAAATGCAGTAGTGATAAGATTGGTGAGGTGCGGTGAGCAAATGCAGACCCTTTGAAGGCATATTGCATGGTACCCATTCCATGGGTCTCAACTCTCCAAGTTTAAGGGATTCTTCCTTCAGCTATAACATGCATGTGGAACCCAGAGTATGATCCACCGTGTGTTCGGGAAACGTGTTCAAATGTGTCTCAGTTTTCGTCCCCTGGTACTCGGGTGCAACATTCCAGACGCTTTACTAACACTCTCCCCACTTGGAGAGTCAGTGCCTTTAACCTCCTGTTTGGCCCAGTTTGCAATTTCTGCGGAAAATGAACAGGAATAGGGAGAACCAATGAGAGACTAGCTGGACATGTCTGGTCGGGCAAATTTAACTCTCATTTCCCACCAGGAAGAGGAATGAACAAAGGATCAGCATGCCGTGCCGGAACCACACAAGGGCCTGAAGCAATCCTGCGGTGTTGCGGCCAGCTCACAAGAAAGCGAGATGAAGAAAGGAGCTCAGGGACACTGTAACTCACAAACCTGCAGAGTTATAAATGACAGCTATCGTCCAAAAATATATTGAAGTAAGGCTGCCAAGAGGACTTGAAAGCGGGGCAGAATTGCAGGAAACCGATTTCAGGAGGTAGACTGGAATTGCATGTAAAGCATAGGAAAAGAGGCAGAACGTCCACAATGATGCACTTGGCCAAAAAGGGCGTATGCGTTTTTTCCTGAATATATTCAGGAAAAAACGCATACGCCCTTTTTGGCCAACCAAGCAAGCTTGCAAAGGAAATCTGCACTACAATGTAGTCTCACTGCCCCACGCTCAAAAGGGTCATCTGAAAAAAGTGTAAAATCCAGAAAGGCAGGACAGGCCATGGAGAACTGGGAGCCTTGTTATGCTGATGGACGGGATGTAAATTGCCAACAGCCACTCTGGAGAAGTGTATGGTGTTTCCTGAAACATCTAAGAAACAAAGCAACAGAGCCTAAGGCACTTCCATTTATGGTCCTATAGCTTAGGGAAATTAAAATCAAAAAGACACAGCCACCCCAAAGTTTGGGACGGCTCTGTTTACAAGAACCTCATTTATGGTACAAGTTCAATATCACAGAAAGCGAAAAATGGATAAAGAAGTTGTGGTACTTACGTACAATGCAATATCACTCAGCAATGAAATCTATGTCATCAGGCCCGTAGCAGCATAATGAGTGGATTCAGCTACGATGATTCTAAGTGAAATAAGTCACACAGAAAGAGAAACTTCATAAGATATCACTACTACACGGAATGTAAACTTGGCTACACAGGAACTGAATTACAAAACAGAAGAGGCTCTCAAATGTAGAAAACCAACTTATGCTTGCTTAAGGGGAAAGGTGAGTTGGGGTGCTGCATAAAACCAGAGATTGAACTTGGCACAGATACCGTTCCATAAGCCAAATATATAATAGACAATAGCTACTCCTTGTTCAATGAAGTGGACTCAACACCCGATATTAAAGCCTAAGAATATACCTGACTAGTAAGAATCTTAAAACCTATGGATTTTTATGTCTCCGAAAGAGAATCAAGAGTGTGTACAGCGGCATAAATGCAGTAGTGATAGGATTGGTGAGTTTCGGTGAGCAAATGCAGACCCTTTGAAGTCATATTGCATGGTACCCATTCCATGGGTCTCAACTCTCCAAGTTTAAGGGATTCTTCCTTCAGCTAAAACATGCATGTGGAACCCAGAGTATGATCCACCATGTGTTCGGGAAACGTGTTCAAATGTGTCTCAGTTTTCGTCCCCTGGTACTCGGGTGCAACATTCCAGACGCTTTACTAACACTCTCTCCACTTGGAGTGTCAGTGCCTTTAACCTCCTGTTTGGCCCAGTTTGCAATTTCTGCGGAAAATTAACAGGAATAGGGAGAACCAATGAGAGACTAGCTGGAGGTGTATGGACGGGCAAATTTAACTCTCATTCCCCATCAGGAAGAGGAATTAACCAAAGGCTCAGCGTGCCGTGCCGGAACCACACTAGGGCCTGAAGCAATCCTGCGGTGTTGCGGCCAGCTCACAAGAAAGCGAGTTGAAGAAAGGAGCTCAGGACCACTGTAACTCACAAACCTGCAGAGTTATAAATGACAGCTATCGTCCAAAAATATATTGAAGTAAGGCTGCCAAGAGGACTTGAAAGCGGGGCAGAATTGCAGGAAACCGATTTCAGGAGGTAGACTGGAATTGCATGTAAAGCATAGGAAAAGAGGCAGAACGTCCACAATGATGCACTTGGCCAAAAAGGGCGTATGCGTTTTTTCCTGAATATATTCAGGAAAAATCTCATACGCACTTTTTGGCCAACCAAGCAAGCTTGCAAATGAAATCTGCACTACAATGAAGTCTCACTGCCCCCAGTCAAAAGGGCCATCTGAAAAAAGTGTAAAATCCAGAAAGGCAGGTCAGGCCATGGAGAACTGGGAGCCTCGTTATGCTGATGGGCGGATGTAAATTGCCAACAGCCACACTGGAGAAGTATATGGTGTTTCCTGAAACATATAAAAAACAAAGCAACAGAGCCTAGGGCACTTCCACTTATGGTTCTATAGCTTAGGGAAATTAAAATCAAAAAGACACAGCCACCCCAAAGTTTGGGACGGCTCTGTTTAGAAGAACCTCGTTTACGGTACAAGTTCAATATCGCAGAAAGCTAAAAATGGATAAAGAAGTTGTGGTACTTATGTACAATGCAATATCACTCAGCAATGAAATCTATGTCATCAGGCCCGTAGCAGCATAATGAGTGGATTCAGGTACGATGATTCTAAGTGAAATAAGTCACACAGAAAAAGAAACATCATAAGATATCACTACTACAAGGAATGTGAACTTGGCTACACAGGAACTGAATTACAAAACAGAACAGGGTCTCAAATGTAGAAAACCAACTTATCCTTGCTTAAGGGGAAAGGTGAGTTGGGGTGCTGCATAAAACCAGAGATTGAAATTAGCACAGATACTGTTCCATAAGCCAAATATGTAATAGACAAGAGCTACTCCTTGCTCAACGAAGTGCACTCAACACCCCATATTAAACGCCTAAGAATATACCTGACTAGTAAGAATCCTAAAACCTATGGATTTATATGTCTCCAAAAGAGAATCAAGCGTGTGTACAGCAGCATAAATGCAGCAGTGATAGGATTGGTGAGGTTCGGTGAGCAAATGCAGACCCTTTGAAGTCATATTGCATGGTACCCATTCCATGGGTCTCAACTCTCCAGGTTTAAGGGATTCTTCCTTCAGCTAAAACATGCATGTGGAACTCAGAGTATGATCCACTGTGTGATCGGGAAACGTGATCAAATGTGTCTCAGTTTTCGTCCCCTGGTACTCGGGTGCAACATTCCAGACGCTTTACTAACACTCTACCCACGTGGAGAGTCAGTGCCTTTAACGTCCTGTTTGACCCAGTTTGCAATTTCTGCGGAAAATGAACAGGAATAGAGAGAACCCATGAGAGACTAAAGGAGGTGTCTGGACAGGCAAATTTAACTCTCATTTCCCACCAGGAAGAGGAATTAACCAAAGGCTCAGCGTGCCATGCCTGAACCACACTAGGGCCTGAAGCAATCCTGCGGTGTTGCGGCCAGCTCACAAGAAAGCGAGTTGAAGAAAGGAGTTCAGGGGCACTGTAATTCACAAACCTGCAGAGTTATAACTGACAGCTATCGTCCAAAAATATATTGAAGTAAGGCTGCCAAGAGGAGTTGAAAGCTTGGCAGAATTGCAGGAAACCGATTTCAGGAGGTAGACTGGAATTGCATGTAAAGCATAGGAAAAGAGGCAGAACGTCCACAATGATGCATTTGGCCAAAAAGGGCGTATGCGTTTTTTCCTGAATATATTCAGGAAAAACGCATGCGCCCTTTTATGCCAACCAAGCAAGCTTGCAAATGAAATATGCACTACAATGAAGTCTCACTGCCCCCCGGTCAAATGGGCCATCTGAAAAAATTGTAAAATCCAGAAAGGCAGGTCAGGCCATGGAGAAGTGGGAGCCTTGTTATGCTGATGGGCAGGATGTAAATTGCCAACAGCCACACTGGAGAAGTGTATGGTGTTTCCTGAAACATCTAAAAAACAAAGCAACAGAACCTAGGGCACTTCCACTTATGGTCCTATAGCTTAGGGAAATTAAAATCAAAAAGGCACAGCCACCCCAAAGTTTCGGACGGCTCTGTTTAGAAGAACCTCGTTTACGGTACAAGTTCAATATCACAGAAAGCGAAAAATGGATATAGAAGTTGTGGTACTTACGTAGAATGCAATATCACTCAGCAATGAAATCTATGTCATCAGGCCCATAGCAGCATAATGAGTGGATTCAGGTACGATGATTCTAAGTGAAATAAGTCACACAGAAAAAGAAACATCATAAGATATCACTACTACACGGAATGGAAACTTGGCTACACAGGAACTGAATTACAAAACAGAACAGGGTCTCAAATTTAGAAAACCAACTTATGCTTGCGAAGGGGAAAGGTGAGTTGGGGTGCTGCATAAAACCAGAGATTGAATTTGGCACAGATACCGTTTCATAAGCAAAATATATAATAGACAATAGCTACTCCTTGTTCAACAAAGTGGACTCAACACCCCATATTAAACGCCTAAGAATATACCTGACTAGTAAGAATCTTAAAACCTATGGATTTATATGTCTCCGAAAGAGAATCAAGCGTGTGTACAGCGGAATAAATGCAGTAGTGATAGGATTGGTGAGGTTCGGTGAGCAAATGCAGACCCTTTGAAGTCATATTGCATGGTACCCATTCCATGGGTCTCAACTCTCCAGGTTTAAGGGATTCTTCCTTCAGCTAAAACATGCATGTGGAACCCAGAGTATGATCCACCGTGTGTTCGGGAAACGTCTTCAAATGTGTCTCAGTTTTCGTCCCCTGGTACTCGGGTGCAACATTCCAGACGCTTTACTAACACTCTCCCCACTTGGAGAGTCAGTGCCTTTAACCTCCTGTTTGGCGCAGTTTGCAATTTCTGCGGAAAATGAACAGTAATACGGAGAACCAATGAGAGACTAGCTGGAGGTGTCTGGACGGGCAAATTTAACTCTCATTTCCCACCAGGAAGAGGAATTAACCAAAGGCTCAGCGTGCCGTGCCGGAACCACACTAGGGCCTGAAACAATGTTGCGGTGTTGCGGCCAGCTCACAGGAAAGCAAGTTGAAGAAAGGAGCTCAGGGGCACTGTAATTCACAAACCTGCAGAGTTATAAATGACAGCTATCGTCCAAAAATATATTGAAGTAAGGCTGCCAAGAGGACTTGAAAGCGGGCAGAATTGCAGGAAACCGATTTCAGGAGGTAGACTGGAATTGCATGTAAAGCATAGGAAAAGAGGCAGAACGTCCACAATGATGAACTTGGCCAAAGAGGGCGTATGCGTTTTTTCCTGAATATATTCAGGAAAAAACGCATACGCCCTTTTTGGCCAACCAAGCAAGCTTGCAAATGAAATCTTCACTACAATTAAGTCTCACTGTCACCCAGTCAAAAGGGCCATCTGAAAAATGTGTATAGTCCAGAAAGGCAGGACAGGCCATGGAGAACTGGGAGCCTTGTTTTGCTGATGGGCGGGATGTAAATTGCCAAGAGCCACTCTGGAGAAGTGTATGGTGTTTCCTGAAACATCTAAAACACAAAGCAACAGAGCCTAGGGCACTTCCACTTATGGTCCTATAGCTTAGGGAAATTAAAATCAAAAAGACACAGCCACCCCAAAGTTTGGGACGGCTCTGTTTACAAGAAACTCGTTTATGGTACTAGTTCGATATCACAGAAAGTGAAAAATGGATAAAGAAGTTGTGCTGCTTACGTACAATGCAATATCACTCAGCAATGAAATCTATGTCATCAGGCCCGTAGCAGCATAATGAGTGGATTCAGGTACGATGATTCTAAGTGAAATAAGTCACACAGAAAAAGAAACATCATAAGCTATCACTAATACACGGAATGTAATCCTGGCTACACAGGAACTGAATTACAAAACAGAAGAGGCTCTCAAATGTAGAAAACCAACTTATGTTTGCTTAAGTGGAAAGGTGAGTTGGGGTGCTGCATAAAACCAGAGATTGAACTTGGCACAGATACCGTTCCATAAACCAAATATATAAGAGACAAAAGCTACTCCTTGTTCAATGAAGTGGACTTAACACCCCATATTAAACGCCTAAGAATATACCTGACTAGTAAGAATCTTAAAACCTATGGATTTATATGTCTCCGAAAGAGAATCAAGCTTGTGTACAGCGGCAGAATCGCAGCAGTGATAGGATTGGTGAGGATGGGCTAGCAAATGCAGATCCTTTTAAGTCATATTGCATGGTACCCATTCCATGGGTCTCAACTCTCCAGGTTTAAGGGATTCTTCCTTCAGCTAAAACATGCATGTGGAACCCAGAGTATGATCCTCTGTGTGTTCGGGAAACGTGTTCAAATGTGTCTCAGGTTTCGTACCCTGGTACTCGCGTGCAACATTCCAGACGCTTTACTAACACTGTCCCCACTTGGAGAGTCAGTGCCTTTAACCTCCTGTTTGGCCCAGTTTCCAATTTATGCGGAAAATGAACAGGAATAGGGAGAACCAATGAGAGACTAGCTGGAGGTGTCTGGACGGGCAAATTTAACTCTCATTTCCCACCAGGAAGAGGAATTAACCAAAGGGTCAGCCAGCCATGCCAGAACCACACTAGGGTCCGAAACAATCCTGCGGTGTTGCGGCCAGCTCACAAGAAAGTGAGTGAAGAAAGGAGCTCAGGGGCACTGTAATTCACAGACCTGCAGAGTTATAAATGACAGCTATCGTCCAAAAATATATTGAAGTAAGGCTGCCAAGAGCACTTGAAAGCGGGGCAGAATTGCAGGAAACCGATTTCAGGAGGTAGACTGGAATTGCATGTAAAGCATAGGAAAAGAGGCAGAACGTCCACAATGATGCATTTGGCCAAAAAGGGCGTATGCGTTTTTTCCTGAATATATTCAGGAAAAAACGCATATGCCCTTTTTGGCCAACCAAGCAAGCTTGCAAAGGAAATCTGCACTACAATGACGTCTCACTGCCCTCCCGGTCAAAAGGGCCATCTGAAAAAAGTGTAAAATCCAGAAAGGAAGGACAGGCCATGGAAAACTGGGAGCCTTGTTATGCTGATGGGCGGGATGTAAATTGCCAACAGCCACTCTGGAGAAGTGTATGGTGTTTCCTGAAACATATAAGAAACAAAGCAACAGAGCCTAGGGCACTTCCACTTATGGTCCTATAGCTTCGGGAAATTAAAATCAAAAAGACACAGCCACCCCAAAGTTTGGGACGGCTCTGTTTACGAGAAGCTTGTTTATGGTACAAGTTCAATATCGCAGAAAGCGAAAAATGGATAAAGAAGTTGTGGTACTTACGTACAATGTTATATCACTCAGCAATGAAATCTATGTCATCAGGCCCGTAGCATCATAATGAGTGGATTCAGCTACGATGATTCTAAGTGAAATAAGTCACACAGAAAAAGAAACATCATAAGATATCACTAATACACGGAATGTAAACTTGGCTACACAGAAACTGAATTACAAAACAGAACAGGGTGTCAAATGTAGAAAACCAACTTATGCTTGCTTAAGGGGAAAGGTGAGTTGGGGTGCTGCATAAAACCAGAGATTGAAATTAGCACAGATACTGTTCCATAAGCCAAATATGTAATAGACAATAGCTACACCTTGCTTAACGAAGTGCACTCAACACCCCATATTAAACGCCTAAGAATATACCTGACTAGTAAGAATCTTAAAACCTATGGATTTATATGTCTCTGAAAGAGAATCAAGCATGTGTACAGCGGAAAAACGCAGCAGTGATAGGATTGGTGAGGTTCGGTGAGCAAATGCAGACCCTTTGAAGTCATATTGCATGGTACCCATTCCATGGGTCTCAACTCTCCAGGTTTAAGGGATTCTTCCTTCAGCTAAAACATGCATGTGGAACCCAGAGTATGATCCACTGTGTGATCGGGAAACGTGTTCAAATGTGTCTCAGTTTTCGTCCCCTGGTACTCGGGTGCAACATTCCAGACGCTTTACTAACACTCTCCCCACTTGGAGAGTTAGTGCCTTTAACCTACTGTTTGTCTCAGTTTGCAATTTCTGCGGAAAATGAACAGGAATAGGGAGAACCAATGAGAGACTAGCTGCAGGTGTCTGGACGGGCAAATTTAACTCTCATTTCCCACCAGGAAGAGGAATTAAACAAAGGTCAGTGTGCCGTGCCGGAACCACACTAGGGCCTAAAGCAATCCTGCAGTGTTGCGGCCAGCTCACAGGAAAGCAAGTTGAAGAAAGGAGCTCAGGGGCACTGTCATTCACAAACCTGCAGAGTTATAAATGACAGCTATCGTCCAAAAGTCTATTGAAGTAAGGCTGCCAAGGGGATTTGAAAGTGGGGCAGAATTGAAGGAAACCAATTTCAGGAGGTAGACTGGAATTGCATGTAAACATAGGAAAAGAGGCAGAACGTCCACAATGATGCACTTGGCCAAAAAGGGCGTATGCGTTTTTTCCTGAATATATTCAGGAAAAAACGCATACGCCCTTTTTGGCCAACCAAGCAAACTTGCAAAGGAAATCTGCACTACAATGAAGTCTCACTGCCCCACGCTCAAAAGGGTCATCTGAAAAAAGTGTAAAATCCAGAAAGGCAGGACAGGCCATGGAGAACTGGGAGCCTTGTTATGCTGATGGGCGGGATGTAAATTGCCAACAGCCACTCTGGAGAAGTGTATTGTGTTTCCTGAATCATCTACAAAACAAAGCAACAGAGCCTAGGGCACTTCCACTTATGGTCCTATAGCTTAGGGAAATTAAAATCAAAAAGACACAGCCACCCCAAAGTTTGGGACGGCTCTGTTTACAAGAACCTCGTTTACGGCACAAGTTGAATATCACAGAAAGCGAGAAATGGATAAAGAAGTTGTGGTACTTACGTACAATGCAATATCACTCAGCAATGAAATCTATGTCATCAGGCCTGTAGCAGCATAATGAGTGGATTCAGGTACGATGATTCTAAGTGAAATAAGTCACACAGAAAAAGAAACCTCATAAGATATCACTCATACAGGGAATGTAACCTTGGCTACACAGGAACTGAATTACAAAACAGAACAGGGTCTCAAATGTAGAAAACCAACTTATGCTTGCTTAAGGGGAAAGGTGAGTTGGGGTGCTGCATAAAACCAGAGATGGAAATGAGCACAAATACCATTCCATAAGCCAAATATATAACAGACAATAGATACACCTTGCTCAACGAAGTGGACTCAACACCTCATATTAAACGCCTAAGTATATACCTGTCTAGTAAGCATCTTAAAACCTATGGATTTATATGTCTCCGAAATAGAATCAAGCGTGTGTACAGCGGCATAAATACAGCAGTGATAGGATTGGTGAGGTTCGGTGAGCAAATGCAGACCCTTTGAAGTCATAGTGCATGGTACCCATTCCATGGGTCTCAACTCTCCAGGTTTAAGGGATTCTTCCTTCAGCTAAAACATGCATGTGGAACCCAGAGTATGATCCACCGTGTCATCGGGAAACATGTTCAAATGTGTCTCCGTTTTCGTCCCCTGGTACTCGGGTGCAACATTCCAGACGCTTTACTAACACTCTCCCCACTTGGAGAGTCAGTGCCTTTAACCTCCTTTTTGGCCCAGTTTGCAATTTCTGCGGAAATTGAACAGGAATAGGGAGAACACATGAGAGACTAGCTGGAGGTGTCTGGACGGGCAAATTTAACTCTCATTTCCCACCAGGAAGAGGAATTAAGCAAAGGCTCAGTGTGCCATGCTGGAACCACACTAGGGCCTGAAGCAATCTTGCAGTGTTGCGTCCAGCTCACAGGAAAGCAAGCTGAAGAAAGGAGCTCAGGGGCACTGTCATTCACAAACCTGTAGAGTTATAAATGACAGCTATCGTCCAAAAATATATTGAAGTAAGGCTGCCAAGGGGACTTGAAAGTGGGGCATAATTGAAGGAAACCAATTCCAGGAGGTAGACTGGAACTGCATTTAAAGCATAGGAAAAGAGGCAGAACGTCCACAATGATGCACTTGGCCAAAAAGGGCGTATGCGTTTTTTCCTGAATATATTCAGGAAAAACGCATACGCCCTTTTTGGCGAACCAAGCGAGCTTACAAATGAAATCTGAACTACAATGAAGTCTCACTGCCCCAGGGTCAAAAGGGCCATCTGAAAAAATTGTAAAATCCAGAAAGGCAGGTCAGGCCATGGAGAACTGGGAGCCTCGTTTTGCTGATGGGCAGATGTAAATTACCAACAGCCACTCTAGAGAAGTGTATGGTGTTTCCTGAAACATCTAAAAAACAAAGCAACAGAGCCTAGGGCACTTCAACTTATGGTTCTATAGCTTAGGGGAATTGAATTCAAAAAGACACAGCCACCTCAAAGTTTGGGACGGCTTTGTTTACAAGAACCTCGTTTAAGGTACAAGTTCAATATCGCAGAAAGCGAAAAATGGATAAAGAAGTTGTGGTACTTACGTACAACGCAATATCACTCAGCAATGAAATCTATGTCATCAGGCCCATAGCAGCATAATGAGTGGATTCAGGTACGATGATTCTAAGTGAAATAAGTCACACAGAAAAAGAAACATCATAAGATATCACTAATACACGGAATGTAAACTTGGCTACACAGGAACTGAATTACAAAACAGCACAGTGTCTCAAATGTAGAAAACCAACCTATGCTTGCTTAAGGGGAAAGCTGAGTTGGGGTGCTGGATAAAACCAGAGATTGAAATGAGCACAGATACCGTTCCATAAGCCAAATATGTAATAGACAAGAGCTACTCCTTGCTCAACGAAGTGGACCCTAACCCCATATTAAACGCCTAACAATATACCTGACTAGTAAGAATCTTAAAACCTATGGATTTATATATCTCCAAAAGAGAATGAAGCGTGTGTACAGCGGCATAAACACAGCAGTGATAGGATTGGTGAGGTTCGGTGAGCAAATGCAGACCCTTTGAAGTCATATTGCATGGTACCCATTCCATGGGTCTCAACTCTCCAGGTTTAAGGGATTCTTCCTTCAGCTAAAACATGCATGTGGAACCCAGAGTATGATCCACCGTGTGATCGGAAAACGAGTTCAAATATGTCTCAGTTTTCGACCTCTGGTATCGGGTGCAACATTCCAGACGCTTTACAAACACTCTCCCCACTTGGAGAGTCAGTGCCTTTAACCTCCTGTTTGGCCCAGTTTGCAATTTCTGCGGAAAATGAACTGGAATAGGGAGAACCAATGAGAGACTAGCTGGAGGTGTCTGGACGGGCAAATTTAACTCTCATTTGCCACCAGGAAGAGGAATTAACCAAAGGCTCAGCGTGCCGTGCCGCAACCGGATTAGGGCCTGAAGCAATCCTGCGGTGTTGCGGCCAGCTCACAAGAAAGCGAGTTGAAGAATGGAGCTCAGGGGCACTGTAATTCACAAACCTGCAGAGTTATAAATGACAGCTATCGTCCAAAAATATACTGAAGTAAGTCTGCCAAGAGGACTTCAAAGCGGGTCAGAATTGCAGGACACCGATTTCAGGAGGTAGACTGGAATTGCATTTAAAGCATAGGAAAAGAGGCAGAACGTCCACAATGATGCACTTGGCCAAAAAGGGCGTATGCGTTTTTTCCTGAATATATTCAGGAAAAAACGCATACGCCCTTTTTGGCCAACCAAGCAAGCTTGCAAAGGAAATCTGCACTACAATGAAGTCTCACTGCCCCAGGGTCAAAAGGGCCATCTGAAAAAAGTGTAAAATCCAGAAAGGCAGGACAGGCCATGGAGAACTGGGAGCCTTGTTATGCTGATGGGCGGGATGTAAATTGCCAACAGCCACTCTGGAGAAGTGTATGGTGTTTCCTGAAACATCTAAGAAACAAAGCAACAGAGCCTAGGGCACTTCCACTTATGGTACTATAGCTTAGGGAAATTAAACTGAAAAAGACACAGCCACCCCAAATTTTGGAATGGCTCTGTTTACAAGAACCTCGTTGATGGTACAAGTACAATATCACAGAAAGTGAAAAATGGATAAAGAAGTTGTGGTACTTACGTACAATGCAATATCACTCAGCAATGAAATCTATGTCATCTGGCCCGTAGCAGCATAATGAGTGGATTCAGGTATGATGATTCTAAGTGAAATAAGTCACACAGAAAAAGAAACATCATAAGATGTCACTAATACACGGAATGAAAACTTGGCTACACAGGAACTGGATTACAAAACAGAACAGGGTCTCAAATTTGGAAAACCAACTTATGCTTGCTTAAGGGGAAAGGTGAGTTGGGGTGCTGCATAAAACCAGAGATTGAAATGAGCACAGATAAAGTTCCTTAAGCCAAATATGTAATAGACAAGAGCTACTCCTTGCTCAACGAAATGGGCTCAACACCCCATATTAAACGCCTAAGAATGTACCTGGCTAGTAAGTATCTTAAAACCTATGGATTGCTATGTCTCCGAAAGAGAATCAAGCGTGTGTACAGGGGCATAAATGCAGCAGTGATAGGATTGGAGAGGTTCGGTGAGCAAATGAAGACCCTTTGAAGTCATATTGCATGGTACCCATTCCACGGGTCTCAACTCTCCAGGTTGAAGGGATTCTTCCTTCAGCTAAAACATGCATGTGGAACCCAGAGTATGATCAACCGTGTGATCGGGAGACGCGTTCAAATATGTCTCAGTGTTCGACCCCTGGTACTCGGGTGCAACATTCCAGACGCTTTACTAACACTCTCCCTACTTGGAGAGTCAGTGCCTTTAACCTCCTGTTTGGCCCAGTTTGCAATTTCTGCGGAAGATGAACAGGAATAGGAGAACCAATGAGAGACTAGCTGGAGGTGTCTGGACGGGCAAATTTAACTCTCATTTGCCACCAGGAAGAGGAATTAACCAAAGGCTCAGCGTGCCGTGCCGGAACAGGATTAGGGCCTGAAGCAATCCTGCGGTGTTGCGGCCAGCTCACAAGAAAGCGAGTTGAAGAAAGGAGCTCAGGGGCACTGTAATTCACAAACCTGCAGAGTTATAAATGACAGCTATCGTCCAAAAATATACTGAAGTAAGGCTGCCAAGAGGACTTGAAAGCGGGGCAGAATTGCAGGAAACCGATTTCAGGAGGTAGACTGGAATTGCATGTAAAGCATAGGAAAAGAGGCAGAACGTCCACAATGAAGCACTTGGCCAAAAAGGGCGTATGCGTTTTTTCCTGAATATATTCAGGAAAAAACGCATACGCCCTTTTTGGCCAACCAAGCAAGCTTGCAAAGGAAATCTGCATTACAATGAAGTCTCACTGCCCCAGGGTCAAAAGGGCCATCTGAAAAAAGTGTAAAATCCAGAAAGGCAGGACAGGCCATGGAGAACTGGGAGCCTTGTTATGCTGATGAGCGGGATGTAAATTGCCAACAGCCACTCTGGAGAAGTGTATGGTGTTTCCTGAAACATCTAAGAAACAAAGCAACAGAGCCTAGGGCACTTCCACTTATGGTACTATAGCTTAGGGAAATTAAACTGAAAAAGACACAGCCACCCCAAATTTTGGAATGGCTCTGTTTACAAGAACCTCGTTGATGGTACAAGTACAATATCACAGAAAGTGAAAAATGGATAAAGAAGTTGTGGTACTTACGTACAATGCAATATCACTCAGCAATGAAATCTATGTCATCTGGCCCGTAGCAGCATAATGAGTGGATTCAGGTATGATGATTCTAAGTGAAATAAGTCACACAGAAAAAGAAACATCATAAGATGTCACTAATACACGGAATGTAAACATGGCTACACAGGAACTGAATTACAAAAGAGAACAGGGTCTCAAATTTAGAAAACCAACTTATGCTTGCTTAAGGGGAAAGGTGAGTTGAGGTGCTGCATAAAACCAGAGATTGAAATGAGCACAGATAAAGTTCCTTAAGCCAAATATGTAATAGACAAGAGCTACTCCTTGCTCAACGAAATGGGCTCAACACCCCATATTAAACGCCTAAGAATGTACCTGACTAGTAAGTATCTTAAAACCTATGGATTGCTATGTCTCCGAAAGAGAATCAAGCGTGTGTACAGGGGCATAAACGCAGCAGTGATAGGATTGGAGAGGTTCGGTGAGCAAATGAAGACCCTTTGAAGTCATATTGCATGGTACCCATTCCACGGGTCTCAACTCTCCAGGTTGAAGGGATTCTTCCTTCAGCTAAAACATGCATGTGGAACCCAGAGTATGATCAACCGTGTGATCGGGAGATGCATTCAAATATGTCTCAGTGTTCGACCCCTGGTACTCGGGTGCAACATTCCAGACGCTTTACTAACACTCTCCTGACTTGGAGAGTCAGTGCCTTTAACCTCCTGTTTGGCCCAGTTTGCAATTCCTGCGGAAGATAAACAGGAATAGGAGAACCAATGAGAGACTAGCTGGAGGTGTCTGGACGGGCAAATTTAACTCTCATTTGCCACCAGGAAGAGGAATTAACCAAAGGCTCAGCGTGCCGTGCCGGAACAGGATTAGGGCCTGAAGCAATCCTGCGGTGTTGCGGCCAGCTCACAAGAAAGCGAGTTGAAGAATGGAGCTCAGGGGCACTGTAATTCACAAACCTGCAGAGTTATAAATGACAGCTATCGTCCAAAAATATACTGAAGTAAGGCTGCCAAGAGGACTTGAAAGCGGGGCAGAATTGCAGGAAACAGATTTCAGGAGGTAGACTGGAATTGCATTTAAAGCATAGGAAAAGAGGCAGAACGTCCACAATGATGCACTTGGCCAAAAAGGGCGTATGCGTTTTTTCCTGAATATATTCAGGAAAAAACCCATACACCCTTTTTGGCCAACCAAGCAAGCTTGCAAAGAAATCTGCACTACACTGAAGCCTCACTTCCCCCCGGTCAAAACGGCCATCTGAAAAAAGTGTAAAATCCAGAAAGGCAGGACAGGCCATGGAGAACTGGGAGCCTTGTTATGCTGATGGGCGGGATCTAAATTGCCAACAGCCACTCGGGAGAAGTGTATGGTGTTTCCTGAAATTCTAAAAAACAAAGCAACAGAGCCTAGGGCACTTCCACTTATGGTCCTATAGCTTAGGGAAATTAAAATCAAAAAGACACAGCCACCCCAAAGTTTGGGACGGCTCTGTTTACAAGAACCTCATTTACGGTACAAGTTCAATATCGCAGAAAGCGAAAAATGGATAAAGAAGTTGTGGTACTTACGTACAATGTAGTATCACTCAGCAATGAAATCTATGTCATCAGGCCCGTAGCAGCATAATGAGTGGATTCAGGTATGATGATTCTAAGTGAAATAAGTCACACAGAAAAAGAAACATCATAAGATGTCACTAATACACGGAATGTAAACATGGCTACACAGGAACTGAATTACAAAAGAGAACAGGGTCTCAAATTTAGAAAACCAACTTATGCTTGCTTAAGGGGAAAGGTGAGTTGGGGTGCTGCATAAAACCAGAGATTGAAATGAGCACAGATAAAGTTCCTTAAGCCAAATATGTAATAGACAAGAGCTACTCCTTGCTCAACGAAATGGGCTCAACACCCCATATTAAACGCCTAAGAATGTACCTGACTAGTAAGTATCTTAAAACCTATGGATTGCTATGTCTCCGAAAGAGAATCAAGCGTGTGTACAGGGGCATAAACGCAGCAGTGATAGGATTGGAGAGGTTCGGTGAGCAAATGAAGACCCTTTGAAGTCATATTGCATGGTACCCATTCCACGGGTCTCAACTCTCCAGGTTGAAGGGATTCTTCCTTCAGCTAAAACATGCATGTGGAACCCAGAGTATGATCAACCGTGTGATCGGGAGACGCGTTCAAATATGTCTCAGTGTTCGACCCCTGGTACTCGGGTGCAACATTCCAGACACTTTACTAACACTCTCCTGACTTGGAGAGTCAGTGCCTTTAACCTCCTGTTTGGCCCAGTTTGCAATTCCTGCGGAAGATAAACAGGAATAGGAGAACCAATGAGAGACTAGCTGGAGGTGTCTGGACGGGCAAATTTAACTCTCATTTGCCACCAGGAAGAGGAATTAACCAAAGGCTCAGCGTGCCGTGCCGGAACCGGATTAGGGCCTGAAGCAATCCTGCGGTGTTGCGGCCAGCTCACAAGAAAGCGAGTTGAAGAATGGAGCTCAGGGGCACTGTAATTCACAAACCTGCAGAGTTATAAATGACAGCTATCGTCCAAAAATATACTGAAGTAAGGCTGCCAAGAGGACTTGAAAGCGGGGCAGAATTGCAGGAAACCGATTTCAGGAGGTAGACTGGAATTGCATTTAAAGCATAGGAAAAGAGGCAGAACGTCCACAATGATGCACTTGGCAAAAAAGGGCGTATGCGTTTTTTCCTGAATATATTCAGGAAAAAACGCATACGCCCTTTTTGGCCAACCAAGCAAGCTTGCAAAGGAAATCTGCACTACAATGAAGTCTCACTTCCCCCCGGTCAAAAGGGCCATCTGAAAAAAGTGTAAAATCCAGAAAGGCAGGACAGGCCATGGAGAACTGGGAGCCTTGTTATGCTGATGGGCGGGATGTAAATTGCCAACAGCCACTCGGGAGAAGTGTATGGTGTTTCCTGAAACATCTAAAAAACAAAGCAACAGAGCCTAGGGCACTTCCACTTATGGTCCTATAGCTTAGGGAAATTAAAATCAAAAAGACACAGCCACCCCAAAGTTTGGGACGGCTCTGTTTACAAGAACCTCGTTTACGGTACAAGTTCAATATCGCAGAAAGCGAAAAATGGATAAAGAAGTTGTGGTACTTACGTACAATACAATATCACTCAGCAATGAAATCTATGTCATCAGGCCCGTAGCAGCATAATGAGTGGATTCAGGTATGATGATTCTAACTGAAATAAGTCACACAGTAAAAGAAACATCATAAGATATCACTAATACACGGAATGAAAACTTGGCTACACAGGAACTGGATTACAAAACAGAACAGGGTCTCAAATTTAGAAAGCCAACTTATGCTTGCTTAACGGGAAAGGTGAGATGGGGTGCTGCATAAAACCAGAGATTGAAATGAGCACAGATAAAGTTCCTTAAGCCAAATATGTAATAGACAAGAGCTACTCCTTGCTCAACGAAATGGGCTCAACACCCCATATTAAACGCCTAAGAATGTACCTGACTAGTAAGTATCTTAAAACCTATGGATTGCTATGTCTCCGAAAGAGAATCAAGCGTGTGTACAGGGGCATAAACGCAGCAATGATAGGATTGGAGAGGTTCGGTGAGCAAATGAAGACCCTTTGAAGTCATATTGCATGGTACCCATTCCACGGGTCTCAACTCTCCAGGTTGAAGGGATTCTTCCTTCAGCTAAAACATGCATGTGGAACCCAGAGTATGATCAACCGTGTGATCGGGACACGTGTTCAAATATGTCTCAGTTTTCGACCCCTGGTACTCGGGTGCAACATTCCAGACGCTTTACTAACACTCTCGCGACTTGGAGAGTCAGTGCCTTTAACCTCCTGTTTGGCCCAGTTTGCAATTTCTGCGGAAGATGAACAGGAATAGGGAGAACCAATGAGAGACTAGCTGGAGGTGTCTGGACGGGCAAATTTAACTCTCATTTCCCACCAGGAAGAGGAATGAACCAAAGGCTCAGTGTGCCGTGCCGGAACCAGCTTAGGGCCTGAAGCAATCCTGCGGTGTTGCGGCCAGCTCACAAGAAAGCGAGTTGAAGAATGGAGCTCAGGGGCACTGTAATTCACAAACCTGCAGAGTTATAAATGACAGCTATCGTCCAAAAATATACTGAAGTAAGGCTGCCAAGAGGACTTGAAAGCGGGGCAGAATTGCAGGAAACCGATCTCAGGAGGTAGACTGGAATTGCATGTAAAGCATAGGAAAAGAGGCAGAACGTCCACAATGATGCACTTGGCCAAAAAGGGCGTATGCGTTTTTTCCTGAATATATTCAGGAAAAAACGCATACGCCCTTTTTGGCCAACCAAGCAAGCTTGCAAAGGAAATCTGCACTACAATGAAGTCTCACTTCCCCCCGGTCAAAAGGGCCATCTGAAAAAAGTGTAAAATCCAGAAAGGCAGGACAGGCCATGGAGAACTGGGAGCCTTGTTATGCTGATGGGCGGGATGTAAATTGCCAACAGCCACTCGGGAGAAGTGTATGGTGTTTCCTGAAACATCTAAAAAACAAAGCAACAGAGCCTAGGGCACTTCCACTTATGGTCCTATAGCTTAGGGAAATTAAAATCAAAAAGACACAGCCACCCCAAAGTTTGGGACGGCTTCGTTTACAAGAACCTCGTTTACGGTACAAGTTCAATATCGCAGAAAGCGAAAAATGGATAAAGAAGTTGTGGTACTTACGTACAATACAATATCACTCAGCAATGAAATCTATGTCATCAGGCCCGTAGCAGCATAATGAGTGGATTCAGGTATGATGATTCTAACTGAAATAAGTCACACAGTAAAAGAAACATCATAAGATATCACTAATACACGGAATGAAAACTTGGCTACACAGGAACTGGATTACAAAACAGAACAGGGTCTCAAATTTAGAAAGCCAACTTATGCTTGCTTAACGGGAAAGGTGAGATGGGGTGCTGCATAAAACCAGAGATTGAAATGAGCACAGATAAAGTTCCTTAAGCCAAATATGTAATAGACAAGAGCTACTCCTTGCTCAACGAAATGGGCTCAACACCCCATATTAAACGCCTAAGAATGTACCTGACTAGTAAGTATCTTAAAACCTATGGATTGCTATGTCTCCGAAAGAGAATCAAGCGTGTGTACAGGGGCATAAACGCAGCAATGATAGGATTGGAGAGGTTCGGTGAGCAAATGAAGACCCTTTGAAGTCATATTGCATGGTACCCATTCCACGGGTCTCAACTCTCCAGGTTGAAGGGATTCTTCCTTCAGCTAAAACATGCATGTGGAACCCAGAGTATGATCAACCGTGTGATCGGGACACGTGTTCAAATATGTCTCAGTTTTCAACCCCTGGTACTCGGGTGCAACATTCCAGACGCTTTACTAACACTCTCCCGACTTGGAGAGTCAGTGCCTTTAACCTCCTGTTTGGCCCAGTTTGCAATTTCTGCAGAAGATGAACAGGAATAGGGAGAACCAATGAGAGACTAGCTGGAGGTGTCTGGACGGGCAAATTTAACTCTCATTTCCCACCAGGAAGAGGAATTAAACAAAGGCTCAGTGTGCCGTGCCCGAACCAGATTAGGGCCTGAAGCAATCCTGCGGTGTTGTGGCCAGCTCACAAGAAAGCGAGTTGAAGAATGGAGCTCAGGGGCACTGTAATTCACAAACCTGCAGAGTTATAAATGACAGCTATCGTCCAAAAATATACTGAAGTAAGGCTGCCAAGAGGACTTGAAAGCGGGTCAGAATTGCAGGAAACCGATTTCAGGAGGTAGACTGGAATTGCATTTAAAGCATAGGAAAAGAGGCAGAACGTGGACAATGATGCACTTGGCCAAAAAGGGCGTATGCGTTTTTTCCTGAATATATTCAGCAAAAAACGCATACGCCCCTTTTGGCCAACCAAGCAAGCTTGCAAATGAAATCTGCACTACAATGTAGTCTCACTTCCCCCCGGTCAAAAGGGCCATCTGAAAAAAGTGTAAAATCCAGAAAGGCAGGACAGGCCATGGAGAACTGGGAGCCTTGTTATGCTGATGGGCGGGATGTAAATTGCCAACAGCCACTCGGGAGAAGTGTATGGTGTTTCCTGAAACATCTAAAAAACAAAGCAACAGAGCCTAGGGCACTTCCACTTATGGTCCTATAGCTTAGGGAAATTAAAATCAAAAAGACACAGCCACCCCAAAGTTTGGGACGGCTCTGTTTACAAGAACCTCGTTTACGGTACAAGTTCAATATCGCAGAAAGCGAAAAATGGATAAAGAAGTTGTGGTACTTACGTACAATACAATATCACTCAGCAATGAAATCTATGTCATCAGGCCCGTAGCAGCATAATGAGTGGATTCAGGTATGATGATTCTAACTGAAATAAGTCACACAGTAAAAGAAACATCATAAGATATCACTAATACACGGAATGAAAACTTGGCTACACAGGAACTGGATTACAAAACAGAACAGGGTCTCAAATTTAGAAAGCCAACTTATGCTTGCTTAACGGGAAAGGTGAGATGGGGTGCTGCATAAAACCAGAGATTGAAATGAGCACAGATAAAGTTCCTTAAGCCAAATATGTAATAGACAAGAGCTACTCCTTGCTCAACGAAATGGGCTCAACACCCCATATTAAACGCCTAAGAATGTACCTGACTAGTAAGTATCTTAAAACCTATGGATTGCTATGTCTCCGAAAGAGAATCAAGCGTGTGTACAGGGGCATAAACGCAGCAATGATAGGATTGGAGAGGTTCGGTGAGCAAATGAAGACCCTTTGAAGTCATATTGCATGGTACCCATTCCACGGGTCTCAACTCTCCAGGTTGAAGGGATTCTTCCTTCAGCTAAAACATGCATGTGGAACCCAGAGTATGATCAACCGTGTGATCGGGACACGTGTTCAAATATGTCTCAGTTTTCGACCCCTGGTACTCGGGTGCAACATTCCAGACGCTTTACTAACACTCTCCCGACTTGGAGAGTCAGTGCCTTTAACCTCCTGTTTGGCCCAGTTTGCAATTTCTGCGGAAGATGAACAGGAATAGGGAGAACCAATGAGAGATGAGCTGGAGGTGTCTGGACGGGCAAATTTAACTCTCATTTCGCACCAGGAAGAGGAATTAACCAAAGGCTCAGTGTGCCGTGCCGGAACCAGCTTAGGGCCTGAAGCAATCCTGCGGGGTTGCGGCCAGCTCACAAGAAAGCGAGTTGAAGAAAGGAGATCAGGGGCACTTTAATTCACAAACCTGCAGAGTTATAAATGACAGCTATCATCCAAAAATATACTGAAGTAAGGCTGCCAAGAGGACTTGAAAGCAGGGCAGAATTGCAGGAAACCGATTTCAGGAGGTAGACTGGAATTGCATTTAAAGCATAGGAAAAGAGGCAGAACGTGGACAATGATGCACTTGGTCAAAAAGGGCGTATGCGTTTTTTCCTGAATATATTCAGGAATAAACGCAAACGCCCTTTTTGGCCAACCAAGCAAGCTTGCAAAGGAAATCTGCACTACAATGAAGTCTCACTTCCCCCCGGTCCAAAGGGCCATCTGAAAAAAGTGTAAAATCCAGAAAGGCAGGACAGGCCATGGAGAACTGGGAGCCTTGTTATGCTGATGGGCGGGATGTAAATTGCCAACAGCCACTCGGGAGAAGTGTATGGTGTTTCCTGAAACATCTAAAAAACAAAGCAACAGAGCCTAGGGCACTTCCACTTATGGTCCTATAGCTTAGGGAAATTAAAATCAAAAAGACACAGCCACCCCAAAGTTTGGGACGGCTCTGTTTACAAGAACCTCGTTTAGGGTACAAGTTCAATATCGCAGAAAGCGAAAAATGGATAAAGAAGTTGTGGTACTTACGTACAATACAATATCACTCAGCAATGAAATCTATGTCATCAGGCCCGTAGCAGCATAATGAGTGGATTCAGGTATGATGATTCTAACTGAAATAAGTCACACAGTAAAAGAAACATCATAAGATATCACTAATACACGGAATGAAAACTTGGCTACACAGGAACTGGATTACAAAACAGAACAGGGTCTCAAATTTAGAAAGCCAACTTATGCTTGCTTAACGGGAAAGGTGAGATGGGGTGCTGCATAAAACCAGAGATTGAAATGAGCACAGATAAAGTTCCTTAAGCCAAATATGTAATAGACAAGAGCTACTCCTTGCTCAACGAAATGGGCTCAACACCCCATTTAAACGCCTAAGAATGTACCTGACTAGTAAGTATCTTAAAACCTATGGATTGCTATGTCTCTGAAAGAGAATCAAGCGTGTGTACAGGGGCATAAACGCAGCAATGATAGGATTGGAGAGGTTCGGTGAGCAAATGAAGACCCTTTGAAGTCATATTGCATGGTACCCATTCCACGGGTCTCAACTCTCCAGGTTGAAGGGATTCTTCCTTCAGCTAAAACATGCATGTGGAACCCAGAGTATGATCAACCGTGTGATCGGGACACGTGTTCAAATATGTCTCAGTTTTCGACCCCTGGTACTCGGGTGCAACATTCCAGACGCTTTACTAACACTCTCCCGACTTGGAGAGTCAGTGCCTTTAACCTCCTGTTTGGCCCAGTTTGCAATTTCTGCGGAAAATGAACAGGAATAGGGAGAACCAATGAGAGACTAGCTGGAGGTGTCTGGACGGGCAAATTTAACTCTCATTTCCAACCAGGAAGAGGAATTAACCAAAGGCTCAGTGTGCCATGCCGGAACCAGCTTAGGGCCTGAAGCAATCCTGCGGTGTTGCGGCCAGCTCACAAGAAAGCGAGTTGAAGAATGGAGCTCAGGGGCACTGTAATTCACAAACCTGCAGAGTTATAAATGACAGCTATCGTCCAAAAATATACTGAAGTAAGGCTGCCAAGAGGACTTGAAAGCGGGGCAGAATTGCAGGAAACCGATTTCAGGAGGTAGACTGGAATTGCATTTAAAGCATAGGAAAAGAGGCAGAACGTCCACAATGATGCACTTGGCCAAAAAGGGCGTATGCGTTTTTTCCTGAATATATTCAGGAAAAAACGCATACGCCCCTTTTGGCCAACCAAGCAAGCTTGCAAATGAAATCTGCACTACAATGAAGTCTCACTTCCCCCCGGTCAAAAGGGCCATCTGAAAAAAGTGTAAAATCCAGAAAGGCAGGACAGGCCATGGAGAACTGGGAGCCTTGTTATGCTGATGGGCGGGATGTAAATTGCAAACAGCCACTCGGGAGAAGTGTATGGTGTTTCCTGAAACATCTAAAAAACAAAGCAACAGAGCCTAGGGCACTTCCACTTATGGTCCTATAGCTTAGGGAAATTAAAATCAAAAAGACACAGCCACCCCAAAGTTTGGGACGGCTCTGTTTACAAGAACCTCGTTTACGGTACAAGTTCAATATCGCAGAAAGCGAAAAATGGATAAAGAAGTTGTGGTACTTACGTACAATACAATATCACTCAGCAATGAAATCTATGTCATCAGGCCCGTAGCAGCATAATGAGTGGATTCAGGTATGATGATTCTAACTGAAATAAGTCACACAGTAAAAGAAACATCATAAGATATCACTAATACACGGAATGAAAACTTGGCTACACAGGAACTGGATTACAAAACAGAACAGGGTCTCAAATTTAGAAAGCCAACTTATGCTTGCTTAACGGGAAAGGTGAGATGGGGTGCTGCATAAAACCAGAGATTGAAATGAGCACAGATAAAGTTCCTTAAGCCAAATATGGAATAGACAAGAGCTACTCCTTGCTCAACGAAATGGGCTCAACACCCCATTTAAACGCCTAAGAATGTACCTGACTAGTAAGTATCTTAAAACCTATGGATTGCTATGTGTCCGAAAGAGAATCAAGCATGTGTACAGGGGCATAAACGCAGCAATGATAGGATTGGAGAGGTTCGGTGAGCAAATGAAGACCCTTTGAAGTCATATTGCATGGTACCCATTCCACGGGTCTCAACTCTCCAGGTTGAAGGGATTCTTCCTTCAGCTAAAACATGCATGTGGAACCCAGAGTATGATCAACCGTGTGATCGGGACACGTGTTCAAATATGTCTCAGTTTTCGACCCCTGGTACTCGGGTGCAACATTCCAGACGCTTTACTAACACTCTCGCGACTTGGAGAGTCAGTGCCTTTAACCTCCTGTTTGGCCCAGTTTGCAATTTCTGCGGAAGATGAACAGGAATAGGGAGAACCAATGAGAGACTAGCTGGAGGTGTCTGGACGGGCAAATTTAACTCTCATTTCCCACCAGGAAGAGGAATGAACCAAAGGCTCAGTGTGCCGTGCCGGAACCAGCTTAGGGCCTGAAGCAATCCTGCGGTGTTGCGGCCAGCTCACAAGAAAGCGAGTTGAAGAATGGAGCTCAGGGGCACTGTAATTCACAAACCTGCAGAGTTATAAATGACAGCTATCGTCCAAAAATATACTGAAGTAAGGCTGCCAAGAGGACTTGAAAGCGGGGCAGAATTGCAGGAAACCGATCTCAGGAGGTAGACTGGAATTGCATGTAAAGCATAGGAAAAGAGGCAGAACGTCCACAATGATGCACTTGGCCAAAAAGGGCGTATGCGTTTTTTCCTGAATATATTCAGGAAAAAACGCATACGCCCTTTTTGGCCAACCAAGCAAGCTTGCAAAGGAAATCTGCACTACAATGAAGTCTCACTTCCCCCCGGTCAAAAGGGCCATCTGAAAAAAGTGTAAAATCCAGAAAGGCAGGACAGGCCATGGAGAACTGGGAGCCTTGTTATGCTGATGGGCGGGATGTAAATTGCCAACAGCCACTCGGGAGAAGTGTATGGTGTTTCCTGAAACATCTAAAAAACAAAGCAACAGAGCCTAGGGCACTTCCACTTATGGTCCTATAGCTTAGGGAAATTAAAATCAAAAAGACACAGCCACCCCAAAGTTTGGGACGGCTTCGTTTACAAGAACCTCGTTTACGGTACAAGTTCAATATCGCAGAAAGCGAAAAATGGATAAAGAAGTTGTGGTACTTACGTACAATACAATATCACTCAGCAATGAAATCTATGTCATCAGGCCCGTAGCAGCATAATGAGTGGATTCAGGTATGATGATTCTAACTGAAATAAGTCACACAGTAAAAGAAACATCATAAGATATCACTAATACACGGAATGAAAACTTGGCTACACAGGAACTGGATTACAAAACAGAACAGGGTCTCAAATTTAGAAAGCCAACTTATGCTTGCTTAACGGGAAAGGTGAGATGGGGTGCTGCATAAAACCAGAGATTGAAATGAGCACAGATAAAGTTCCTTAAGCCAAATATGTAATAGACAAGAGCTACTCCTTGCTCAACGAAATGGGCTCAACACCCCATATTAAACGCCTAAGAATGTACCTGACTAGTAAGTATCTTAAAACCTATGGATTGCTATGTCTCCGAAAGAGAATCAAGCGTGTGTACAGGGGCATAAACGCAGCAATGATAGGATTGGAGAGGTTCGGTGAGCAAATGAAGACCCTTTGAAGTCATATTGCATGGTACCCATTCCACGGGTCTCAACTCTCCAGGTTGAAGGGATTCTTCCTTCAGCTAAAACATGCATGTGGAACCCAGAGTATGATCAACCGTGTGATCGGGACACGTGTTCAAATATGTCTCAGTTTTCAACCCCTGGTACTCGGGTGCAACATTCCAGACGCTTTACTAACACTCTCCCGACTTGGAGAGTCAGTGCCTTTAACCTCCTGTTTGGCCCAGTTTGCAATTTCTGCAGAAGATGAACAGGAATAGGGAGAACCAATGAGAGACTAGCTGGAGGTGTCTGGACGGGCAAATTTAACTCTCATTTCCCACCAGGAAGAGGAATTAAACAAAGGCTCAGTGTGCCATGCCCGAACCAGATTAGGGCCTGAAGCAATCCTGCGGTGTTGTGGCCAGCTCACAAGAAAGCGAGTTGAAGAATGGAGCTCAGGGGCACTGTAATTCACAAACCTGCAGAGTTATAAATGACAGCTATCGTCCAAAAATATACTGAAGTAAGGCTGCCAAGAGGACTTGAAAGCGGGTCAGAATTGCAGGAAACCGATTTCAGGAGGTAGACTGGAATTGCATTTAAAGCATAGGAAAAGAGGCAGAACGTGGACAATGATGCACTTGGCCAAAAAGGGCGTATGCGTTTTTTCCTGAATATATTCAGCAAAAAACGCATACGCCCCTTTTGGCCAACCAAGCAAGCTTGCAAATGAAATCTGCACTACAATGAAGTCTCACTTCCCCCCGGTCAAAAGGGCCATCTGAAAAAAGTGTAAAATCCAGAAAGGCAGGACAGGCCATGGAGAACTGGGAGCCTTGTTATGCTGATGGGCGGGATGTAAATTGCCAACAGCCACTCGGGAGAAGTGTATGGTGTTTCCTGAAACATCTAAAAAACAAAGCAACAGAGCCTAGGGCACTTCCACTTATGGTCCTATAGCTTAGGGAAATTAAAATCAAAAAGACACAGCCACCCCAAAGTTTGGGACGGCTCTGTTTACAAGAACCTCGTTTACGGTACAAGTTCAATATCGCAGAAAGCGAAAAATGGATAAAGAAGTTGTGGTACTTACGTACAATACAATATCACTCAGCAATGAAATCTATGTCATCAGGCCCGTAGCAGCATAATGAGTGGATTCAGGTATGATGATTCTAACTGAAATAAGTCACACAGTAAAAGAAACATCATAAGATATCACTAATACACGGAATGAAAACTTGGCTACACAGGAACTGGATTACAAAACAGAACAGGGTCTCAAATTTAGAAAGCCAACTTATGCTTGCTTAACGGGAAAGGTGAGATGGGGTGCTGCATAAAACCAGAGATTGAAATGAGCACAGATAAAGTTCCTTAAGCCAAATATGTAATAGACAAGAGCTACTCCTTGCTCAACGAAATGGGCTCAACACCCCATATTAAACGCCTAAGAATGTACCTGACTAGTAAGTATCTTAAAACCTATGGATTGCTATGTCTCCGAAAGAGAATCAAGCGTGTGTACAGGGGCATAAACGCAGCAATGATAGGATTGGAGAGGTTCGGTGAGCAAATGAAGACCCTTTGAAGTCATATTGCATGGTACCCATTCCACGGGTCTCAACTCTCCAGGTTGAAGGGATTCTTCCTTCAGCTAAAACATGCATGTGGAACCCAGAGTATGATCAACCGTGTGATCGGGACACGTGTTCAAATATGTCTCAGTTTTCGACCCCTGGTACTCGGGTGCAACATTCCAGACGCTTTACTAACACTCTCCCGACTTGGAGAGTCAGTGCCTTTAACCTCCTGTTTGGCCCAGTTTGCAATTTCTGCGGAAGATGAACAGGAATAGGGAGAACCAATGAGAGATGAGCTGGAGGTGTCTGGACGGGCAAATTTAACTCTCATTTCGCACCAGGAAGAGGAATTAACCAAAGGCTCAGTGTGCCGTGCCGGAACCAGCTTAGGGCCTGAAGCAATCCTGCGGGGTTGCGGCCAGCTCACAAGAAAGCGAGTTGAAGAAAGGAGATCAGGGGCACTTTAATTCACAAACCTGCAGAGTTATAAATGACAGCTATCATCCAAAAATATACTGAAGTAAGGCTGCCAAGAGGACTTGAAAGCAGGGCAGAATTGCAGGAAACCGATTTCAGGAGGTAGACTGGAATTGCATTTAAAGCATAGGAAAAGAGGCAGAACGTGGACAATGATGCACTTGGTCAAAAAGGGCGTATGCGTTTTTTCCTGAATATATTCAGGAATAAACGCAAACGCCCTTTTTGGCCAACCAAGCAAGCTTGCAAAGGAAATCTGCACTACAATGAAGTCTCACTTCCCCCCGGTCCAAAGGGCCATCTGAAAAAAGTGTAAAATCCAGAAAGGCAGGACAGGCCATGGAGAACTGGGAGCCTTGTTATGCTGATGGGCGGGATGTAAATTGCCAACAGCCACTCGGGAGAAGTGTATGGTGTTTCCTGAAACATCTAAAAAACAAAGCAACAGAGCCTAGGGCACTTCCACTTATGGTCCTATAGCTTAGGGAAATTAAAATCAAAAAGACACAGCCACCCCAAAGTTTGGGACGGCTCTGTTTACAAGAACCTCGTTTAGGGTACAAGTTCAATATCGCAGAAAGCGAAAAATGGATAAAGAAGTTGTGGTACTTACGTACAATACAATATCACTCAGCAATGAAATCTATGTCATCAGGCCCGTAGCAGCATAATGAGTGGATTCAGGTATGATGATTCTAACTGAAATAAGTCACACAGTAAAAGAAACATCATAAGATATCACTAATACACGGAATGAAAACTTGGCTACACAGGAACTGGATTACAAAACAGAACAGGGTCTCAAATTTAGAAAGCCAACTTATGCTTGCTTAACGGGAAAGGTGAGATGGGGTGCTGCATAAAACCAGAGATTGAAATGAGCACAGATAAAGTTCCTTAAGCCAAATATGTAATAGACAAGAGCTACTCCTTGCTCAACGAAATGGGCTCAACACCCCATTTAAACGCCTAAGAATGTACCTGACTAGTAAGTATCTTAAAACCTATGGATTGCTATGTCTCTGAAAGAGAATCAAGCGTGTGTACAGGGGCATAAACGCAGCAATGATAGGATTGGAGAGGTTCGGTGAGCAAATGAAGACCCTTTGAAGTCATATTGCATGGTACCCATTCCACGGGTCTCAACTCTCCAGGTTGAAGGGATTCTTCCTTCAGCTAAAACATGCATGTGGAACCCAGAGTATGATCAACCGTGTGATCGGGACACGTGTTCAAATATGTCTCAGTTTTCGACCCCTGGTACTCGGGTGCAACATTCCAGACGCTTTACTAACACTCTCCCGACTTGGAGAGTCAGTGCCTTTAACCTCCTGTTTGGCCCAGTTTGCAATTTCTGCGGAAAATGAACAGGAATAGGGAGAACCAATGAGAGACTAGCTGGAGGTGTCTGGACGGGCAAATTTAACTCTCATTTCCAACCAGGAAGAGGAATTAACCAAAGGCTCAGTGTGCCATGCCGGAACCAGCTTAGGGCCTGAAGCAATCCTGCGGTGTTGCGGCCAGCTCACAAGAAAGCGAGTTGAAGAATGGAGCTCAGGGGCACTGTAATTCACAAACCTGCAGAGTTATAAATGACAGCTATCGTCCAAAAATATACTGAAGTAAGGCTGCCAAGAGGACTTGAAAGCGGGGCAGAATTGCAGGAAACCGATTTCAGGAGGTAGACTGGAATTGCATTTAAAGCATAGGAAAAGAGGCAGAACGTCCACAATGATGCACTTGGCCAAAAAGGGCGTATGCGTTTTTTCCTGAATATATTCAGGAAAAAACGCATACGCCCCTTTTGGCCAACCAAGCAAGCTTGCAAATGAAATCTGCACTACAATGAAGTCTCACTTCCCCCCGGTCAAAAGGGCCATCTGAAAAAAGTGTAAAATCCAGAAAGGCAGGACAGGCCATGGAGAACTGGGAGCCTTGTTATGCTGATGGGCGGGATGTAAATTGCAAACAGCCACTCGGGAGAAGTGTATGGTGTTTCCTGAAACATCTAAAAAACAAAGCAACAGAGCCTAGGGCACTTCCACTTATGGTCCTATAGCTTAGGGAAATTAAAATCAAAAAGACACAGCCACCCCAAAGTTTGGGACGGCTCTGTTTACAAGAACCTCGTTTACGGTACAAGTTCAATATCGCAGAAAGCGAAAAATGGATAAAGAAGTTGTGGTACTTACGTACAATACAATATCACTCAGCAATGAAATCTATGTCATCAGGCCCGTAGCAGCATAATGAGTGGATTCAGGTATGATGATTCTAACTGAAATAAGTCACACAGTAAAAGAAACATCATAAGATATCACTAATACACGGAATGAAAACTTGGCTACACAGGAACTGGATTACAAAACAGAACAGGGTCTCAAATTTAGAAAGCCAACTTATGCTTGCTTAACGGGAAAGGTGAGATGGGGTGCTGCATAAAACCAGAGATTGAAATGAGCACAGATAAAGTTCCTTAAGCCAAATATGGAATAGACAAGAGCTACTCCTTGCTCAACGAAATGGGCTCAACACCCCATATTAAACGCCTAAGAATGTACCTGACTAGTAAGTATCTTAAAACCTATGGATTGCTATGTCTCCGAAAGAGAATCAAGCGTGTGTACAGGGGCATAAACGCAGCAATGATAGGATTGGAGAGGTTCGGTGAGCAAATGAAGACCCTTTGAAGTCATATTGCATGGTACCCATTCCACGGGTCTCAACTCTCCAGGTTGAAGGGATTCTTCCTTCAGCTAAAACATGCATGTGGAACCCAGAGTATGATCAACCGTGTGATCGGGACACGTGTTCAAATATGTCTCAGTTTTCGACCCCTGGTGCTCGGGTGCAACATTCCAGACGCTTTACTAACACTCTCCCGACTTGGAGAGTCAGTGCCTTTAACCTCCTGTTTGGCCCAGTTTGCAATTTCTGCGGAAGATGAACAGGAATAGGGAGAACCAATGAGAGACTAGCTGGAGGTGTCTGGACGGGCAAATTTAACTCTCATTTCCCACCAGGAAGAGGAATTAAACAAAGGCTCAGTGTGCCGTGCCCGAACCAGATTAGGGCCTGAAGCAATCCTGCGGTGTTGCGGCCAGCTCACAAGAAAGCGAGTTGAAGAATGGAGCTCAGGGGCACTGTAATTCACAAACCTGCAGAGTTATAAATGACAGCTATCGTCCAAAAATATACTGAAGTAAGGCTGCCAAGAGGACTTGAAAGCGGGTCAGAATTGCAGGAAACCGATTTCAGGAGGTAGACTGGAATTGCATTTAAAGCATAGGAAAAGAGGCAGAACGTCCACAATGATGCACTTGGCCAAAAAGGGCGTATGCGTTTTTTCCTGAATATATTAAGGAAAAAACGCATACGCCCTTTTTGGCCAACCAAGCAAGCTTGCAAAGGAAATCAGCACTACAATGAAGTCTCACTTCCCCCCGGTCAAACGGGCCATCTGAAAAAAGTGTAAAATCCAGAAAGGCAGGACAGGCCATGGAGAACTGGGAGCCTTGTTATGATGATGTGCGGGATGGTAATTGCCAACAGCCACTCGGGAGAAGTGTATGGTGTTTCCTGAAACATCTAAAAAACAAAGCAACAGAGCCTAGGGCACTGCCACTTATGGTCCTATAGCTTAGGGAAATTAAAATAAAAAAGACAGAGCCACCCCAAAGTTTGGGACAGCTCTGTTTACAAGAACCTCGTTTACGGTACAAGTTCAATATCACAGAAAGTGAAAAATGGATAAAGAAGTTGTGGTACTTACGTACAATACAATATCACTCAGCAATGAAATCTATGTCATCAGGCCCGTAGCAGCATAATGAGTGGATTCAGGTATGATGATTCTAACTGAAATAAGTCACACAGAAAAAGAAACATCATAAGATATCACTAATACACGGAATGTAAACATGGCTACACAGGAACTGAATTACAAAACAGAACAGGGTCTCAAATTTACAAAACCAACTTATGCTTGCTTAAGGGGAAAGGTGAGTTGGGGTGCTGCATAAAACCAGAGATTGAAATGAGCACAGATAAAGTTCCTTAAGCCAAATATGGAATAGACAAGAGCTACTCCTTGCTCAACGAAATGGGCTCAACACCCCATATTAAACGCCTAAGAATGTACCTGACTAGTAAGTATCTTAAAACCTATGGATTGCTATGTCTCCGAAAGAGAATCAAGCGTGTGTACAGGGGCATAAACGCAGCAGTGATAGGATTGGAGAGGTTCGGTGAGCAAATGAAGACCCTTTGAAGTCATATTGCATGGTACCCATTCCACGGGTCTCAACTCTCCAGTTTGAAGGGATTCTTCCTTCAGCTAAAACATGCATGTGGAACCCAGAGTATGATCAACCATGTGATCGGGAGACGTGTTCAAATATGTCTCAGTTTTCGACCCCTGGTACTCGGGTGCATCATTCCAGACGCTTTACTAACACTCTCCCGACTTGGAGAGTCAGTGCCTTTAACCTCCTGTTTGGCCCAGTTTGCAATTTCTGCGGAAGATGAACAGGAATAGGAGAACCAATGAGAGACTAGCTGGAGGTGTCTGGACGGGCAAATTTAACTCTCATTTGCCACCAGGAAGAGGAATTAACCAAAGGCTCAGCGTGCCGTGCCGGAACCGGATTAGGGCCTGAAGCAATCCTGCGGTGTTGCGGCCAGCTCACAAGAAAGCGAGTTGAAGAAAGGAGCTCAGGGGCACTCTAATTCACAAACCTGCAGCGTTATGAATGACAGCTATCGTCCAAAAATATACTGAAGTAAGGCTGCCAAGAGGACTTGAAAGCGGGGCAGAATTGCAGGAAACCAATTTCAGGAGGTAGACTGGAATTGCATTTAAAGCATAGCAAAAGAGGCAGAACGTGGACAATGATGCACTTGGCCAAAAAGGGCGTATGCGTTTTTTCCTGAATATATTCAGGAAAAAACGCATACGCCCTTTTTGGCCAACCAAGCAAGCTTGCAAAGGAAATCTGCACTACACTGAAGTCTCACTTCCCCCCGGTCAAAAGGGCCATCTGAAAAAAGTGTAAAATCCAGAAAGGCAGGACAGGCCATGGAGAACTGGGAGCCTTGTTATGCTGATGGGCGGGATGTAAATTGCCAACAGCCACTCGGGAGAAGTGTATGGTGTTTCCTGAAACATCTAAAAAACAAAGCAACAGAGCCTAGGGCACTTCCACTTATGGTCCTATAGCTTAGGGAAATTAAAATCAAAAAGACACAGCCACCCCAAAGTTTGGGACGGCTCTGTTTACAAGAACCTCGTTTAGGGTACAAGTTCAATATCGCAGAAAGCGAAAAATGGATAAAGAAGTTGTGGTACTTACGTACAATACAATATCACTCAGCAATGAAATCTATGTCATCAGGCCCGTAGCAGCATAATGAGTGGATTCAGGTATGATGATTCTAACTGAAATAAGTCACACAGTAAAAGAAACATCATAAGATATCACTAATACACGGAATGAAAACTTGGCTACACAGGAACTGGATTACAAAACAGAACAGGGTCTCAAATTTAGAAAGCCAACTTATGCTTGCTTAACGGGAAAGGTGAGATGGGGTGCTGCATAAAACCAGAGATTGAAATGAGCACAGATAAAGTTCCTTAAGCCAAATATGTAATAGACAAGAGCTACTCCTTGCTCAACGAAATGGGCTCAACACCCCATATTAAACGCCTAAGAATGTACCTGACTAGTAAGTATCTTAAAACCTATGGATTGCTATGTCTCCGAAAGAGAATCAAGCGTGTGTACAGGGGCATAAACGCAGCAGTGATAGGATTGGAGAGGTTCGGTGAGCAAATGAAGACCCTTTGAAGTCATATTGCATGGTACCCATTCCACGGGTCTCAACTCTCCAGGTTGAAGGGATTCTTCCTTCAGCTAAAACATGCATGTGGAACCCAGAGTATGATCAACCGTGTGATCGGGACACGTGTTCAAATATGTCTCAGTTTTCGACCCCTGGTGCTCGGGTGCAACATTCCAGACAATTTACTAACACTCTCCCCACTTGGAGAGTCAGTGCCTTTAACCTCCTGTTTGGCCCAGTTTGCAATTTCTGCGGAAGATGAACAGGAATAGGGAGAACCAATGAGAGACTAGCTGGAGGTGTCTGGACGGGCAAATTTAACTCTCATTTGCCACCAGGAAGAGGAATTAACCAAAGGCTCAGTGTGCCGTGCCGGAACCAGCTTAGGGCCTGAAGCAATCCTGCGGTGTTGCGGCCAGCTCACAAGAAAGCGAGTTGAAGAAAGGAGCTCAGGGGCACTGCCATTCACAAACCTGCAGAGTTATAAATGACAGCTATCGTCCAAAAATATACTGAAGTAAGGCTGCCAAGAGGACTTGAAAGCGGGGCAGAATTGCAGGAAACCGATTTCAGGAGGTAGACTGGAATTGCATTTAAAGCATAGGAAAAGAGGCAGAACGTCCACAATGATGCACTTGGCCAAAAAGGGCGTATGCGTTTTTTCCTGAATATATTCAGGAAAAAACGCATACGCCCTTTTTGGCCAACCAAGCAAGCTTGCAAAGGAAATCTGCACTACAATGAAGTCTCACTTCCCCCCGGTCAAAAGGGCCATCTGAAAAAAGTGTAAAATCCAGAAAGGCAGGACAGGCCATGGAGAACTGGGAGCCTTGTTATGCTGATGGGCGGGATGTAAATTGCCAACAGCCACTCGGGAGAAGTGTATGGTGTTTCCTGAAACATCTAAAAAACAAAGCAACAGAGCCTAGGGCACTTCCACTTATGGTCCTATAGCTTAGGGAAATTAAAATCAAAAAGACACAGCCACCCCAAAGTTTGGGACGGCTCTGTTTACAAGAACCTCGTTTACGGTACAAGTTCAATATCGCAGAAAGCGAAAAATGGATAAAGAAGTTGTGGTACTTACGTACAATACAATATCACTCAGCAATGAAATCTATGTCATCAGGCCCGTAGCAGCATAATGAGTGGATTCAGGTATGATGATTCTAACTGAAATAAGTCACACAGTAAAAGAAACATCATAAGATATCACTAATACACGGAATGAAAACTTGGCTACACAGGAACTGGATTACAAAACAGAACAGGGTCTCAAATTTAGAAAGCCAACTTATGCTTGCTTAACGGGAAAGGTGAGATGGGGTGCTGCATAAAACCAGAGATTGAAATGAGCACAGATAAAGTTCCTTAAGCCAAATATGTAATAGACAAGAGCTACTCCTTGCTCAACGAAATGGGCTCAACACCCCATATTAAACGCCTAAGAATGTACCTGACTAGTAAGTATCTTAAAACCTATGGATTGCTATGTCTCCGAAAGAGAATCAAGCGTGTGTACAGGGGCATAAACGCAGCAATGATAGGATTGGAGAGGTTCGGTGAGCAAATGAAGACCCTTTGAAGTCATATTGCATGGTACCCATTCCACGGGTCTCAACTCTCCAGGTTGAAGGGATTCTTCCTTCAGCTAAAACATGCATGTGGAACCCAGAGTATGATCAACCGTGTGATCGGGACACGTGTTCAAATATGTCTCAGTTTTCGACCCCTGGTACTCGGGTGCAACATTCCAGACGCTTTACTAACACTCTCCCGACTTGGAGAGTCAGTGCCTTTAACCTCCTGTTTGGCCCAGTTTGCAATTTCTGCGGAAGATGAACAGGAATAGGGAGAACCAATGAGAGACTAGCTGGAGGTGTCTGGACGGGCAAATTTAACTCTCATTTCCCACCAGGAAGAGGAATTAACCAAAGGCTCAGTGTGCCGTGCTGGAACCAGCTCAGGGCCTGAAGCAATCCTGCGGTGTTGCGGCCAGCTCACAAGAAAGCGAGTTGAAGAATGGAGCTCAGGGGCACTGTAATTCACAAACCTGCAGAGTTATAAATGACAGCTATCGTCCAAAAATATACTGAAGTAAGGCTGCCAAGAGGACTTGAAAGCGGGGCAGAATTGCAGGAAACCAATTTCAGGAGGTAGACTGGAATTGCATTTAAAGCATAGGAAAAGAGGCAGAACGTCCACAATGATGCACTTGGCCAAAAAGGGCGTATGCGTTTTTTCCTGAATATATTCAGGAAAAAACGCATACGCCCTTTTTGGCCAACCAAGCAAGCTTGCAAAGGAAATCTGCACTACAATGAAGTCTCACTTCCCCCCGGTCAAAAGGGCCATCTGAAAAAAGTGTAAAATCCAGAAAGGCAGGACAGGCCATGGAGAACTGGGAGCCTTGTTATGCTGATGGGCGGGATGTAAATTGCCAACAGCCACTCGGGAGAAGTGTATGGTGTTTCCTGAAACATCTAAAAAACAAAGCAACAGAGCCTAGGGCACTTCCACTTATGGTCCTATAGCTTAGGGAAATTAAAATCAAAAAGACACAGCCACCCCAAAGTTTGGGACGGCTTTGTTTACAAGAACCTCGTTTACGGTACAAGTTCAATATCGCAGAAAGCGAAAAATGGATAAAGAAGTTGTGGTACTTACGTACAATACAATATCACTCAGCAATGAAATCTATGTCATCAGGCCCGTAGCAGCATAATGAGTGGATTCAGGTATGATGATTCTAACTGAAATAAGTCACACAGTAAAAGAAACATCATAAGATATCACTAATACACGGAATGAAAACTTGGCTACACAGGAACTGGATTACAAAACAGAACAGGGTCTCAAATTTAGAAAGCCAACTTATGCTTGCTTAACGGGAAAGGTGAGATGGGGTGCTGCATAAAACCAGAGATTGAAATGAGCACAGATAAAGTTCCTTAAGCCAAATATGTAATAGACAAGAGCTACTCCTTGCTCAACGAAATGGGCTCAACACCCCATTTAAACGCCTAAGAATGTACCTGACTAGTAAGTATCTTAAAACCTATGGATTGCTATGTCTCCGAAAGAGAATCAAGCGTGTGTACAGGGGCATAAACGCAGCAATGATAGGATTGGAGAGGTTCGGTGAGCAAATGAAGACCCTTTGAAGTCATATTGCATGGTACCCATTCCACGGGTCTCAACTCTCCAGGTTGAAGGGATTCTTCCTTCAGCTAAAACATGCATGTGGAACCCAGAGTATGATCAACCGTGTGATCGGGACACGTGTTCAAATATGTCTCAGTTTTCGACCCCTGGTACTCGGGTGCAACATTCCAGACGCTTTACTAACACTCTCCCGACTTGGAGAGTCAGTGCCTTTAACCTCCTGTTTGGCCCAGTTTGCAATTTCTGCGGAAGATGTACAGGAATAGGGAGAACCAATGAGAGACTAGCTGGAGGTGTCTGGACGGGCAAATTTAACTCTCATTTGCCACCAGGAAGAGGAATTAACCAAAGGCTCAGTGTGCCGTGCCGGAACCAGATTAGGGCCTGAAGCAATCCTGCGGTGTTGCGGCCAGCTCACAAGAAAGCGAGTTGAAGAATGGAGCTCAGGGGCACTGTAATTCACAAACCTGCAGAGTTATAAATGACAGCTATCGTCCAAAAATATACTGAAGTAAGGCTGCCAAGAGGACTTGAAAGCGGGGCAGAATTGCAGGAAACCGATTTCAGGAGGTAGACTGGAATTGCATTTAAAGCATAGGAAAAGAGGCAGAACGTCCACAATGATGCACTTGGCCAAAAAGGGCGTATGCGTTTTTTCCTGAATATATTCAGGAAAAAACGCATACGCCCTTTTTGGCCAACCAAGCAAGCTTGCAAAGGAAATCTGCACTACAATGAAGTCTCACTTCCCCCCGGTCAAAAGGGCCATCTGAAAAAAGTGTAAAATCCAGAAAGGCAGGACAGGCCATGGAGAACTGGGAGCCTTGTTATGCTGATGGGCGGGATGTAAATTGCCAACAGCCACTCGGGAGAAGTGTATGGTGTTTCCTGAAACATCTAAAAAACAAAGCAACAGAGCCTAGGGCACTTCCACTTATGGTCCTATAGCTTAGGGAAATTAAAATCAAAAAGACACAGCCACCCCAAAGTTTGGGACGGCTCTGTTTACAAGAACCTCGTTTACGGTACAAGTTCAATATCGCAGAAAGCGAAAAATGGATAAAGAAGTTGTGGTACTTACGTACAATACAATATCACTCAGCAATGAAATCTATGTCATCAGGCCCGTAGCAGCATAATGAGTGGATTCAGGTATGATGATTCTAACTGAAATAAGTCACACAGTAAAAGAAACATCATAAGATATCACTAATACACGGAATGAAAACTTGGCTACACAGGAACTGGATTACAAAACAGAACAGGGTCTCAAATTTAGAAAGCCAACTTATGCTTGCTTAACGGGAAAGGTGAGATGGGGTGCTGCATAAAACCAGAGATTGAAATGAGCACAGATAAAGTTCCTTAAGCCAAATATGTAATAGACAAGAGCTACTCCTTGCTCAACGAAATGGGCTCAACACCCCATTTAAACGCCTAAGAATGTACCTGACTAGTAAGTATCTTAAAACCTATGGATTGCTATGTCTCTGAAAGAGAATCAAGCGTGTGTACAGGGGCATAAACGCAGCAATGATAGGATTGGAGAGGTTCGGTGAGCAAATGAAGACCCTTTGAAGTCATATTGCATGGTACCCATTCCACGGGTCTCAACTCTCCAGGTTGAAGGGATTCTTCCTTCAGCTAAAACATGCATGTGGAACCCAGAGTATGATCAACCGTGTGATCGGGACACGTGTTCAAATATGTCTCAGTTTTCGACCCCTGGTACTCGGGTGCAACATTCCAGACGCTTTACTAACACTCTCCCGACTTGGAGAGTCAGTGCCTTTAACCTCCTGTTTGGCCCAGTTTGCAATTTCTGCGGAAGATGTACAGGAATAGGGAGAACCAATGAGAGACTAGCTGGAGGTGTCTGGACGGGCAAATTTAACTCTCATTTCCCACCAGGAAGAGGAATTAACCAAAGGCTCAGTGTGCCGTGCCGGAACCAGCTTAGGGCCTGAAGCAATCCTGCGGTGTTGCGGCCAGCTCACAAGAAAGCGAGTTGAAGAATGGAGCTCAGGGGCACTGTAATTCACAAACCTGCAGAGTTATAAATGACAGCTATCGTCCAAAAATATACTGAAGTAAGGCTGCCAAGAGGACTTGAAAGCGGGGCAGAATTGCAGGAAACCGATTTCAGGAGGTAGACTGGAATTGCATTTAAAGCATAGGAAAAGAGGCAGAACGTCCACAATGATGCACTTGGCCAAAAAGGGCGTATGCGTTTTTTCCTGAATATATTCAGGAAAAAACGCATACGCCCTTTTTGGCCAACCAAGCAAGCTTGCAAAGGAAATCTGCACTACAATGAAGTCTCACTTCCCCCCGGTCAAAAGGGCCATCTGAAAAAAGTGTAAAATCCAGAAAGGCAGGACAGGCCATGGAGAACTGGGAGCCTTGTTATGCTGATGGGCGGGATGTAAATTGCCAACAGCCACTCGGGAGAAGTGTATGGTGTTTCCTGAAACATCTAAAAAACAAAGCAACAGAGCCTAGGGCACTTCCACTTATGGTCCTATAGCTTAGGGAAATTAAAATCAAAAAGACACAGCCACCCCAAAGTTTGGGACGGCTCTGTTTACAAGAACCTCGTTTACGGTACAAGTTCAATATCGCAGAAAGCGAAAAATGGATAAAGAAGTTGTGGTACTTACGTACAATACAATATCACTCAGCAATGAAATCTATGTCATCAGGCCCGTAGCAGCATAATGAGTGGATTCAGGTATGATGATTCTAACTGAAATAAGTCACACAGTAAAAGAAACATCATAAGATATCACTAATACACGGAATGAAAACTTGGCTACACAGGAACTGGATTACAAAACAGAACAGGGTCTCAAATTTAGAAAGCCAACTTATGCTTGCTTAACGGGAAAGGTGAGATGGGGTGCTGCATAAAACCAGAGATTGAAATGAGCACAGATAAAGTTCCTTAAGCCAAATATGTAATAGACAAGAGCTACTCCTTGCTCAACGAAATGGGCTCAACACCCCATATTAAACGCCTAAGAATGTACCTGACTAGTAAGTAACTTAAAACCTATGGATTGCTATGTCTCCGAAAGAGAATCAAGCGTGTGTACAGGGGCATAAACGCAGCAGTGATAGGATTGGAGAGGTTCGGTGAGCAAATGAAGACCCTTTGAAGTCATATTGCATGGTACCCATTCCACGGGTCTCAACTCTCCAGGTTGAAGGGATTCTTCCTTCAGCTAAAACATGCATGTGGAACCCAGAGTATGATCAACCGTGTGATCGGGAGACGCGTTCAAATATGTCTCACTTTTCGACCCCTGGTACTCGGGTGCAACATTCCAGATGCTTTACTAACACTCTCCCGACTTGGAGAGTCAGTGCCTTTAACCTCCTGTTTGGCACAGTTTGCAATTCCTGCGGAAGATGAACAGGAATAGGAGAACCAATGAGAGACTAGCTGGAGGTGTCTGGACGGGCAAATTTAACTCTCATTTCCCACCAGGAAGAGGAATTAACCAAAGGCTCAGTGTGCCGTGCCGGAACCAGCTTAGGGCCTGAAGCAATCCTGCGGTGTTGCGGCCAGCTCACAAGAAAGCGAGTTGAAGAATGGAGCTCAGGGGCACTGTAATTCACAAACCTGCAGAGTTATAAATGACAGCTATCGTCCAAAAATATACTGAAGTAAGGCTGCCAAGAGGACTTGAAAGCGGGGCAGAATTGCAGGAAACCGATTTCAGGAGGTAGACTGGAATTGCATTTAAAGCATAGGAAAAGAGGCAGAACGTCCACAATGATGCACTTGGCCAAAAAGGGCGTATGCGTTTTTTCCTGAATATATTCAGGAAAAAACGCATACGCCCTTTTTGGCCAACCAAGCAAGCTTGCAAAGGAAATCTGCACTACAATGAAGTCTCACTTCCCCCCGGTCAAAAGGGCCATCTGAAAAAAGTGTAAAATCCAGAAAGGCAGGACAGGCCATGGAGAACTGGGAGCCTTGTTATGCTGATGGGCGGGATGTAAATTGCCAACAGCCACTCGGGAGAAGTGTATGGTGTTTCCTGAAACATCTAAAAAACAAAGCAACAGAGCCTAGGGCACTTCCACTTATGGTCCTATAGCTTAGGGAAATTAAAATCAAAAAGACACAGCCACCCCAAAGTTTGGGACGGCTCTGTTTACAAGAACCTCGTTTACGGTACAAGTTCAATATCGCAGAAAGCGAAAAATGGATAAAGAAGTTGTGGTACTTACGTACAATACAATATCACTCAGCAATGAAATCTATGTCATCAGGCCCGTAGCAGCATAATGAGTGGATTCAGGTATGATGATTCTAACTGAAATAAGTCACACAGTAAAAGAAACATCATAAGATATCACTAATACACGGAATGAAAACTTGGCTACACAGGAACTGGATTACAAAACAGAACAGGGTCTCAAATTTAGAAAGCCAACTTATGCTTGCTTAACGGGAAAGGTGAGATGGGGTGCTGCATAAAACCAGAGATTGAAATGAGCACAGATAAAGTTCCTTAAGCCAAATATGTAATAGACAAGAGCTACTCCTTGCTCAACGAAATGGGCTCAACACCCCATATTAAACGCCTAAGAATGTACCTGACTAGTAAGTAACTTAAAACCTATGGATTGCTATGTCTCCGAAAGAGAATCAAGCGTGTGTACAGGGGCATAAACGCAGCAGTGATAGGATTGGAGAGGTTCGGTGAGCAAATGAAGACCCTTTGAAGTCATATTGCATGGTACCCATTCCACGGGTCTCAACTCTCCAGGTTGAAGGGATTCTTCCTTCAGCTAAAACATGCATGTGGAACCCAGAGTATGATCAACCGTGTGATCGGGAGACGCGTTCAAATATGTCTCACTTTTCGACCCCTGGTACTCGGGTGCAACATTCCAGATGCTTTACTAACACTCTCCCGACTTGGAGAGTCAGTGCCTTTAACCTCCTGTTTGGCACAGTTTGCAATTCCTGCGGAAGATGAACAGGAATAGGAGAACCAATGAGAGACTAGCTGGAGGTGTCTGGACGGGCAAATTTAACTCTCATTTGCCACCAGGAAGAGGAATTAACCAAAGGCTCTGCGTGCCATGACGGAACCGGATTAGGGCCTGAAGCAATCCTGCGGTGTTGCGGCCAGCTCACAAGAAAGCGAGTTGAAGAAAGGAGCTCAGGGGCACTGTAATTCACAAACCTGCAGAGTTATAAATGACAGCTATCGTCCAAAAATATACTGAAGTAAGGCTGCCAAGAGGACTTGAAAGCGGGGCAGAATTGCAGGAAACCGATTTCAGGAGGTAGACTGGAATTGCATGTAAAGCATAGGAAAAGAGGCAGAACGTCCACAATGATGCACTTGGCCAAAAAGGGCGTATGCGTTTTTTCCTGAATATATTCAGGAAAAAACGCATACGCCCTTTTTGGCCAACCAAGCAAGCTTGCAAAGGAAATCTGCACTACAATGAAGTCTCACTTCCCCCCGGTCAAAAGGGCCATCTGAAAAAAGTGTAAAATCCAGAAAGGCAGGACAGGCCATGGAGAACTGGGAGCCTTGTTATGATGATGTGCGGGATGTTAATTGCCAACAGCCACTCGGGAGAAGTGTATGGTGTTTCCTGAAACATCTAAAAAACAAAGCAACAGAGCCTAGGGCACTGCCACTTATGGTCCTATAGCTTAGGGAAATTAAAATAAAAAAGACACAGCCACCCCAAAGTTTGGGACAGCTCTGTTTACAAGAACCTCGTTTACGGTACAAGTTCAATATCACAGAAAGTGAAAAATGGATAAAGAAGTTGTGGTACTTACGTACAATACAATATCACTCAGCAATGAAATCTATGTCATCAGGCCCGTAGCAGCATAATGAGTGGATTCAGGTATGATGATTCTAACTGAAATAAGTCACACAGAAAAAGAAACATCATAAGATATCACTAATACACGGAATGTAAACATGGCTACACAGGAACTGCATTACAAAACAGAACAGGGTCTCAAATTTACAAAACCAACTTATGCTTGCTTAAGGGGAAAGGTGAGTTGGGGTGCTGCATAAAACCAGAGATTGAAATGAGCACAGATAAAGTTCCTTAAGCCAAATATGTAATAGACAAGAGCTACTCCTTGCTCAACGAAATGGGCTCAACACCCCATATTAAACGCCTAAGAATGTACCTGACTAGTAAGTAACTTAAAACCTATGGATTGCTATGTCTCCGAAAGAGAATCAAGCGTGTGTACAGGGGCATAAACGCAGCAGTGATAGGATTGGAGAGGTTCGGTGAGCAAATGAAGACCCTTTGAAGTCATATTGCATGGTACCCATTCCACGGGTCTCAACTCTCCAGGTTGAAGGGATTCTTCCTTCAGCTAAAACATGCATGTGGAACCCAGAGTATGATCAACCGTGTGATCGGGAGACGCGTTCAAATATGTCTCACTTTTCGACCCCTGGTACTCGGGTGCAACATTCCAGATGCTTTACTAACACTCTCCCGACTTGGAGAGTCAGTGCCTTTAACCTCCTGTTTGGCACAGTTTGCAATTCCTGCGGAAGATGAACAGGAATAGGAGAACCAATGAGAGACTAGCTGGAGGTGTCTGGACGGGCAAATTTAACTCTCATTTGCCACCAGGAAGAGGAATTAACCAAAGGCTCTGCGTGCCATGACGGAACCGGATTAGGGCCTGAAGCAATCCTGCGGTGTTGCGGCCAGCTCACAAGAAAGCGAGTTGAAGAAAGGAGCTCAGGGGCACTGTAATTCACAAACCTGCAGAGTTATGAATGACAGCTATCGTCCAAAAATATACTGAAGTAAGGCTGCCAAGAGGACTTGAAAGCGGGTCAGAATTGCAGGAAACCGATTTCAGGAGGTAGACTGGAATTGCATTTAAAGCATAGGAAAAGAGGCAGAACGTGGACAATGATGCACTTGGCCAAAAAGGGCGTATGCGTTTTTTCCTGAATATATTCAGGAAAAAACGCATACGCCCCTTTTGGCCAACCAAGCAAGCTTGCAAATGAAATCTGCACTACAATGAAGTCTCACTTCCCCCCGGTCAAAAGGGCCATCTGAAAAAAGTGTAAAATCCAGAAAGGCAGGACAGGCCATGGAGAACTGGGAGCCTTGTTATGCTGATGGGCGGGATGTAAATTGCCAACAGCCACTCGGGAGAAGTGTATGGTGTTTCCTGAAACATCTAAAAAACAAAGCAACAGAGCCTAGGGCACTTCCACTTATGGTCCTATAGCTTAGGGAAATTAAAATCAAAAAGACACAGCCACCCCAAAGTTTGGGACGGCTCTGTTTACAAGAACCTCGTTTACGGTACAAGTTCAATATCGCAGAAAGCGAAAAATGGATAAAGAAGTTGTGGTACTTACGTACAATACAATATCACTCAGCAATGAAATCTATGTCATCAGGCCCGTAGCAGCATAATGAGTGGATTCAGGTATGATGATTCTAACTGAAATAAGTCACACAGTAAAAGAAACATCATAAGATATCACTAATACACGGAATGAAAACTTGGCTACACAGGAACTGGATTACAAAACAGAACAGGGTCTCAAATTTAGAAAGCCAACTTATGCTTGCTTAACGGGAAAGGTGAGATGGGGTGCTGCATAAAACCAGAGATTGAAATGAGCACAGATAAAGTTCCTTAAGCCAAATATGTAATAGACAAGAGCTACTCCTTGCTCAACGAAATGGGCTCAACACCCCATTTAAACGCCTAAGAATGTACCTGACTAGTAAGTATCTTAAAACCTATGGATTGCTATGTCTCTGAAAGAGAATCAAGCGTGTGTACAGGGGCATAAACGCAGCAATGATAGGATTGGAGAGGTTCGGTGAGCAAATGAAGACCCTTTGAAGTCATATTGCATGGTACCCATTCCACGGGTCTCAACTCTCCAGGTTGAAGGGATTCTTCCTTCAGCTAAAACATGCATGTGGAACCCAGAGTATGATCAACCGTGTGATCGGGACACGTGTTCAAATATGTCTCAGTTTTCGACCCCTGGTACTCGGGTGCAACATTCCAGACGCTTTACTAACACTCTCCCGACTTGGAGAGTCAGTGCCTTTAACCTCCTGTTTGGCCCAGTTTGCAATTTCTGCGGAAGATGAACAGGAATAGGGAGAACCAATGAGAGACTAGCTGGAGGTGTCTGGACGGGCAAATTTAACTCTCATTTCCCACCAGGAAGAGGAATTAACCAAAGGCTCAGTGTGCCGTGCCGGAACCAGCTTAGGGCCTGAAGCAATCCTGCGGTGTTGCGGCCAGCTCACAAGAAAGCGAGTTGAAGAATGGAGCTCAGGGGCACTGTAATTCACAAACCTGCAGAGTTATAAATGACAGCTATCGTCCAAAAATATACTGAAGTAAGGCTGCCAAGAGGACTTGAAAGCGGGGCAGAATTGCAGGAAACCGATTTCAGGAGGTAGACTGGAATTGCATTTAAAGCATAGGAAAAGAGGCAGAACGTCCACAATGATGCACTTGGCCAAAAAGGGCGTATGCGTTTTTTCCTGAATATATTCAGGAAAAAACGCATACGCCCTTTTTGGCCAACCAAGCAAGCTTGCAAAGGAAATCTGCACTACAATGAAGTCTCACTTCCCCCCGGTCAAAAGGGCCATCTGAAAAAAGTGTAAAATCCAGAAAGGCAGGACAGGCCATGGAGAACTGGGAGCCTTGTTATGCTGATGGGCGGGATGTAAATTGCCAACAGCCACTCGGGAGAAGTGTATGGTGTTTCCTGAAACATCTAAAAAACAAAGCAACAGAGCCTAGGGCACTTCCACTTATGGTCCTATAGCTTAGGGAAATTAAAATCAAAAAGACACAGCCACCCCAAAGTTTGGGACGGCTCTGTTTACAAGAACCTCGTTTACGGTACAAGTTCAATATCGCAGAAAGCGAAAAATGGATAAAGAAGTTGTGGTACTTACGTACAATACAATATCACTCAGCAATGAAATCTATGTCATCAGGCCCGTAGCAGCATAATGAGTGGATTCAGGTATGATGATTCTAACTGAAATAAGTCACACAGTAAAAGAAACATCATAAGATATCACTAATACACGGAATGAAAACTTGGCTACACAGGAACTGGATTACAAAACAGAACAGGGTCTCAAATTTAGAAAGCCAACTTATGCTTGCTTAACGGGAAAGGTGAGATGGGGTGCTGCATAAAACCAGAGATTGAAATGAGCACAGATAAAGTTCCTTAAGCCAAATATGTAATAGACAAGAGCTACTCCTTGCTCAACGAAATGGGCTCAACACCCCATATTAAACGCCTAAGAATGTACCTGACTAGTAAGTATCTTAAAACCTATGGATTGCTATGTCTCCGAAAGAGAATCAAGCGTGTGTACAGGGGCATAAACGCAGCAATGATAGGATTGGAGAGGTTCGGTGAGCAAATGAAGACCCTTTGAAGTCATATTGCATGGTACCCATTCCACGGGTCTCAACTCTCCAGGTTGAAGGGATTCTTCCTTCAGCTAAAACATGCATGTGGAACCCAGAGTATGATCAACCGTGTGATCGGGAGACGCGTTCAAATATGTCTCAGTTTTCGACCCCTGGTACTCGGGTGCAACATTCCAGACGCTTTACTAACACTCTCCCGACTTGGAGAGTCAGTGCCTTTAACCTCCTGTTTGGCCCAGTTTGCAATTTCTGCGGAAGATGAACAGGAATAGGGAGAACCAATGAGAGACTAGCTGGAGGTGTCTGGACGGGCAAATTTAACTCTCATTTCCCACCAGGAACAGGAATTAACCAAAGGCTCAGTGTGCCGTGCCCGAACCAGATTAGGGCCTGAAGCAATCCTGCGGTGTTGTGGCCAGCTCACAAGAAAGCGAGTTGAAGAATGGAGCTCAGGGGCACTGTAATTCACAAACCTGCAGAGTTATAAATGACAGCTATCGTCCAAAAATATACTGAAGTAAGGCTGCCAAGAGGACTTGAAAGCGGGGCAGAATTGCAGGAAACCGATTTCAGGAGGTAGACTGGAATTGCATTTAAAGCATAGGAAAAGAGGCAGAACGTGGACAATGATGCACTTGGCCAAAAAGGGCGTATGCGTTTTTTCCTGAATATATTCAGGAAAAAACGCATACGCCCCTTTTGGCCAACCAAGCAAGCTTGCAAATGAAATCTGAACTACAATGAAGTCTCACTTCCCCCCGGTCAAAAGGGCCATCTGAAAAAAGTGTAAAATCCAGAAAGGCAGGACAGGCCATGGAGAACTGGGAGCCTTGTTATGCTGATGGGCGGGATGTAAATTGCCAACAGCCACTCGGGAGAAGTGTATGGTGTTTCCTGAAACATCTAAAAAACAAAGCAACAGAGCCTAGGGCACTTCCACTTATGGTCCTATAGCTTAGGGAAATTAAAATCAAAAAGACACAGCCACCCCAAAGTTTGGGACGGCTCTGTTTACAAGAACCTCGTTTACGGTACAAGTTCAATATCGCAGAAAGCGAAAAATGGATAAAGAAGTTGTGGTACTTACGTACAATACAATATCACTCAGCAATGAAATCTATGTCATCAGGCCCGTAGCAGCATAATGAGTGGATTCAGGTATGATGATTCTAACTGAAATAAGTCACACAGTAAAAGAAACATCATAAGATATCACTAATACACGGAATGAAAACTTGGCTACACAGGAACTGGATTACAAAACAGAACAGGGTCTCAAATTTAGAAAGCCAACTTATGCTTGCTTAACGGGAAAGGTGAGATGGGGTGCTGCATAAAACCAGAGATTGAAATGAGCACAGATAAAGTTCCTTAAGCCAAATATGTAATAGACAAGAGCTACTCCTTGCTCAACGAAATGGGCTCAACACCCCATTTAAACGCCTAAGAATGTACCTGACTAGTAAGTATCTTAAAACCTATGGATTGCTATGTCTCCGAAAGAGAATCAAGCATGTGTACAGGGGCATAAACGCAGCAATGATAGGATTGGAGAGGTTCGGTGAGCAAATGAAGACCCTTTGAAGTCATATTGCATGGTACCCATTCCACGGGTCTCAACTCTCCAGGTTGAAGGGATTCTTCCTTCAGCTAAAACATGCATGTGGAACCCAGAGTATGATCAACCGTGTGATCGGGACACGTGTTCAAATATGTCTCAGTTTTCGACCCCTGGTACTCGGGTGCAACATTCCAGACGCTTTACTAACACTCTCCCGACTTGGAGAGTCAGTGCCTTTAACCTCCTGTTTGGCCCAGTTTGCAATTTCTGCGGAAGATGTACAGGAATAGGGAGAACCAATGAGAGACTAGCTGGAGGTGTCTGGACGGACAAATTTAACTCTCATTTCCCACCAGGAAGAGGAATTAACCAAAGGCTCAGTGTGCCGTGCCGGAACCAGCTTAGGGCCTGAAGCAATCCTGCGGTGTTGCGGCCAGCTCACAAGAAAGCGAGTTGAAGAATGGAGCTCAGGGGCACTGTAATTCACAAACCTGCAGAGTTATAAATGACAGCTATCGTCCAAAAATATACTGAAGTAAGGCTGCCAAGAGGACTTGAAAGCGGGGCAGAATTGCAGGAAACCGATTTCAGGAGGTAGACTGGAATTGCATTTAAAGCATAGGAAAAGAGGCAGAACGTCCACAATGATGCACTTGGCCAAAAAGGGCGTATGCGTTTTTTCCTGAATATATTCAGGAAAAAACGCATACGCCCTTTTTGGCCAACCAAGCAAGCTTGCAAAGGAAATCTGCACTACAATGAAGTCTCACTTCCCCCCGGTCAAAAGGGCCATCTGAAAAAAGTGTAAAATCCAGAAAGGCAGGACAGGCCATGGAGAACTGGGAGCCTTGTTATGCTGATGGGCGGGATGTAAATTGCCAACAGCCACTCGGGAGAAGTGTATGGTGTTTCCTGAAACATCTAAAAAACAAAGCAACAGAGCCTAGGGCACTTCCACTTATGGTCCTATAGCTTAGGGAAATTAAAATCAAAAAGACACAGCCACCCCAAAGTTTGGGACGGCTTTGTTTACAAGAACCTCGTTTACGGTACAAGTTCAATATCGCAGAAAGCGAAAAATGGATAAAGAAGTTGTGGTACTTACGTACAATACAATATCACTCAGCAATGAAATCTATGTCATCAGGCCCGTAGCAGCATAATGAGTGGATTCAGGTATGATGATTCTAACTGAAATAAGTCACACAGTAAAAGAAACATCATAAGATATCACTAATACACGGAATGAAAACTTGGCTACACAGGAACTGGATTACAAAACAGAACAGGGTCTCAAATTTAGAAAGCCAACTTATGCTTGCTTAACGGGAAAGGTGAGATGGGGTGCTGCATAAAACCAGAGATTGAAATGAGCACAGATAAAGTTCCTTAAGCCAAATATGTAATAGACAAGAGCTACTCCTTGCTCAACGAAATGGGCTCAACACCCCATATTAAACGCCTAAGAATGTACCTGACTAGTAAGTATCTTAAAACCTATGGATTGCTATGTCTCCGAAAGAGAATCAAGCATGTGTACAGGGGCATAAACGCAGCAATGATAGGATTGGAGAGGTTCGGTGAGCAAATGAAGACCCTTTGAAGTCATATTGCATGGTACCCATTCCACGGGTCTCAACTCTCCAGGTTGAAGGGATTCTTCCTTCAGCTAAAACATGCATGTGGAACCCAGAGTATGATCAACCGTGTGATCGGGACACGTGTTCAAATATGTCTCAGTTTTCGACCCCTGGTACTCGGGTGCAACATTCCAGACGCTTTACTAACACTCTCCCGACTTGGAGAGTCAGTGCCTTTAACCTCCTGTTTGGCCCAGTTTGCAATTTCTGCGGAAGATGAACAGGAATAGGGAGAACCAATGAGAGACTAGCTGGAGGTGTCTGGACGGGCAAATTTAACTCTCATTTCCCACCAGGAAGAGGAATTAACCAAAGGCTCAGTGTGCCGTGCTGGAACCAGCTTAGGGCCTGAAGCAATCCTGCGGTGTTGCGGCCAGCTCACAAGAAAGCGAGTTGAAGAATGGAGCTCAGGGGCACTGTAATTCACAAACCTGCAGAGTTATAAATGACAGCTATCGTCCAAAAATATACTGAAGTAAGGCTGCCAAGAGGACTTGAAAGCGGGGCAGAATTGCAGGAAACCGATTTCAGGAGGTAGACTGGAATTGCATTTAAAGCATAGGAAAAGAGGCAGAACGTCCACAATGATGCACTTGGCCAAAAAGGGCGTATGCGTTTTTTCCTGAATATATTCAGGAAAAAACGCATACGCCCTTTTTGGCCAACCAAGCAAGCTTGCAAAGGAAATCTGCACTACAATGAAGTCTCACTTCCCCCCGGTCAAAAGGGCCATCTGAAAAAAGTGTAAAATCCAGAAAGGCAGGACAGGCCATGGAGAACTGGGAGCCTTGTTATGCTGATGGGCGGGATGTAAATTGCCAACAGCCACTCGGGAGAAGTGTATGGTGTTTCCTGAAACATCTAAAAAACAAAGCAACAGAGCCTAGGGCACTTCCACTTATGGTCCTATAGCTTAGGGAAATTAAAATCAAAAAGACACAGCCACCCCAAAGTTTGGGACGGCTTTGTTTACAAGAACCTCGTTTACGGTACAAGTTCAATATCGCAGAAAGCGAAAAATGGATAAAGAAGTTGTGGTACTTACGTACAATACAATATCACTCAGCAATGAAATCTATGTCATCAGGCCCGTAGCAGCATAATGAGTGGATTCAGGTATGATGATTCTAACTGAAATAAGTCACACAGTAAAAGAAACATCATAAGATATCACTAATACACGGAATGAAAACTTGGCTACACAGGAACTGGATTACAAAACAGAACAGGGTCTCAAATTTAGAAAGCCAACTTATGCTTGCTTAACGGGAAAGGTGAGATGGGGTGCTGCATAAAACCAGAGATTGAAATGAGCACAGATAAAGTTCCTTAAGCCAAATATGTAATAGACAAGAGCTACTCCTTGCTCAACGAAATGGGCTCAACACCCCATATTAAACGCCTAAGAATGTACCTGACTAGTAAGTAACTTAAAACCTATGGATTGCTATGTCTCCGAAAGAGAATCAAGCGTGTGTACAGGGGCATAAACGCAGCAATGATAGGATTGGAGAGGTTCGGTGAGCAAATGAAGACCCTTTGAAGTCATATTGCATGGTACCCATTCCACGGGTCTCAACTCTCCAGGTTGAAGGGATTCTTCCTTCAGCTAAAACATGCATGTGGAACCCAGAGTATGATCAACCGTGTGATCGGGAGACGCGTTCAAATATGTCTCAGTTTTCGACCCCTGGTACTCGGGTGCAACATTCCAGACGCTTTACTAACACTCTCCCGACTTGGAGAGTCAGTGCCTTTAACCTCCTGTTTGGCCCAGTTTGCAATTTCTGCGGAAGATGAACAGGAATAGGGAGAACCAATGAGAGACTAGCTGGAGGTGTCTGGACGGGCAAATTTAACTCTCATTTCCCACCAGGAACAGGAATTAAACAAAGGCTCAGTGTGCCGTGCCCGAACCAGATTAGGGCCTGAAGCAATCCTGCGGTGTTGCGGCCAGCTCACAAGAAAGCGAGTTGAAGAATGGAGCTCAGGGGCACTGTAATTCACAAACCTGCAGAGTTATAAATGACAGCTATCGTCCAAAAATATACTGAAGTAAGGCTGCCAAGAGGACTTGAAAGCGGGGCAGAATTGCAGGAAACCGATTTCAGGAGGTAGACTGGAATTGCATTTAAAGCATAGGAAAAGAGGCAGAACGTGGACAATGATGCACTTGGCCAAAAAGGGCGTATGCGTTTTTTCCTGAATATATTCAGGAAAAAACGCATACGCCCCTTTTGGCCAACCAAGCAAGCTTGCAAATGAAATCTGAACTACAATGAAGTCTCACTTCCCCCCGGTCAAAAGGGCCATCTGAAAAAAGTGTAAAATCCAGAAAGGCAGGACAGGCCATGGAGAACTGGGAGCCTTGTTATGCTGATGGGCGGGATGTAAATTGCCAACAGCCACTCGGGAGAAGTGTATGGTGTTTCCTGAAACATCTAAAAAACAAAGCAACAGAGCCTAGGGCACTTCCACTTATGGTCCTATAGCTTAGGGAAATTAAAATCAAAAAGACACAGCCACCCCAAAGTTTGGGACGGCTCTGTTTACAAGAACCTCGTTTACGGTACAAGTTCAATATCGCAGAAAGCGAAAAATGGATAAAGAAGTTGTGGTACTTACGTACAATACAATATCACTCAGCAATGAAATCTATGTCATCAGGCCCGTAGCAGCATAATGAGTGGATTCAGGTATGATGATTCTAACTGAAATAAGTCACACAGTAAAAGAAACATCATAAGATATCACTAATACACGGAATGAAAACTTGGCTACACAGGAACTGGATTACAAAAGAGAACAGGGTCTCAAATTTAGAAAGCCAACTTATGCTTGCTTAACGGGAAAGGTGAGATGGGGTGCTGCATAAAACCAGAGATTGAAATGAGCACAGATAAAGTTCCTTAAGCCAAATATGTAATAGACAAGAGCTACTCCTTGCTCAACGAAATGGGCTCAACACCCCATTTAAACGCCTAAGAATGTACCTGACTAGTAAGTATCTTAAAACCTATGGATTGCTATGTCTCCGAAAGAGAATCAAGCATGTGTACAGGGGCATAAACGCAGCAATGATAGGATTGGAGAGGTTCGGTGAGCAAATGAAGACCCTTTGAAGTCATATTGCATGGTACCCATTCCACGGGTCTCAACTCTCCAGGTTGAAGGGATTCTTCCTTCAGCTAAAACATGCATGTGGAACCCAGAGTATGATCAACCGTGTGATCGGGACACGTGTTCAAATATGTCTCAGTTTTCGACCCCTGGTACTCGGGTGCAACATTCCAGACGCTTTACTAACACTCTCCCGACTTGGAGAGTCAGTGCCTTTAACCTCCTGTTTGGCCCAGTTTGCAATTTCTGCGGAAGATGTACAGGAATAGGGAGAACCAATGAGAGACTAGCTGGAGGTGTCTGGACGGACAAATTTAACTCTCATTTCCCACCAGGAAGAGGAATTAACCAAAGGCTCAGTGTGCCGTGCCGGAACCAGCTTAGGGCCTGAAGCAATCCTGCGGTGTTGCGGCCAGCTCACAAGAAAGCGAGTTGAAGAATGGAGCTCAGGGGCACTGTAATTCACAAACCTGCAGAGTTATAAATGACAGCTATCGTCCAAAAATATACTGAAGTAAGGCTGCCAAGAGGACTTGAAAGCGGGGCAGAATTGCAGGAAACCGATCTCAGGAGGTAGACTGGAATTGCATTTAAAGCATAGGAAAAGAGGCAGAACGTCCACAATGATGCACTTGGCCAAAAAGGGCGTATGCGTTTTTTCCTGAATATATTCAGGAAAAAACGCATACGCCCTTTTTGGCCAACCAAGCAAGCTTGCAAAGGAAATCTGCACTACAATGAAGTCTCACTTCCCCCCGGTCAAAAGGGCCATCTGAAAAAAGTGTAAAATCCAGAAAGGCAGGACAGGCCATGGAGAACTGGGAGCCTTGTTATGCTGATGGGCGGGATGTAAATTGCCAACAGCCACTCGGGAGAAGTGTATGGTGTTTCCTGAAACATCTAAAAAACAAAGCAACAGAGCCTAGGGCACTTCCACTTATGGTCCTATAGCTTAGGGAAATTAAAATCAAAAAGACACAGCCACCCCAAAGTTTGGGACGGCTTTGTTTACAAGAACCTCGTTTACGGTACAAGTTCAATATCGCAGAAAGCGAAAAATGGATAAAGAAGTTGTGGTACTTACGTACAATACAATATCACTCAGCAATGAAATCTATGTCATCAGGCCCGTAGCAGCATAATGAGTGGATTCAGGTATGATGATTCTAACTGAAATAAGTCACACAGTAAAAGAAACATCATAAGATATCACTAATACACGGAATGAAAACTTGGCTACACAGGAACTGGATTACAAAACAGAACAGGGTCTCAAATTTAGAAAGCCAACTTATGCTTGCTTAACGGGAAAGGTGAGATGGGGTGCTGCATAAAACCAGAGATTGAAATGAGCACAGATAAAGTTCCTTAAGCCAAATATGTAATAGACAAGAGCTACTCCTTGCTCAACGAAATGGGCTCAACACCCCATATTAAACGCCTAAGAATGTACCTGACTAGTAAGTATCTTAAAACCTATGGATTGCTATGTCTCCGAAAGAGAATCAAGCATGTGTACAGGGGCATAAACGCAGCAATGATAGGATTGGAGAGGTTCGGTGAGCAAATGAAGACCCTTTGAAGTCATATTGCATGGTACCCATTCCACGGGTCTCAACTCTCCAGGTTGAAGGGATTCTTCCTTCAGCTAAAACATGCATGTGGAACCCAGAGTATGATCAACCGTGTGATCGGGACACGTGTTCAAATATGTCTCAGTTTTCGACCCCTGGTACTCGGGTGCAACATTCCAGACGCTTTACTAACACTCTCCCGACTTGGAGAGTCAGTGCCTTTAACCTCCTGTTTGGCCCAGTTTGCAATTTCTGCGGAAGATGAACAGGAATAGGGAGAACCAATGAGAGACTAGCTGGAGGTGTCTGGACGGGCAAATTTAACTCTCATTTCCCACCAGGAAGAGGAATTAACCAAAGGCTCAGTGTGCCGTGCTGGAACCAGCTTAGGGCCTGAAGCAATCCTGCGGTGTTGCGGCCAGCTCACAAGAAAGCGAGTTGAAGAATGGAGCTCAGGGGCACTGTAATTCACAAACCTGCAGAGTTATAAATGACAGCTATCGTCCAAAAATATACTGAAGTAAGGCTGCCAAGAGGACTTGAAAGCGGGGCAGAATTGCAGGAAACCGATTTCAGGAGGTAGACTGGAATTGCATTGAAAGCATAGGAAAAGAGGCAGAACGTCCACAATGATGCACTTGGCCAAAAAGGGCGTATGCGTTTTTTCCTGAATATATTCAGGAAAAAACGCATACGCCCTTTTTGGCCAACCAAGCAAGCTTGCAAAGGAAATCTGCACTACAATGAAGTCTCACTTCCCCCCGGTCAAAAGGGCCATCTGAAAAAAGTGTAAAATCCAGAAAGGCAGGACAGGCCATGGAGAACTGGGAGCCTTGTTATGCTGATGGGCGGGATGTAAATTGCCAACAGCCACTCGGGAGAAGTGTATGGTGTTTCCTGAAACATCTAAAAAACAAAGCAACAGAGCCTAGGGCACTTCCACTTATGGTCCTATAGCTTAGGGAAATTAAAATCAAAAAGACACAGCCACCCCAAAGTTTGGGACGGCTCTGTTTACAAGAACCTCGTTTACAGTACAAGTTCAATATCGCAGAAAGCGAAAAATGGATAAAGAAGTTGTGGTACTTACGTACAATACAATATCACTCAGCAATGAAATCTATGTCATCAGGCCCGTAGCAGCATAATGAGTGGATTCAGGTATGATGATTCTAACTGAAATAAGTCACACAGTAAAAGAAACATCATAAGATATCACTAATACACGGAATGAAAACTTGGCTACACAGGAACTGGATTACAAAACAGAACAGGGTCTCAAATTTAGAAAGCCAACTTATGCTTGTTTAACGGGAAAGGTGAGATGGGGTGCTCATAAAACCAGAGATTGAAATGAGCACAGATAAAGTTCCTTAAGCCAAATATGTAATAGACAAGAGCTACTCCTTGCTCAACGAAATGGGCTCAACACCCCATATTAAACGCCTAAGAATGTACCTGACTAGTAAGTAACTTAAAACCTATGGATTGCTATGTCTCCGAAAGAGAATCAAGCGTGTGTACAGGGGCATAAACGCAGCAATGATAGGATTGGAGAGGTTCGGTGAGCAAATGAAGACCCTTTGAAGTCATATTGCATGGTACCCATTCCACGGGTCTCAACTCTCCAGGTTGAAGGGATTCTTCCTTCAGCTAAAACATGCATGTGGAACCCAGAGTATGATCAACCGTGTGATCGGGAGACGCGTTCAAATATGTCTCAGTTTTCGACCCCTGGTACTCGGGTGCAACATTCCAGACGCTTTACTAACACTCTCCCGACTTGGAGAGTCAGTGCCTTTAAGCTCCTGTTTGGCCCAGTTTGCAATTTCTGTGGAAGATGAACAGGAATAGGGAGAACCAATGAGAGACTAGCTGGAGGTGTCTGGACGGGCAAATTTAACTCTCATTTCCCACCAGGAAGAGGAATTAAACAAAGGCTCAGTGTGCCGTGCCCGAACCAGATTAGGGCCTGAAGCAATCCTGCGGTGTTTTGGCCAGCTCACAAGAAAGCGAGTTGAAGAATGGAGCTCAGGGGCACTGTAATTCACAAACCTGCAGAGTTATAAATGACAGCTATCGTCCAAAAATATACTGAAGTAAGGCTGCCAAGAGGACTTGAAAGCGGGTCAGAATTGCAGGAAACCGATTTCAGGAGGTAGACTGGAATTGCATTTAAAGCATAGGAAAAGAGGCAGAACGTGGACAATGATGCACTTGGCCAAAAACGGCGTATGCGTTTTTTCCTGAATATATTCAGGAAAAAACGCATACGCCCCTTTTGGCCAACCAAGCAAGCTTGCAAATGAAATCTGCACTACAATGAAGTCTCACTTCCCCCCGGTCAAAAGGGCCATCTGAAAAAAGTGTAAAATCCAGAAAGGCAGGACAGGCCATGGAGAACTGGGAGCCTTGTTATGCTGATGGGCGGGATGTAAATTGCCAACAGCCACTCGGGAGAAGTGTATGGTGTTTCCTGAAACATCTAAAAAACAAAGCAACAGAGCCTAGGGCACTTCCACTTATGGTCCTATAGCTTAGGGAAATTAAAATCAAAAAGACACAGCCACCCCAAAGTTTGGGACGGCTCTGTTTACAAGAACCTCGTTTACAGTACAAGTTCAATATCGCAGAAAGCGAAAAATGGATAAAGAAGTTGTGGTACTTACGTACAATACAATATCACTCAGCAATGAAATCTATGTCATCAGGCCCGTAGCAGCATAATGAGTGGATTCAGGTATGATGATTCTAACTGAAATAAGTCACACAGTAAAAGAAACATCATAAGATATCACTAATACACGGAATGAAAACTTGGCTACACAGGAACTGGATTACAAAACAGAACAGGGTCTCAAATTTAGAAAGCCAACTTATGCTTGCTTAACGGGAAAGGTGAGATGGGGTGCTGCATAAAACCAGAGATTGAAATGAGCACAGATAAAGTTCCTTAAGCCAAATATGTAATAGACAAGAGCTACTCCTTGCTCAACGAAATGGGCTCAACACCCCATATTAAACGCCTAAGAATGTACCTGACTAGTAAGTATCTTAAAACCTATGGATTGCTATGTCTCCGAAAGAGAATCAAGCGTGTGTACAGGGGCATAAACGCAGCAATGATAGGATTGGAGAGGTTCGGTGAGCAAATGAAGACCCTTTGAAGTCATATTGCATGGTACCCATTCCACGGGTCTCAACTCTCCAGGTTGAAGGGATTCTTCCTTCAGCTAAAACATGCATGTGGAACCCAGAGTATGATCAACCATGTGATCGGGAGACGTGTTCAAATATGTCTCAGTTTTCGACCCCTGGTACTCGGGTGCAACATTCCAGACGCTTTACTAACACTTTCCCGACTTGGAGAGTCAGTGCCTTTAACCTCCTGTTTGGCCCAGTTTGCAATTTCTGTGGAAGATGAACAGGAATAGGGAGAACCAATGAGAGACTAGCTGGAGGTGTCTGGACGGGCAAATTTAACTCTCATTTCCCACCAGGAAGAGGAATTAACCAAAGGCTCAGCGTGCCGTGCCGGAACCGGATTAGGGCCTGAAGCAATCCTGCGGTGTTGCGGCCAGCTCACAAGAAAGCGAGTTGAAGAAAGGAGCTCAGGGGCACTGTAATTCACAAACCTGCAGAGTTATAAATGACAGCTATCGTCCAAAAATATACTGAAGTAAGGCTGCCAAGAGGACTTGAAAGCGGGGCAGAATTGCAGGAAACCGATTTCAGGAGGTAGACTGGAATTGCATTTAAAGCATAGGAAAAGAGGCAGAACGTCCACAATGATGCACTTGGCCAAAAAGGGCGTATGCGTTTTTTCCTGAATATATTCAGGAAAAAACGCATACGCCCTTTTTGGCCAACCAAGCAAGCTTGCAAAGGAAATCTGCACTACAATGAAGTCTCACTTCCCCCCGGTCAAACGGGCCATCTGAAAAAAGTGTAAAATCCAGAAAGGCAGGACAGGCCATGGAGAACTGGGAGCCTTGTTATGATGATGTGCGGGATGTTAATTGCCAACAGCCACTCGGGAGAAGTGTATGGTGTTTCCTGAAACATCTAAAAAACAAAGCAACAGAGCCTAGGGCACTGCCACTTATGGTCCTATAGCTTAGGGAAATTAAAATAAAAAAGACACAGCCACCCCAAAGTTTGGGACAGCTCTGTTTACAAGAACCTCGTTTACGGTACAAGTTCAATATCACAGAAAGTGAAAAATGGATAAAGAAGTTGTGGTACTTACGTACAATACAATATCACTCAGCAATGAAATCTATGTCATCAGGCCCGTAGCAGCATAATGAGTGGATTCAGGTATGATGATTCTAACTGAAATAAGTCACACAGTAAAAGAAACATCATAAGATATCACTAATACACGGAATGAAAACTTGGCTACACAGGAACTGGATTACAAAACAGAACAGGGTCTCAAATTTAGAAAGCCAACTTATGCTTGCTTAACGGGAAAGGTGAGATGGGGTGCTGCATAAAACCAGAGATTGAAATGAGCACAGATAAAGTTCCTTAAGCCAAATATGTAATAGACAAGAGCTACTCCTTGCTCAACGAAATGGGCTCAACACCCCATTTAAACGCCTAAGAATGTACCTGACTAGTAAGTATCTTAAAACCTATGGATTGCTATGTCTCTGAAAGAGAATCAAGCGTGTGTACAGGGGCATAAACGCAGCAATGATAGCATTGGAGAGGTTCGGTGAGCAAATGAAGACCCTTTGAAGTCATATTGCATGGTACCCATTCCACGGGTCTCAACTCTCCAGGTTGAAGGGATTCTTCCTTCAGCTAAAACATGCATGTGGAACCCAGAGTATGATCAACCGTGTGATCGGGACACGTGTTCAAATATGTCTCAGTTTTCGACCCCTGGTACTCGGGTGCAACATTCCAGACGCTTTACTAACACTCTCCCGACTTGGAGAGTCAGTGCCTTTAACCTCCTGTTTGGCCCAGTTTGCAATTTCTGCGGAAGATGTACAGGAATAGGGAGAACCAATGAGAGACTAGCTGGAGGTGTCTGGACGGGCAAATTTAACTCTCATTTCCCACCAGGAAGAGGAATTAACCAAAGGCTCAGTGTGCCGTGCCGGAACCAGCTTAGGGCCTGAAGCAATCCTGCGGTGTTGCGGCCAGCTCACAAGAAAGCGAGTTGAAGAATGGAGCTCAGGGGCACTGTAATTCACAAACCTGCAGAGTTATAAATGACAGCTATCGTCCAAAAATATACTGAAGTAAGGCTGCCAAGAGGACTTGAAAGCGGGGCAGAATTGCAGGAAACCGATTTCAGGAGGTAGACTGGAATTGCATGTAAAGCATAGGAAAAGAGGCAGAACGTCCACAATGATGCACTTGGCCAAAAAGGGCATATGCGTTTTTTCCTGAATATATTCAGGAAAAAACGCATACGCCCTTTTTGGCCAACCAAGCAAGCTTGCAAAGGAAATCTGCACTACAATGAAGTCTCACTTCCCCCCGGTCAAAAGGGCCATCTGAAAAAAGTGTAAAATCCAGAAAGGCAGGACAGGCCATGGAGAACTGGGAGCCTTGTTATGCTGATGGGCGGGATGTAAATTGCCAACAGCCACTCGGGAGAAGTGTATGGTGTTTCCTGAAACATCTAAAAAACAAAGCAACAGAGCCTAGGGCACTTCCACTTATGGTCCTATAGCTTAGGGAAATTAAAATCAAAAAGACACAGCCACCCCAAAGTTTGGGACGGCTCTGTTTACAAGAACCTCGTTTACGGTACAAGTTCAATATCGCAGAAAGCGAAAAATGGATAAAGAAGTTGTGGTACTTACGTACAATACAATATCACTCAGCAATGAAATCTATGTCATCAGGCCCGTAGCAGCATAATGAGTGGATTCAGGTATGATGATTCTAACTGAAATAAGTCACACAGTAAAAGAAACATCATAAGATATCACTAATACACGGAATGAAAACTTGGCTACACAGGAACTGGATTACAAAACAGAACAGGGTCTCAAATTTAGAAAGCCAACTTATGCTTGCTTAACGGGAAAGGTGAGATGGGGTGCTGCATAAAACCAGAGATTGAAATGAGCACAGATAAAGTTCCTTAAGCCAAATATGTAATAGACAAGAGCTACTCCTTGCTCAACGAAATGGGCTCAACACCCCATTTAAACGCCTAAGAATGTACCTGACTAGTAAGTATCTTAAAACCTATGGATTGCTATGTCTCCGAAAGAGAATCAAGCATGTGTACAGGGGCATAAACGCAGCAATGATAGGATTGGAGAGGTTCGGTGAGCAAATGAAGACCCTTTGAAGTCATATTGCATGGTACCCATTCCACGGGTCTCAACTCTCCAGGTTGAAGGGATTCTTCCTTCAGCTAAAACATGCATGTGGAACCCAGAGTATGATCCACCGTGTGATCGGGACACGTGTTCAAATATGTCTCAGTTTTCGACCCCTGGTACTCGGGTGCAACATTCCAGACGCTTTACTAACACTCTCCCGACTTGGAGAGTCAGTGCCTTTAACCTCCTGTTTGGCCCAGTTTGCAATTTCTGCGGAAGATGTACAGGAATAGGGAGAACCAATGAGAGACTAGCTGGAGGTGTCTGGACGGACAAATTTAACTCTCATTTCCCACCAGGAAGAGGAATTAACCAAAGGCTCAGTGTGCCGTGCCGGAACCAGCTTAGGGCCTGAAGCAATCCTGCGGTGTTGCGGCCAGCTCACAAGAAAGCGAGTTGAAGAATGGAGCTCAGGGGCACTGTAATTCACAAACCTGCAGAGTTATAAATGACAGCTATCGTCCAAAAATATACTGAAGTAAGGCTGCCAAGAGGACTTGAAAGCGGGGCAGAATTGCAGGAAACCGATCTCAGGAGGTAGACTGGAATTGCATTTAAAGCATAGGAAAAGAGGCAGAACGTCCACAATGATGCACTTGGCCAAAAAGGGCGTATGCGTTTTTTCCTGAATATATTCAGGAAAAAACGCATACGCCCTTTTTGGCCAACCAAGCAAGCTTGCAAAGGAAATCTGCACTACAATGAAGTCTCACTTCCCCCCGGTCAAAAGGGCCATCTGAAAAAAGTGTAAAATCCAGAAAGGCAGGACAGGCCATGGAGAACTGGGAGCCTTGTTATGCTGATGGGCGGGATGTAAATTGCCAACAGCCACTCGGGAGAAGTGTATGGTGTTTCCTGAAACATCTAAAAAACAAAGCAACAGAGCCTAGGGCACTTCCACTTATGGTCCTATAGCTTAGGGAAATTAAAATCAAAAAGACACAGCCACCCCAAAGTTTGGGACGGCTTTGTTTACAAGAACCTCGTTTACGGTACAAGTTCAATATCGCAGAAAGCGAAAAATGGATAAAGAAGTTGTGGTACTTACGTACAATACAATATCACTCAGCAATGAAATCTATGTCATCAGGCCCGTAGCAGCATAATGAGTGGATTCAGGTATGATGATTCTAACTGAAATAAGTCACACAGTAAAAGAAACATCATAAGATATCACTAATACACGGAATGAAAACTTGGCTACACAGGAACTGGATTACAAAAGAGAACAGGGTCTCAAATTTAGAAAGCCAACTTATGCTTGCTTAACGGGAAAGGTGAGATGGGGTGCTGCATAAAACCAGAGATTGAAATGAGCACAGATAAAGTTCCTTAAGCCAAATATGTAATAGACAAGAGCTACTCCTTGCTCAACGAAATGGGCTCAACACCCCATATTAAACGCCTAAGAATGTACCTGACTAGTAAGTATCTTAAAACCTATGGATTGCTATGTCTCCGAAAGAGAATCAAGCATGTGTACAGGGGCATAAACGCAGCAATGATAGGATTGGAGAGGTTCGGTGAGCAAATGAAGACCCTTTGAAGTCATATTGCATGGTACCCATTCCACGGGTCTCAACTCTCCAGGTTGAAGGGATTCTTCCTTCAGCTAAAACATGCATGTGGAACCCAGAGTATGATCAACCGTGTGATCGGGACACGTGTTCAAATATGTCTCAGTTTTCGACCCCTGGTACTCGGGTGCAACATTCCAGACGCTTTACTAACACTCTCCCGACTTGGAGAGTCAGTGCCTTTAACCTCCTGTTTGGCCCAGTTTGCAATTTCTGCGGAAGATGAACAGGAATAGGGAGAACCAATGAGAGACTAGCTGGAGGTGTCTGGACGGGCAAATTTAACTCTCATTTCCCACCAGGAAGAGGAATTAACCAAAGGCTCAGTGTGCCGTGCTGGAACCAGCTTAGGGCCTGAAGCAATCCTGCGGTGTTGCGGCCAGCTCACAAGAAAGCGAGTTGAAGAATGGAGCTCAGGGGCACTGTAATTCACAAACCTGCAGAGTTATAAATGACAGCTATCGTCCAAAAATATATTGAAGTAAGGCTGCCAAGAGGACTTGAAAGCGGGGCAGAATTGCAGGAAACCGATTTCAGGAGGTAGACTGGAATTGCATTTAAAGCATAGGAAAAGAGGCAGAACGTCCACAATGATGCACTTGGCCAAAAAGGGCGTATGCGTTTTTTCCTGAATATATTCAGGAAAAAACGCATACGCCCTTTTTGGCCAACCAAGCAAGCTTGCAAAGGAAATCTGCACTACAATGAAGTCTCACTTCCCCCCGGTCAAAAGGGCCATCTGAAAAAAGTGTAAAATCCAGAAAGGCAGGACAGGCCATGGAGAACTGGGAGCCTTGTTATGCTGATGGGCGGGATGTAAATTGCCAACAGCCACTCGGGAGAAGTGTATGGTGTTTCCTGAAACATCTAAAAAACAAAGCAACAGAGCCTAGGGCACTTCCACTTATGGTCCTATAGCTTAGGGAAATTAAAATCAAAAAGACACAGCCACCCCAAAGTTTGGGACGGCTTTGTTTACAAGAACCTCGTTTACGGTACAAGTTCAATATCGCAGAAAGCGAAAAATGGATAAAGAAGTTGTGGTACTTACGTACAATACAATATCACTCAGCAATGAAATCTATGTCATCAGGCCCGTAGCAGCATAATGAGTGGATTCAGGTATGATGATTCTAACTGAAATAAGTCACACAGTAAAAGAAACATCATAAGATATCACTAATACACGGAATGAAAACTTGGCTACACAGGAACTGGATTACAAAACAGAACAGGGTCTCAAATTTAGAAAGCCAACTTATGCTTGCTTAACGGGAAAGGTGAGATGGGGTGCTGCATAAAACCAGAGATTGAAATGAGCACAGATAAAGTTCCTTAAGCCAAATATGTAATAGACAAGAGCTACTCCTTGCTCAACGAAATGGGCTCAACACCCCATATTAAACGCCTAAGAATGTACCTGACTAGTAAGTAACTTAAAACCTATGGATTGCTATGTCTCCGAAAGAGAATCAAGCGTGTGTACAGGGGCATAAACGCAGCAATGATAGGATTGGAGAGGTTCGGTGAGCAAATGAAGACCCTTTGAAGTCATATTGCATGGTACCCATTCCACGGGTCTCAACTCTCCAGGTTGAAGGGATTCTTCCTTCAGCTAAAACATGCATGTGGAACCCAGAGTATGATCAACCGTGTGATCGGGAGACGCGTTCAAATATGTCTCAGTTTTCGACCCCTGGTACTCGGGTGCAACATTCCAGACGCTTTACTAACACTCTCCCGACTTGGAGAGTCAGTGCCTTTAACCTCCTGTTTGGCCCAGTTTGCAATTTCTGCGGAAGATGAACAGGAATAGGGAGAACCAATGAGAGACTAGCTGGAGGTGTCTGGACGGGCAAATTTAACTCTCATTTCCCACCAGGAACAGGAATTAAACAAAGGCTCAGTGTGCCGTGCCCGAACCAGATTAGGGCCTGAAGCAATCCTGCGGTGTTGCGGCCAGCTCACAAGAAAGCGAGTTGAAGAATGGAGCTCAGGGGCACTGTAATTCACAAACCTGCAGAGTTATAAATGACAGCTATCGTCCAAAAATATACTGAAGTAAGGCTGCCAAGAGGACTTGAAAGCGGGGCAGAATTGCAGGAAACCGATCTCAGGAGGTAGACTGGAATTGCATTTAAAGCATAGGAAAAGAGGCAGAACGTCCACAATGATGCACTTGGCCAAAAAGGGCGTATGCGTTTTTTCCTGAATATATTCAGGAAAAAACGCATACGCCCTTTTTGGCCAACCAAGCAAGCTTGCAAAGGAAATCTGCACTACAATGAAGTCTCACTTCCCCCCGGTCAAAAGGGCCATCTGAAAAAAGTGTAAAATCCAGAAAGGCAGGACAGGCCATGGAGAACTGGGAGCCTTGTTATGCTGATGGGCGGGATGTAAATTGCCAACAGCCACTCGGGAGAAGTGTATGGTGTTTCCTGAAACATCTAAAAAACAAAGCAACAGAGCCTAGGGCACTTCCACTTATGGTCCTATAGCTTAGGGAAATTAAAATCAAAAAGACACAGCCACCCCAAAGTTTGGGACGGCTTTGTTTACAAGAACCTCGTTTACGGTACAAGTTCAATATCGCAGAAAGCGAAAAATGGATAAAGAAGTTGTGGTACTTACGTACAATACAATATCACTCAGCAATGAAATCTATGTCATCAGGCCCGTAGCAGCATAATGAGTGGATTCAGGTATGATGATTCTAACTGAAATAAGTCACACAGTAAAAGAAACATCATAAGATATCACTAATACACGGAATGAAAACTTGGCTACACAGGAACTGGATTACAAAACAGAACAGGGTCTCAAATTTAGAAAGCCAACTTATGCTTGCTTAACGGGAAAGGTGAGATGGGGTGCTGCATAAAACCAGAGATTGAAATGAGCACAGATAAAGTTCCTTAAGCCAAATATGTAATAGACAAGAGCTACTCCTTGCTCAACGAAATGGGCTCAACACCCCATATTAAACGCCTAAGAATGTACCTGACTAGTAAGTATCTTAAAACCTATGGATTGCTATGTCTCCGAAAGAGAATCAAGCATGTGTACAGGGGCATAAACGCAGCAATGATAGGATTGGAGAGGTTCGGTGAGCAAATGAAGACCCTTTGAAGTCATATTGCATGGTACCCATTCCACGGGTCTCAACTCTCCAGGTTGAAGGGATTCTTCCTTCAGCTAAAACATGCATGTGGAACCCAGAGTATGATCAACCGTGTGATCGGGACACGTGTTCAAATATGTCTCAGTTTTCGACCCCTGGTACTCGGGTGCAACATTCCAGACGCTTTACTAACACTCTCCCGACTTGGAGAGTCAGTGCCTTTAACCTCCTGTTTGGCCCAGTTTGCAATTTCTGCGGAAGATGAACAGGAATAGGGAGAACCAATGAGAGACTAGCTGGAGGTGTCTGGACGGGCAAATTTAACTCTCATTTCCCACCAGGAAGAGGAATTAACCAAAGGCTCAGTGTGCCGTGCTGGAACCAGCTTAGGGCCTGAAGCAATCCTGCGGTGTTGCGGCCAGCTCACAAGAAAGCGAGTTGAAGAATGGAGCTCAGGGGCACTGTAATTCACAAACATGCAGAGTTATAAATGACAGCTATCGTCCAAAAATATACTGAAGTAAGGCTGCCAAGAGGACTTGAAAGCGGGGCAGAATTGCAGGAAACCGATTTCAGGAGGTAGACTGGAATTGCATTTAAAGCATAGGAAAAGAGGCAGAACGTCCACAATGATGCACTTGGCCAAAAAGGGCGTATGCGTTTTTTCCTGAATATATTCAGGAAAAAACGCATACGCCCTTTTTGGCCAACCAAGCAAGCTTGCAAAGGAAATCTGCACTACAATGAAGTCTCACTTCCCCCCGGTCAAAAGGGCCATCTGAAAAAAGTGTAAAATCCAGAAAGGCAGGACAGGCCATGGAGAACTGGGAGCCTTGTTATGCTGATGGGCGGGATGTAAATTGCAAACAGCCACTCGGGAGAAGTGTATGGTGTTTCCTGAAACATCTAAAAAACAAAGCAACAGAGCCTAGGGCACTTCCACTTATGGTCCTATAGCTTAGGGAAATTAAAATCAAAAAGACACAGCCACCCCAAAGTTTGGGACGGCTCTGTTTACAAGAACCTCGTTTACGGTACAAGTTCAATATCGCAGAAAGCGAAAAATGGATAAAGAAGTTGTGGTACTTACGTACAATACAATATCACTCAGCAATGAAATCTATGTCATCAGGCCCGTAGCAGCATAATGAGTGGATTCAGGTATGATGATTCTAACTGAAATAAGTCACACAGTAAAAGAAACATCATAAGATATCACTAATACACGGAATGAAAACTTGGCTACACAGGAACTGGATTACAAAACAGAACAGGGTCTCAAATTTAGAAAGCCAACTTATGCTTGCTTAACGGGAAAGGTGAGATGGGGTGCTCATAAAACCAGAGATTGAAATGAGCACAGATAAAGTTCCTTAAGCCAAATATGTAATAGACAAGAGCTACTCCTTGCTCAACGAAATGGGCTCAACACCCCATATTAAACGCCTAAGAATGTACCTGACTAGTAAGTAACTTAAAACCTATGGATTGCTATGTCTCCGAAAGAGAATCAAGCGTGTGTACAGGGGCATAAACGCAGCAATGATAGGATTGGAGAGGTTCGGTGAGCAAATGAAGACCCTTTGAAGTCATATTGCATGGTACCCATTCCACGGGTCTCAACTCTCCAGGTTGAAGGGATTCTTCCTTCAGCTAAAACATGCATGTGGAACCCAGAGTATGATCAACCGTGTGATCGGGAGACGCGTTCAAATATGTCTCAGTTTTCGACCCCTGGTACTCGGGTGCAACATTCCAGACGCTTTACTAACACTCTCCCGACTTGGAGAGTCAGTGCCTTTAAGCTCCTGTTTGGCCCAGTTTGCAATTTCTGTGGAAGATGAACAGGAATAGGGAGAACCAATGAGAGACTAGCTGGAGGTGTCTGGACGGGCAAATTTAACTCTCATTTCCCACCAGGAACAGGAATTAAACAAAGGCTCAGTGTGCCGTGCCCGAACCAGATTAGGGCCTGAAGCAATCCTGCGGTGTTGTGGCCAGCTCACAAGAAAGCGAGTTGAAGAATGGAGCTCAGGGGCACTGTAATTCACAAACCTGCAGAGTTATAAATGACAGCTATCGTCCAAAAATATACTGAAGTAAGGCTGCCAAGAGGACTTGAAAGCGGGGCAGAATTGCAGGAAACCGATTTCAGGAGGTAGACTGGAATTGCATTTAAAGCATAGGAAAAGAGGCAGAACGTGGACAATGATGCACTTGGCCAAAAAGGGCGTATGCGTTTTTTCCTGAATATATTCAGGAAAAAACGCATACGCCCCTTTTGGCCAACCAAGCAAGCTTGCAAATGAAATCTGAACTACAATGAAGTCTCACTTCCCCCCGGTCAAAAGGGCCATCTGAAAAAAGTGTAAAATCCAGAAAGGCAGGACAGGCCATGGAGAACTGGGAGCCTTGTTATGCTGATGGGCGGGATGTAAATTGCCAACAGCCACTCGGGAGAAGTGTATGGTGTTTCCTGAAACATCTAAAAAACAAAGCAACAGAGCCTAGGGCACTTCCACTTATGGTCCTATAGCTTAGGGAAATTAAAATCAAAAAGACACAGCCACCCCAAAGTTTGGGACGGCTCTGTTTACAAGAACCTCGTTTACAGTACAAGTTCAATATCGCAGAAAGCGAAAAATGGATAAAGAAGTTGTGGTACTTACGTACAATACAATATCACTCAGCAATGAAATCTATGTCATCAGGCCCGTAGCAGCATAATGAGTGGATTCAGGTATGATGATTCTAACTGAAATAAGTCACACAGTAAAAGAAACATCATAAGATATCACTAATACACGGAATGAAAACTTGGCTACACAGGAACTGGATTACAAAACAGAACAGGGTCTCAAATTTAGAAAGCCAACTTATGCTTGCTTAACGGGAAAGGTGAGATGGGGTGCTGCATAAAACCAGAGATTGAAATGAGCACAGATAAAGTTCCTTAAGCCAAATATGGAATAGACAAGAGCTACTCCTTGCTCAACGAAATGGGCTCAACACCCCATATTAAACGCCTAAGAATGTACCTGACTAGTAAGTATCTTAAAACCTATGGATTGCTATGTCTCCGAAAGAGAATCAAGCGTGTGTACAGGGGCATAAACGCAGCAATGATAGGATTGGAGAGGTTCGGTGAGCAAATGAAGACCCTTTGAAGTCATATTGCATGGTACCCATTCCACGGGTCTCAACTCTCCAGGTTGAAGGGATTCTTCCTTCAGCTAAAACATGCATGTGGAACCCAGAGTATGATCAACCATGTGATCGGGAGACGTGTTCAAATATGTCTCAGTTTTCGACCCCTGGTACTCGGGTGCAACATTCCAGACGCTTTACTAACACTCTCCCGACTTGGAGAGTCAGTGCCTTTAACCTCCTGTTTGGCCCAGTTTGCAATTTCTGTGGAAGATGAACAGGAATAGGGAGAACCAATGAGAGACTAGCTGGAGGTGTCTGGACGGGCAAATTTAACTCTCATTTCCCACCAGGAAGAGGAATTAACCAAAGGCTCAGCGTGCCGTGCCGGAACCGGATTAGGGCCTGAAGCAATCCTGCGGTGTTGCGGCCAGCTCACAAGAAAGCGAGTTGAAGAAAGGAGCTCAGGGGCACTGTAATTCACAAACCTGCAGAGTTATAAATGACAGCTATCGTCCAAAAATATACTGAAGTAAGGCTGCCAAGAGGACTTGAAAGCGGGGCAGAATTGCAGGAAACCGATTTCAGGAGGTAGACTGGAATTGCATTTAAAGCATAGGAAAAGAGGCAGAACGTCCACAATGATGCACTTGGCCAAAAAGGGCGTATGCGTTTTTTCCTGAATATATTCAGGAAAAAACGCATACGCCCTTTTTGGCCAACCAAGCAAGCTTGCAAAGGAAATCTGCACTACAATGAAGTCTCACTTCCCCCCGGTCAAACGGGCCATCTGAAAAAAGTGTAAAATCCAGAAAGGCAGGACAGGCCATGGAGAACTGGGAGCCTTGTTATGATGATGTGCGGGATGTTAATTGCCAACAGCCACTCGGGAGAAGTGTATGGTGTTTCCTGAAACATCTAAAAAACAAAGCAACAGAGCCTAGGGCACTGCCACTTATGGTCCTATAGCTTAGGGAAATTAAAATAAAAAAGACACAGCCACCCCAAAGTTTGGGACAGCTCTGTTTACAAGAACCTCGTTTACGGTACAAGTTCAATATCACAGAAAGTGAAAAATGGATAAAGAAGTTGTGGTACTTACGTACAATACAATATCACTCAGCAATGAAATCTATGTCATCAGGCCCGTAGCAGCATAATGAGTGGATTCAGGTATGATGATTCTAACTGAAATAAGTCACACAGTAAAAGAAACATCATAAGATATCACTAATACACGGAATGAAAACTTGGCTACACAGGAACTGGATTACAAAACAGAACAGGGTCTCAAATTTAGAAAGCCAACTTATGCTTGCTTAACGGGAAAGGTGAGATGGGGTGCTGCATAAAACCAGAGATTGAAATGAGCACAGATAAAGTTCCTTAAGCCAAATATGTAATAGACAAGAGCTACTCCTTGCTCAACGAAATGGGCTCAACACCCCATTTAAACGCCTAAGAATGTACCTGACTAGTAAGTATCTTAAAACCTATGGATTGCTATGTCTCTGAAAGAGAATCAAGCGTGTGTACAGGGGCATAAACGCAGCAATGATAGGATTGGAGAGGTTCGGTGAGCAAATGAAGACCCTTTGAAGTCATATTGCATGGTACCCATTCCACGGGTCTCAACTCTCCAGGTTGAAGGGATTCTTCCTTCAGCTAAAACATGCATGTGGAACCCAGAGTATGATCAACCGTGTGATCGGGACACGTGTTCAAATATGTCTCAGTTTTCGACCCCTGGTACTCGGGTGCAACATTCCAGACGCTTTACTAACACTCTCCCGACTTGGAGAGTCAGTGCCTTTAACCTCCTGTTTGGCCCAGTTTGCAATTTCTGCGGAAGATGTACAGGAATAGGGAGAACCAATGAGAGACTAGCTGGAGGTGTCTGGACGGGCAAATTTAACTCTCATTTCCCACCAGGAAGAGGAATTAACCAAAGGCTCAGTGTGCCGTGCCGGAACCAGCTTAGGGCCTGAAGCAATCCTGCGGTGTTGCGGCCAGCTCACAAGAAAGCGAGTTGAAGAATGGAGCTCAGGGGCACTGTAATTCACAAACCTGCAGAGTTATAAATGACAGCTATCGTCCAAAAATATACTGAAGTAAGGCTGCCAAGAGGACTTGAAAGCGGGGCAGAATTGCAGGAAACCGATTTCAGGAGGTAGACTGGAATTGCATGTAAAGCATAGGAAAAGAGGCAGAACGTCCACAATGATGCACTTGGCCAAAAAGGGCATATGCGTTTTTTCCTGAATATATTCAGGAAAAAACGCATACGCCCTTTTTGGCCAACCAAGCAAGCTTGCAAAGGAAATCTGCACTACAATGAAGTCTCACTTCCCCCCGGTCAAAAGGGCCATCTGAAAAAAGTGTAAAATCCAGAAAGGCAGGACAGGCCATGGAGAACTGGGAGCCTTGTTATGCTGATGGGCGGGATGTAAATTGCCAACAGCCACTCGGGAGAAGTGTATGGTGTTTCCTGAAACATCTAAAAAACAAAGCAACAGAGCCTAGGGCACTTCCACTTATGGTCCTATAGCTTAGGGAAATTAAAATCAAAAAGACACAGCCACCCCAAAGTTTGGGACGGCTCTGTTTACAAGAACCTCGTTTAGGGTACAAGTTCAATATCGCAGAAAGCGAAAAATGGATAAAGAAGTTGTGGTACTTACGTACAATACAATATCACTCAGCAATGAAATCTATGTCATCAGGCCCGTAGCAGCATAATGAGTGGATTCAGGTATGATGATTCTAACTGAAATAAGTCACACAGTAAAAGAAACATCATAAGATATCACTAATACACGGAATGAAAACTTGGCTACACAGGAACTGGATTACAAAACAGAACAGGGTCTCAAATTTAGAAAGCCAACTTATGCTTGCTTAACGGGAAAGGTGAGATGGGGTGCTGCATAAAACCAGAGATTGAAATGAGCACAGATAAAGTTCCTTAAGCCAAATATGGAATAGACAAGAGCTACTCCTTGCTCAACGAAATGGGCTCAACACCCCATATTAAACGCCTAAGAATGTACCTGACTAGTAAGTATCTTAAAACCTATGGATTGCTATGTCTCCGAAAGAGAATCAAGCGTGTGTACAGGGGCATAAACGCAGCAATGATAGGATTGGAGAGGTTCGGTGAGCAAATGAAGACCCTTTGAAGTCATATTGCATGGTACCCATTCCACGGGTCTCAACTCTCCAGGTTGAAGGGATTCTTCCTTCAGCTAAAACATGCATGTGGAACCCAGAGTATGATCAACCGTGTGATCGGGACACGTGTTCAAATATGTCTCAGTTTTCGACCCCTGGTACTCGGGTGCAACATTCCAGACGCTTTACTAACACTCTCCCGACTTGGAGAGTCAGTGCCTTTAACCTCCTGTTTGGCCCAGTTTGCAATTTCTGCGGAAGATGAACAGGAATAGGGAGAACCAATGAGAGACTAGCTGGAGGTGTCTGGACGGGCAAATTTAACTCTCATTTCCCACCAGGAAGAGGAATTAACCAAAGGCTCAGTGTGCCGTGCTGGAACCAGCTTAGGGCCTGAAGCAATCCTGCGGTGTTGCGGCCAGCTCACAAGAAAGCGAGTTGAAGAATGGAGCTCAGGGGCACTGTAATTCACAAACCTGCAGAGTTATAAATGACAGCTATCATCCAAAAATATACTGAAGTAAGGCTGCCAAGAGGACTTGAAAGCGGGGCAGAATTGCAGGAAACCGATTTCAGGAGGTAGACTGGAATTGCATTTAAAGCATAGGAAAAGAGGCAGAACGTCCACAATGATGCACTTGGCCAAAAAGGGCGTATGCGTTTTTTCCTGAATATATTCAGGAAAAAACGCATACGCCCTTTTTGGCCAACCAAGCAAGCTTGCAAAGGAAATCTGCACTACAATGAAGTCTCACTTCCCCCCGGTCAAAAGGGCCATCTGAAAAAAGTGTAAAATCCAGAAAGGCAGGACAGGCCATGGAGAACTGGGAGCCTTGTTATGCTGATGGGCGGGATGTAAATTGCAAACAGCCACTCGGGAGAAGTGTATGGTGTTTCCTGAAACATCTAAAAAACAAAGCAACAGAGCCTAGGGCACTTCCACTTATGGTCCTATAGCTTAGGGAAATTAAAATCAAAAAGACACAGCCACCCCAAAGTTTGGGACGGCTCTGTTTACAAGAACCTCGTTTACGGTACAAGTTCAATATCGCAGAAAGCGAAAAATGGATAAAGAAGTTGTGGTACTTACGTACAATACAATATCACTCAGCAATGAAATCTATGTCATCAGGCCCGTAGCAGCATAATGAGTGGATTCAGGTATGATGATTCTAACTGAAATAAGTCACACAGTAAAAGAAACATCATAAGATATCACTAATACACGGAATGAAAACTTGGCTACACAGGAACTGGATTACAAAAGAGAACAGGGTCTCAAATTTAGAAAGCCAACTTATGCTTGCTTAACGGGAAAGGTGAGATGGGGTGCTGCATAAAACCAGAGATTGAAATGAGCACAGATAAAGTTCCTTAAGCCAAATATGTAATAGACAAGAGCTACTCCTTGCTCAACGAAATGGGCTCAACACCCCATATTAAACGCCTAAGAATGTACCTGACTAGTAAGTAACTTAAAACCTATGGATTGCTATGTCTCCGAAAGAGAATCAAGCGTGTGTACAGGGGCATAAACGCAGCAATGATAGGATTGGAGAGGTTCGGTGAGCAAATGAAGACCCTTTGAAGTCATATTGCATGGTACCCATTCCACGGGTCTCAACTCTCCAGGTTGAAGGGATTCTTCCTTCAGCTAAAACATGCATGTGGAACCCAGAGTATGATCAACCGTGTGATCGGGAGACGCGTTCAAATATGTCTCAGTTTTCGACCCCTGGTACTCGGGTGCAACATTCCAGACGCTTTACTAACACTCTCCCAACTTGGAGAGTCAGTGCCTTTAACCTCCTGTTTGGCCCAGTTTGCAATTTCTGCGGAAGATGAACAGGAATAGGGAGAACCAATGAGAGACTAGCTGGAGGTGTCTGGACGGGCAAATTTAACTCTCATTTCCCACCAGGAACAGGAATTAAACAAAGGCTCAGTGTGCCGTGCCCGAACCAGATTAGGGCCTGAAGCAATCCTGCGGTGTTGTGGCCAGCTCACAAGAAAGCGAGTTGAAGAATGGAGCTCAGGGGCACTGTAACTCACAAACCTGCAGAGTTATAAATGACAGCTATCGTCCAAAAATATACTGAAGTAAGGCTGCCAAGAGGACTTGAAAGCGGGTCAGAATTGCAGGAAACCGATTTCAGGAGGTAGACTGGAATTGCATTTAAAGCATAGGAAAAGAGGCAGAACGTGGACAATGATGCACTTGGCCAAAAAGGGCGTATGCGTTTTTTCCTGAATATATTCAGGAAAAAACGCATACGCCCCTTTTGGCCAACCAAGCAAGCTTGCAAATGAAATCTGCACTACAATGAAGTCTCACTTCCCCCCGGTCAAAAGGGCCATCTGAAAAAAGTGTAAAATCCAGAAAGGCAGGACAGGCCATGGAGAACTGGGAGCCTTGTTATGCTGATGGGCGGGATGTAAATTGCCAACAGCCACTCGGGAGAAGTGTATGGTGTTTCCTGAAACATCTAAAAAACAAAGCAACAGAGCCTAGGGCACTTCCACTTATGGTCCTATAGCTTAGGGAAATTAAAATCAAAAAGACACAGCCACCCCAAAGTTTGGGACGGCTCTGTTTACAAGAACCTCGTTTACAGTACAAGTTCAATATCGCAGAAAGCGAAAAATGGATAAAGAAGTTGTGGTACTTACGTACAATACAATATCACTCAGCAATGAAATCTATGTCATCAGGCCCGTAGCAGCATAATGAGTGGATTCAGGTATGATGATTCTAACTGAAATAAGTCACACAGTAAAAGAAACATCATAAGATATCACTAATACACGGAATGAAAACTTGGCTACACAGGAACTGGATTACAAAACAGAACAGGGTCTCAAATTTAGAAAGCCAACTTATGCTTGCTTAACGGGAAAGGTGAGATGGGGTGCTGCATAAAACCAGAGATTGAAATGAGCACAGATAAAGTTCCTTAAGCCAAATATGTAATAGACAAGAGCTACTCCTTGCTCAACGAAATGGGCTCAACACCCCATATTAAACGCCTAAGAATGTACCTGACTAGTAAGTATCTTAAAACCTATGGATTGCTATGTCTCCGAAAGAGAATCAAGCGTGTGTACAGGGGCATAAACGCAGCAATGATAGGATTGGAGAGGTTCGGTGAGCAAATGAAGACCCTTTGAAGTCATATTGCATGGTACCCATTCCACGGGTCTCAACTCTCCAGGTTGAAGGGATTCTTCCTTCAGCTAAAACATGCATGTGGAACCCAGAGTATGATCAACCATGTGATCGGGAGACGTGTTCAAATATGTCTCAGTTTTCGACCCCTGGTACTCGGGTGCAACATTCCAGACGCTTTACTAACACTCTCCCGACTTGGAGAGTCAGTGCCTTTAACCTCCTGTTTGGCCCAGTTTGCAATTTCTGTGGAAGATGAACAGGAATAGGGAGAACCAATGAGAGACTAGCTGGAGGTGTCTGGACGGGCAAATTTAACTCTCATTTCCCACCAGGAAGAGGAATTAACCAAAGGCTCAGCGTGCCGTGCCGGAACCGGATTAGGGCCTGAAGCAATCCTGCGGTGTTGCGGCCAGCTCACAAGAAAGCGAGTTGAAGAAAGGAGCTCAGGGGCACTGTAATTCACAAACCTGCAGAGTTATAAATGACAGCTATCGTCCAAAAATATACTGAAGTAAGGCTGCCAAGAGGACTTGAAAGCGGGGCAGAATTGCAGGAAACCGATTTCAGGAGGTAGACTGGAATTGCATTTAAAGCATAGGAAAAGAGGCAGAACGTCCACAATGATGCACTTGGCCAAAAAGGGCGTATGCGTTTTTTCCTGAATATATTCAGGAAAAAACGCATACGCCCTTTTTGGCCAACCAAGCAAGCTTGCAAAGGAAATCTGCACTACAATGAAGTCTCACTTCCCCCCGGTCAAACGGGCCATCTGAAAAAAGTGTAAAATCCAGAAAGGCAGGACAGGCCATGGAGAACTGGGAGCCTTGTTATGATGATGTGCGGGATGTTAATTGCCAACAGCCACTCGGGAGAAGTGTATGGTGTTTCCTGAAACATCTAAAAAACAAAGCAACAGAGCCTAGGGCACTGCCACTTATGGTCCTATAGCTTAGGGAAATTAAAATAAAAAAGACACAGCCACCCCAAAGTTTGGGACAGCTCTGTTTACAAGAACCTCGTTTACGGTACAAGTTCAATATCACAGAAAGTGAAAAATGGATAAAGAAGTTGTGGTACTTACGTACAATACAATATCACTCAGCAATGAAATCTATGTCATCAGGCCCGTAGCAGCATAATGAGTGGATTCAGGTATGATGATTCTAACTGAAATAAGTCACACAGTAAAAGAAACATCATAAGATATCACTAATACACGGAATGAAAACTTGGCTACACAGGAACTGGATTACAAAACAGAACAGGGTCTCAAATTTAGAAAGCCAACTTATGCTTGCTTAACGGGAAAGGTGAGATGGGGTGCTGCATAAAACCAGAGATTGAAATGAGCACAGATAAAGTTCCTTAAGCCAAATATGTAATAGACAAGAGCTACTCCTTGCTCAACGAAATGGGCTCAACACCCCATTTAAACGCCTAAGAATGTACCTGACTAGTAAGTATCTTAAAACCTATGGATTGCTATGTCTCTGAAAGAGAATCAAGCGTGTGTACAGGGGCATAAACGCAGCAATGATAGGATTGGAGAGGTTCGGTGAGCAAATGAAGACCCTTTGAAGTCATATTGCATGGTACCCATTCCACGGGTCTCAACTCTCCAGGTTGAAGGGATTCTTCCTTCAGCTAAAACATGCATGTGGAACCCAGAGTATGATCAACCGTGTGATCGGGACACGTGTTCAAATATGTCTCAGTTTTCGACCCCTGGTACTCGGGTGCAACATTCCAGACGCTTTACTAACACTCTCCCGACTTGGAGAGTCAGTGCCTTTAACCTCCTGTTTGGCCCAGTTTGCAATTTCTGCGGAAGATGTACAGGAATAGGGAGAACCAATGAGAGACTAGCTGGAGGTGTCTGGACGGGCAAATTTAACTCTCATTTCCCACCAGGAAGAGGAATTAACCAAAGGCTCAGTGTGCCGTGCCGGAACCAGCTTAGGGCCTGAAGCAATCCTGCGGTGTTGCGGCCAGCTCACAAGAAAGCGAGTTGAAGAATGGAGCTCAGGGGCACTGTAATTCACAAACCTGCAGAGTTATAAATGACAGCTATCGTCCAAAAATATACTGAAGTAAGGCTGCCAAGAGGACTTGAAAGCGGGGCAGAATTGCAGGAAACCGATTTCAGGAGGTAGACTGGAATTGCATGTAAAGCATAGGAAAAGAGGCAGAACGTCCACAATGATGCACTTGGCCAAAAAGGGCATATGCGTTTTTTCCTGAATATATTCAGGAAAAAACGCATACGCCCTTTTTGGCCAACCAAGCAAGCTTGCAAAGGAAATCTGCACTACAATGAAGTCTCACTTCCCCCCGGTCAAAAGGGCCATCTGAAAAAAGTGTAAAATCCAGAAAGGCAGGACAGGCCATGGAGAACTGGGAGCCTTGTTATGCTGATGGGCGGGATGTAAATTGCCAACAGCCACTCGGGAGAAGTGTATGGTGTTTCCTGAAACATCTAAAAAACAAAGCAACAGAGCCTAGGGCACTTCCACTTATGGTCCTATAGCTTAGGGAAATTAAAATCAAAAAGACACAGCCACCCCAAAGTTTGGGACGGCTCTGTTTACAAGAACCTCGTTTAGGGTACAAGTTCAATATCGCAGAAAGCGAAAAATGGATAAAGAAGTTGTGGTACTTACGTACAATACAATATCACTCAGCAATGAAATCTATGTCATCAGGCCCGTAGCAGCATAATGAGTGGATTCAGGTATGATGATTCTAACTGAAATAAGTCACACAGTAAAAGAAACATCATAAGATATCACTAATACACGGAATGAAAACTTGGCTACACAGGAACTGGATTACAAAACAGAACAGGGTCTCAAATTTAGAAAGCCAACTTATGCTTGCTTAACGGGAAAGGTGAGATGGGGTGCTGCATAAAACCAGAGATTGAAATGAGCACAGATAAAGTTCCTTAAGCCAAATATGGAATAGACAAGAGCTACTCCTTGCTCAACGAAATGGGCTCAACACCCCATATTAAACGCCTAAGAATGTACCTGACTAGTAAGTATCTTAAAACCTATGGATTGCTATGTCTCCGAAAGAGAATCAAGCGTGTGTACAGGGGCATAAACGCAGCAATGATAGGATTGGAGAGGTTCGGTGAGCAAATGAAGACCCTTTGAAGTCATATTGCATGGTACCCATTCCACGGGTCTCAACTCTCCAGGTTGAAGGGATTCTTCCTTCAGCTAAAACATGCATGTGGAACCCAGAGTATGATCAACCGTGTGATCGGGACACGTGTTCAAATATGTCTCAGTTTTCGACCCCTGGTACTCGGGTGCAACATTCCAGACGCTTTACTAACACTCTCCCGACTTGGAGAGTCAGTGCCTTTAACCTCCTGTTTGGCCCAGTTTGCAATTTCTGCGGAAGATGTACAGGAATAGGGAGAACCAATGAGAGACTAGCTGGAGGTGTCTGGACGGGCAAATTTAACTCTCATTTCCCACCAGGAAGAGGAATTAACCAAAGGCTCAGTGTGCCGTGCCGGAACCAGCTTAGGGCCTGAAGCAATCCTGCGGTGTTGCGGCCAGCTCACAAGAAAGCGAGTTGAAGAATGGAGCTCAGGGGCACTGTAATTCACAAACCTGCAGAGTTATAAATGACAGCTATCGTCCAAAAATATACTGAAGTAAGGCTGCCAAGAGGACTTGAAAGCGGGGCAGAATTGCAGGAAACCGATTTCAGGAGGTAGACTGGAATTGCATGTAAAGCATAGGAAAAGAGGCAGAACGTCCACAATGATGCACTTGGCCAAAAAGGGCATATGCGTTTTTTCCTGAATATATTCAGGAAAAAACGCATACGCCCTTTTTGGCCAACCAAGCAAGCTTGCAAAGGAAATCTGCACTACAATGAAGTCTCACTTCCCCCCGGTCAAAAGGGCCATCTGAAAAAAGTGTAAAATCCAGAAAGGCAGGACAGGCCATGGAGAACTGGGAGCCTTGTTATGCTGATGGGCGGGATGTAAATTGCCAACAGCCACTCGGGAGAAGTGTATGGTGTTTCCTGAAACATCTAAAAAACAAAGCAACAGAGCCTAGGGCACTTCCACTTATGGTCCTATAGCTTAGGGAAATTAAAATCAAAAAGACACAGCCACCCCAAAGTTTGGGACGGCTCTGTTTACAAGAACCTCGTTTAGGGTACAAGTTCAATATCGCAGAAAGCGAAAAATGGATAAAGAAGTTGTGGTACTTACGTACAATACAATATCACTCAGCAATGAAATCTATGTCATCAGGCCCGTAGCAGCATAATGAGTGGATTCAGGTATGATGATTCTAACTGAAATAAGTCACACAGTAAAAGAAACATCATAAGATATCACTAATACACGGAATGAAAACTTGGCTACACAGGAACTGGATTACAAAACAGAACAGGGTCTCAAATTTAGAAAGCCAACTTATGCTTGCTTAACGGGAAAGGTGAGATGGGGTGCTGCATAAAACCAGAGATTGAAATGAGCACAGATAAAGTTCCTTAAGCCAAATATGGAATAGACAAGAGCTACTCCTTGCTCAACGAAATGGGCTCAACACCCCATATTAAACGCCTAAGAATGTACCTGACTAGTAAGTATCTTAAAACCTATGGATTGCTATGTCTCCGAAAGAGAATCAAGCGTGTGTACAGGGGCATAAACGCAGCAATGATAGGATTGGAGAGGTTCGGTGAGCAAATGAAGACCCTTTGAAGTCATATTGCATGGTACCCATTCCACGGGTCTCAACTCTCCAGGTTGAAGGGATTCTTCCTTCAGCTAAAACATGCATGTGGAACCCAGAGTATGATCAACCGTGTGATCGGGACACGTGTTCAAATATGTCTCAGTTTTCGACCCCTGGTACTCGGGTGCAACATTCCAGACGCTTTACTAACACTCTCCCGACTTGGAGAGTCAGTGCCTTTAACCTCCTGTTTGGCCCAGTTTGCAATTTCTGCGGAAGATGAACAGGAATAGGGAGAACCAATGAGAGACTAGCTGGAGGTGTCTGGACGGGCAAATTTAACTCTCATTTCCCACCAGGAAGAGGAATTAACCAAAGGCTCAGTGTGCCGTGCTGGAACCAGCTTAGGGCCTGAAGCAATCCTGCGGTGTTGCGGCCAGCTCACAAGAAAGCGAGTTGAAGAATGGAGCTCAGGGGCACTGTAATTCACAAACCTGCAGAGTTATAAATGACAGCTATCATCCAAAAATATACTGAAGTAAGGCTGCCAAGAGGACTTGAAAGCGGGGCAGAATTGCAGGAAACCGATTTCAGGAGGTAGACTGGAATTGCATTTAAAGCATAGGAAAAGAGGCAGAACGTCCACAATGATGCACTTGGCCAAAAAGGGCGTATGCGTTTTTTCCTGAATATATTCAGGAAAAAACGCATACGCCCTTTTTGGCCAACCAAGCAAGCTTGCAAAGGAAATCTGCACTACAATGAAGTCTCACTTCCCCCCGGTCAAAAGGGCCATCTGAAAAAAGTGTAAAATCCAGAAAGGCAGGACAGGCCATGGAGAACTGGGAGCCTTGTTATGCTGATGGGCGGGATGTAAATTGCAAACAGCCACTCGGGAGAAGTGTATGGTGTTTCCTGAAACATCTAAAAAACAAAGCAACAGAGCCTAGGGCACTTCCACTTATGGTCCTATAGCTTAGGGAAATTAAAATCAAAAAGACACAGCCACCCCAAAGTTTGGGACGGCTCTGTTTACAAGAACCTCGTTTAGGGTACAAGTTCAATATCGCAGAAAGCGAAAAATGGATAAAGAAGTTGTGGTACTTACGTACAATACAATATCACTCAGCAATGAAATCTATGTCATCAGGCCCGTAGCAGCATAATGAGTGGATTCAGGTATGATGATTCTAACTGAAATAAGTCACACAGTAAAAGAAACATCATAAGATATCACTAATACACGGAATGAAAACTTGGCTACACAGGAACTGGATTACAAAACAGAACAGGGTCTCAAATTTAGAAAGCCAACTTATGCTTGCTTAACGGGAAAGGTGAGATGGGGTGCTGCATAAAACCAGAGATTGAAATGAGCACAGATAAAGTTCCTTAAGCCAAATATGTAATAGACAAGAGCTACTCCTTGCTCAACGAAATGGGCTCAACACCCCATATTAAACGCCTAAGAATGTACCTGACTAGTAAGTATCTTAAAACCTATGGATTGCTATGTCTCCGAAAGAGAATCAAGCGTGTGTACAGGGGCATAAACGCAGCAATGATAGGATTGGAGAGGTTCGGTGAGCAAATGAAGACCCTTTGAAGTCATATTGCATGGTACCCATTCCACGGGTCTCAACTCTCCAGGTTGAAGGGATTCTTCCTTCAGCTAAAACATGCATGTGGAACCCAGAGTATGATCAACCATGTGATCGGGAGACGTGTTCAAATATGTCTCAGTTTTCGACCCCTGGTACTCGGGTGCAACATTCCAGACGCTTTACTAACACTCTCCCGACTTGGAGAGTCAGTGCCTTTAACCTCCTGTTTGGCCCAGTTTGCAATTTCTGTGGAAGATGAACAGGAATAGGGAGAACCAATGAGAGACTAGCTGGAGGTGTCTGGACGGGCAAATTTAACTCTCATTTCCCACCAGGAAGAGGAATTAACCAAAGGCTCAGCGTGCCGTGCCGGAACCGGATTAGGGCCTGAAGCAATCCTGCGGTGTTGCGGCCAGCTCACAAGAAAGCGAGTTGAAGAAAGGAGCTCAGGGGCACTGTAATTCACAAACCTGCAGAGTTATAAATGACAGCTATCGTCCAAAAATATACTGAAGTAAGGCTGCCAAGAGGACTTGAAAGCGGGGCAGAATTGCAGGAAACCGATTTCAGGAGGTAGACTGGAATTGCATTTAAAGCATAGGAAAAGAGGCAGAACGTCCACAATGATGCACTTGGCCAAAAAGGGCGTATGCGTTTTTTCCTGAATATATTCAGGAAAAAACGCATACGCCCTTTTTGGCCAACCAAGCAAGCTTGCAAAGGAAATCTGCACTACAATGAAGTCTCACTTCCCCCCGGTCAAACGGGCCATCTGAAAAAAGTGTAAAATCCAGAAAGGCAGGACAGGCCATGGAGAACTGGGAGCCTTGTTATGATGATGTGCGGGATGTTAATTGCCAACAGCCACTCGGGAGAAGTGTATGGTGTTTCCTGAAACATCTAAAAAACAAAGCAACAGAGCCTAGGGCACTGCCACTTATGGTCCTATAGCTTAGGGAAATTAAAATAAAAAAGACACAGCCACCCCAAAGTTTGGGACAGCTCTGTTTACAAGAACCTCGTTTACGGTACAAGTTCAATATCACAGAAAGTGAAAAATGGATAAAGAAGTTGTGGTACTTACGTACAATACAATATCACTCAGCAATGAAATCTATGTCATCAGGCCCGTAGCAGCATAATGAGTGGATTCAGGTATGATGATTCTAACTGAAATAAGTCACACAGTAAAAGAAACATCATAAGATATCACTAATACACGGAATGAAAACTTGGCTACACAGGAACTGGATTACAAAACAGAACAGGGTCTCAAATTTAGAAAGCCAACTTATGCTTGCTTAACGGGAAAGGTGAGATGGGGTGCTGCATAAAACCAGAGATTGAAATGAGCACAGATAAAGTTCCTTAAGCCAAATATGTAATAGACAAGAGCTACTCCTTGCTCAACGAAATGGGCTCAACACCCCATTTAAACGCCTAAGAATGTACCTGACTAGTAAGTATCTTAAAACCTATGGATTGCTATGTCTCTGAAAGAGAATCAAGCGTGTGTACAGGGGCATAAACGCAGCAATGATAGGATTGGAGAGGTTCGGTGAGCAAATGAAGACCCTTTGAAGTCATATTGCATGGTACCCATTCCACGGGTCTCAACTCTCCAGGTTGAAGGGATTCTTCCTTCAGCTAAAACATGCATGTGGAACCCAGAGTATGATCAACCGTGTGATCGGGACACGTGTTCAAATATGTCTCAGTTTTCGACCCCTGGTACTCGGGTGCAACATTCCAGACGCTTTACTAACACTCTCCCGACTTGGAGAGTCAGTGCCTTTAACCTCCTGTTTGGCCCAGTTTGCAATTTCTGCGGAAGATGTACAGGAATAGGGAGAACCAATGAGAGACTAGCTGGAGGTGTCTGGACGGGCAAATTTAACTCTCATTTCCCACCAGGAAGAGGAATTAACCAAAGGCTCAGTGTGCCGTGCCGGAACCAGCTTAGGGCCTGAAGCAATCCTGCGGTGTTGCGGCCAGCTCACAAGAAAGCGAGTTGAAGAATGGAGCTCAGGGGCACTGTAATTCACAAACCTGCAGAGTTATAAATGACAGCTATCGTCCAAAAATATACTGAAGTAAGGCTGCCAAGAGGACTTGAAAGCGGGGCAGAATTGCAGGAAACCGATTTCAGGAGGTAGACTGGAATTGCATGTAAAGCATAGGAAAAGAGGCAGAACGTCCACAATGATGCACTTGGCCAAAAAGGGCATATGCGTTTTTTCCTGAATATATTCAGGAAAAAACGCATACGCCCTTTTTGGCCAACCAAGCAAGCTTGCAAAGGAAATCTGCACTACAATGAAGTCTCACTTCCCCCCGGTCAAAAGGGCCATCTGAAAAAAGTGTAAAATCCAGAAAGGCAGGACAGGCCATGGAGAACTGGGAGCCTTGTTATGCTGATGGGCGGGATGTAAATTGCCAACAGCCACTCGGGAGAAGTGTATGGTGTTTCCTGAAACATCTAAAAAACAAAGCAACAGAGCCTAGGGCACTTCCACTTATGGTCCTATAGCTTAGGGAAATTAAAATCAAAAAGACACAGCCACCCCAAAGTTTGGGACGGCTCTGTTTACAAGAACCTCGTTTAGGGTACAAGTTCAATATCGCAGAAAGCGAAAAATGGATAAAGAAGTTGTGGTACTTACGTACAATACAATATCACTCAGCAATGAAATCTATGTCATCAGGCCCGTAGCAGCATAATGAGTGGATTCAGGTATGATGATTCTAACTGAAATAAGTCACACAGTAAAAGAAACATCATAAGATATCACTAATACACGGAATGAAAACTTGGCTACACAGGAACTGGATTACAAAACAGAACAGGGTCTCAAATTTAGAAAGCCAACTTATGCTTGCTTAACGGGAAAGGTGAGATGGGGTGCTGCATAAAACCAGAGATTGAAATGAGCACAGATAAAGTTCCTTAAGCCAAATATGGAATAGACAAGAGCTACTCCTTGCTCAACGAAATGGGCTCAACACCCCATATTAAACGCCTAAGAATGTACCTGACTAGTAAGTATCTTAAAACCTATGGATTGCTATGTCTCCGAAAGAGAATCAAGCGTGTGTACAGGGGCATAAACGCAGCAATGATAGGATTGGAGAGGTTCGGTGAGCAAATGAAGACCCTTTGAAGTCATATTGCATGGTACCCATTCCACGGGTCTCAACTCTCCAGGTTGAAGGGATTCTTCCTTCAGCTAAAACATGCATGTGGAACCCAGAGTATGATCAACCGTGTGATCGGGACACGTGTTCAAATATGTCTCAGTTTTCGACCCCTGGTACTCGGGTGCAACATTCCAGACGCTTTACTAACACTCTCCCGACTTGGAGAGTCAGTGCCTTTAACCTCCTGTTTGGCCCAGTTTGCAATTTCTGCGGAAGATGAACAGGAATAGGGAGAACCAATGAGAGACTAGCTGGAGGTGTCTGGACGGGCAAATTTAACTCTCATTTCCCACCAGGAAGAGGAATTAACCAAAGGCTCAGTGTGCCGTGCTGGAACCAGCTTAGGGCCTGAAGCAATCCTGCGGTGTTGCGGCCAGCTCACAAGAAAGCGAGTTGAAGAATGGAGCTCAGGGGCACTGTAATTCACAAACCTGCAGAGTTATAAATGACAGCTATCATCCAAAAATATACTGAAGTAAGGCTGCCAAGAGGACTTGAAAGCGGGGCAGAATTGCAGGAAACCGATTTCAGGAGGTAGACTGGAATTGCATTTAAAGCATAGGAAAAGAGGCAGAACGTCCACAATGATGCACTTGGCCAAAAAGGGCGTATGCGTTTTTTCCTGAATATATTCAGGAAAAAACGCATACGCCCTTTTTGGCCAACCAAGCAAGCTTGCAAAGGAAATCTGCACTACAATGAAGTCTCACTTCCCCCCGGTCAAAAGGGCCATCTGAAAAAAGTGTAAAATCCAGAAAGGCAGGACAGGCCATGGAGAACTGGGAGCCTTGTTATGCTGATGGGCGGGATGTAAATTGCAAACAGCCACTCGGGAGAAGTGTATGGTGTTTCCTGAAACATCTAAAAAACAAAGCAACAGAGCCTAGGGCACTTCCACTTATGGTCCTATAGCTTAGGGAAATTAAAATCAAAAAGACACAGCCACCCCAAAGTTTGGGACGGCTCTGTTTACAAGAACCTCGTTTAGGGTACAAGTTCAATATCGCAGAAAGCGAAAAATGGATAAAGAAGTTGTGGTACTTACGTACAATACAATATCACTCAGCAATGAAATCTATGTCATCAGGCCCGTAGCAGCATAATGAGTGGATTCAGGTATGATGATTCTAACTGAAATAAGTCACACAGTAAAAGAAACATCATAAGATATCACTAATACACGGAATGAAAACTTGGCTACACAGGAACTGGATTACAAAACAGAACAGGGTCTCAAATTTAGAAAGCCAACTTATGCTTGCTTAACGGGAAAGGTGAGATGGGGTGCTGCATAAAACCAGAGATTGAAATGAGCACAGATAAAGTTCCTTAAGCCAAATATGGAATAGACAAGAGCTACTCCTTGCTCAACGAAATGGGCTCAACACCCCATATTAAACGCCTAAGAATGTACCTGACTAGTAAGTATCTTAAAACCTATGGATTGCTATGTCTCCGAAAGAGAATCAAGCGTGTGTACAGGGGCATAAACGCAGCAATGATAGGATTGGAGAGGTTCGGTGAGCAAATGAAGACCCTTTGAAGTCATATTGCATGGTACCCATTCCACGGGTCTCAACTCTCCAGGTTGAAGGGATTCTTCCTTCAGCTAAAACATGCATGTGGAACCCAGAGTATGATCAACCGTGTGATCGGGACACGTGTTCAAATATGTCTCAGTTTTCGACCCCTGGTACTCGGGTGCAACATTCCAGACGCTTTACTAACACTCTCCCGACTTGGAGAGTCAGTGCCTTTAACCTCCTGTTTGGCCCAGTTTGCAATTTCTGCGGAAGATGAACAGGAATAGGGAGAACCAATGAGAGACTAGCTGGAGGTGTCTGGACGGGCAAATTTAACTCTCATTTCCCACCAGGAAGAGGAATTAACCAAAGGCTCAGTGTGCCGTGCTGGAACCAGCTTAGGGCCTGAAGCAATCCTGCGGTGTTGCGGCCAGCTCACAAGAAAGCGAGTTGAAGAATGGAGCTCAGGGGCACTGTAATTCACAAACCTGCAGAGTTATAAATGACAGCTATCATCCAAAAATATACTGAAGTAAGGCTGCCAAGAGGACTTGAAAGCGGGGCAGAATTGCAGGAAACCGATTTCAGGAGGTAGACTGGAATTGCATTTAAAGCATAGGAAAAGAGGCAGAACGTCCACAATGATGCACTTGGCCAAAAAGGGCGTATGCGTTTTTTCCTGAATATATTCAGGAAAAAACGCATACGCCCTTTTTGGCCAACCAAGCAAGCTTGCAAAGGAAATCTGCACTACAATGAAGTCTCACTTCCCCCCGGTCAAAAGGGCCATCTGAAAAAAGTGTAAAATCCAGAAAGGCAGGACAGGCCATGGAGAACTGGGAGCCTTGTTATGCTGATGGGCGGGATGTAAATTGCAAACAGCCACTCGGGAGAAGTGTATGGTGTTTCCTGAAACATCTAAAAAACAAAGCAACAGAGCCTAGGGCACTTCCACTTATGGTCCTATAGCTTAGGGAAATTAAAATCAAAAAGACACAGCCACCCCAAAGTTTGGGACGGCTCTGTTTACAAGAACCTCGTTTACGGTACAAGTTCAATATCGCAGAAAGCGAAAAATGGATAAAGAAGTTGTGGTACTTACGTACAATACAATATCACTCAGCAATGAAATCTATGTCATCAGGCCCGTAGCAGCATAATGAGTGGATTCAGGTATGATGATTCTAACTGAAATAAGTCACACAGTAAAAGAAACATCATAAGATATCACTAATACACGGAATGAAAACTTGGCTACACAGGAACTGGATTACAAAAGAGAACAGGGTCTCAAATTTAGAAAGCCAACTTATGCTTGCTTAACGGGAAAGGTGAGATGGGGTGCTGCATAAAACCAGAGATTGAAATGAGCACAGATAAAGTTCCTTAAGCCAAATATGTAATAGACAAGAGCTACTCCTTGCTCAACGAAATGGGCTCAACACCCCATATTAAACGCCTAAGAATGTACCTGACTAGTAAGTAACTTAAAACCTATGGATTGCTATGTCTCCGAAAGAGAATCAAGCGTGTGTACAGGGGCATAAACGCAGCAATTATAGGATTGGAGAGGTTCGGTGAGCAAATGAAGACCCTTTGAAGTCATATTGCATGGTACCCATTCCACGGGTCTCAACTCTCCAGGTTGAAGGGATTCTTCCTTCAGCTAAAACATGCATGTGGAACCCAGAGTATGATCAACCGTGTGATCGGGAGACGCGTTCAAATATGTCTCAGTTTTCGACCCCTGGTACTCGGGTGCAACATTCCAGACGCTTTACTAACACTCTCCCAACTTGGAGAGTCAGTGCCTTTAACCTCCTGTTTGGCCCAGTTTGCAATTTCTGCGGAAGATGAACAGGAATAGGGAGAACCAATGAGAGACTAGCTGGAGGTGTCTGGACGGGCAAATTTAACTCTCATTTCCCACCAGGAACAGGAATTAAACAAAGGCTCAGTGTGCCGTGCCGGAACCAGCTTAGGGCCTGAAGCAATCCTGCGGTGTTGCGGCCAGCTCACAAGAAAGCGAGTTGAAGAATGGAGCTCAGGGGCACTGTAACTCACAAACCTGCAGAGTTATAAATGACAGCTATCGTCCAAAAATATACTGAAGTAAGGCTGCCAAGAGGACTTGAAAGCGGGTCAGAATTGCAGGAAACCGATTTCAGGAGGTAGACTGGAATTGCATTTAAAGCATAGGAAAAGAGGCAGAACGTGGACAATGATGCACTTGGCCAAAAAGGGCGTATGCGTTTTTTCCTGAATATATTCAGGAAAAAACGCATACGCCCCTTTTGGCCAACCAAGCAAGCTTGCAAATGAAATCTGCACTACAATGAAGTCTCACTTCCCCCCGGTCAAAAGGGCCATCTGAAAAAAGTGTAAAATCCAGAAAGGCAGGACAGGCCATGGAGAACTGGGAGCCTTGTTATGCTGATGGGCGGGATGTAAATTGCCAACAGCCACTCGGGAGAAGTGTATGGTGTTTCCTGAAACATCTAAAAAACAAAGCAACAGAGCCTAGGGCACTTCCACTTATGGTCCTATAGCTTAGGGAAATTAAAATCAAAAAGACACAGCCACCCCAAAGTTTGGGACGGCTCTGTTTACAAGAACCTCGTTTACAGTACAAGTTCAATATCGCAGAAAGCGAAAAATGGATAAAGAAGTTGTGGTACTTACGTACAATACAATATCACTCAGCAATGAAATCTATGTCATCAGGCCCGTAGCAGCATAATGAGTGGATTCAGGTATGATGATTCTAACTGAAATAAGTCACACAGTAAAAGAAACATCATAAGATATCACTAATACACGGAATGAAAACTTGGCTACACAGGAACTGGATTACAAAACAGAACAGGGTCTCAAATTTAGAAAGCCAACTTATGCTTGCTTAACGGGAAAGGTGAGATGGGGTGCTGCATAAAACCAGAGATTGAAATGAGCACAGATAAAGTTCCTTAAGCCAAATATGTAATAGACAAGAGCTACTCCTTGCTCAACGAAATGGGCTCAACACCCCATATTAAACGCCTAAGAATGTACCTGACTAGTAAGTATCTTAAAACCTATGGATTGCTATGTCTCCGAAAGAGAATCAAGCGTGTGTACAGGGGCATAAACGCAGCAATGATAGGATTGGAGAGGTTCGGTGAGCAAATGAAGACCCTTTGAAGTCATATTGCATGGTACCCATTCCACGGGTCTCAACTCTCCAGGTTGAAGGGATTCTTCCTTCAGCTAAAACATGCATGTGGAACCCAGAGTATGATCAACCATGTGATCGGGAGACGTGTTCAAATATGTCTCAGTTTTCGACCCCTGGTACTCGGGTGCAACATTCCAGACGCTTTACTAACACTCTCCCGACTTGGAGAGTCAGTGCCTTTAACCTCCTGTTTGGCCCAGTTTGCAATTTCTGTGGAAGATGAACAGGAATAGGGAGAACCAATGAGAGACTAGCTGGAGGTGTCTGGACGGGCAAATTTAACTCTCATTTCCCACCAGGAAGAGGAATTAACCAAAGGCTCAGCGTGCCGTGCCGGAACCGGATTAGGGCCTGAAGCAATCCTGCGGTGTTGCGGCCAGCTCACAAGAAAGCGAGTTGAAGAAAGGAGCTCAGGGGCACTGTAATTCACAAACCTGCAGAGTTATAAATGACAGCTATCGTCCAAAAATATACTGAAGTAAGGCTGCCAAGAGGACTTGAAAGCGGGGCAGAATTGCAGGAAACCGATTTCAGGAGGTAGACTGGAATTGCATTTAAAGCATAGGAAAAGAGGCAGAACGTCCACAATGATGCACTTGGCCAAAAAGGGCGTATGCGTTTTTTCCTGAATATATTCAGGAAAAAACGCATACGCCCTTTTTGGCCAACCAAGCAAGCTTGCAAAGGAAATCTGCACTACAATGAAGTCTCACTTCCCCCCGGTCAAACGGGCCATCTGAAAAAAGTGTAAAATCCAGAAAGGCAGGACAGGCCATGGAGAACTGGGAGCCTTGTTATGATGATGTGCGGGATGTTAATTGCCAACAGCCACTCGGGAGAAGTGTATGGTGTTTCCTGAAACATCTAAAAAACAAAGCAACAGAGCCTAGGGCATTGCCACTTATGGTCCTATAGCTTAGGGAAATTAAAATAAAAAAGACACAGCCACCCCAAAGTTTGGGACAGCTCTGTTTACAAGAACCTCGTTTACGGTACAAGTTCAATATCACAGAAAGTGAAAAATGGATAAAGAAGTTGTGGTACTTACGTACAATACAATATCACTCAGCAATGAAATCTATGTCATCAGGCCCGTAGCAGCATAATGAGTGGATTCAGGTATGATGATTCTAACTGAAATAAGTCACACAGAAGAAGAAACATCATAAGATATCACTAATACACGGAATGTAAACATGGCTACACAGGAACTGCATTACAAAACAGAACAGGGTCTCAAATTTACAAAACCAACTTATGCTTGCTTAAGGGGAAAGGTGAGTTGGGGTGCTGCATAAAACCAGAGATTGAAATGAGCACAGATAAAGTTCCTTAAGCCAAATATGTAATAGACAAGAGCTACTCCTTGCTCAACGAAATGGGCTCAACACCCCATATTAAACGCCTAAGAATGTACCTGACTAGTAAGTATCTTAAAACCTATGGATTGCTATGTCTCCGAAAGAGAATCAAGCGTGTGTACAGGGGCATAAACGCAGCAGTGATAGGATTGGAGAGGTTCGGTGAGCAAATGAAGACCCTTTGAAGTCATATTGCATGGTACCCATTCCACGGGTCTCAACTCTCCAGGTTGAAGGGATTCTTCCTTCAGCTAAAACATGCATGTGGAACCCAGAGTATGATCAACCGTGTGATCGGGAGACGCGTTTAAATATGTCTCACTTTTCGACCCCTGGTACTCGGGTGCAACATTCCAGATGCTTTACTAACACTCTCCCGACTTGGAGAGTCAGTGCCTTTAACCTCCTGTTTGGCACAGTTTGCAATTCCTGCGGAAGATGAACAGGAATAGGAGAACCAATGAGAGACTAGCTGGAGGTGTCTGGACGGGCAAATTTAACTCTCATTTGCCACCAGGAAGAGGAATTAACCAAAGGCTCTGCGTGCCATGACGGAACCGGATTAGGGCCTGAAGCAATCCTGCGGTGTTGCGGCCAGCTCACAAGAAAGCGAGTTGAAGAAAGGAGCTCAGGGGCACTGTAATTCACAAACCTGCAGAGTTATGAATGACAGCTATCGTCCAAAAATATACTGAAGTAAGGCTGCCAAGAGGACTTGAAAGCGGGACAGAATTGCAGGAAACCGATTTCAGGAGGTAGACTGGAATTGCATTTAAAGCATAGGAAAAGAGGCAGAACGTCCACAATGATGCACTTGGCCAAAAAGGGCATATGTGTTTTTTCCTGAATATATTCAGGAAAAAACGCATACGCACTTTTTGGCCAACCAAGCAAGCTTGCAAAGGAAATCTGCACTACAATGAAGTCTCACTTCCCCCCGGTGAAAAGGGCCATCTGAAAAAAGTGTAAAATCCAGAAAGGCAGGACAGGCCATGGAGAACTGGGAGCCTTGTTATGGTGATGGGCGGGATGTAAATTGCCAACAGCCACTCGGGAGAAGTGTATGGTGTTTCCTGAAACATCTAAAAAACAAAGCAACAGAGCCTAGGGCACTTCCACTTATGGTCCTATAGCTTAGGGAAATTAAAATAAAAAAGACACAGCCACCCCAAAGTTTGGGACGGCTCTGTTTACAAGAACCTCGTTTACGGTACAAGTTCAATATCGCAGAAAGCGAAAAATGGATAAAGAAGTTGTGGTACTTACGTACAATGTAGTATCACTCAGCAATGAAATCTATGTCATCAGGCCCGTAGCAGCATAATGAGTGGATTCAGGTATGATGATTCTAACTGAAATAAGTCACACAGTAAAAGAAACATCATAAGATATCACTAATACACGGAATGAAAACTTGGCTACACAGGAACTGGATTACAAAACAGAACAGGGTCTCAAATTTAGAAAGCCAACTTATGCTTGCTTAAGGGGAAACGTGAGATGGGGTGCTGCATAAAACCAGAGATTGAAATGAGCACAGATAAAGTTCCTTAAGCCAAATATGTAATAGACAAGAGCTACTCCTTGCTCAACGAAATGGGCTCAACACCCCATATTAAACGCCTAAGAATGTACCTGACTAGTAAGTATCTTAAAACCTATGGATTGCTATGTCTCCGAAAGAGAAACAAGCGTGTGTACAGGGGCATAAACGCAGCAATGATAGGATTGGAGAGGTTCGGTGAGCAAATGAAGACCCTTTGAAGTCATATTGCATGGTACCCATTCCACGGGTCTCAACTCTCCAGGTTGAAGGGATTCTTCCTTCAGCTAAAACATGCATGTGGAACCCAGAGTATGATCAACCGTGTGATCGGGACACGTGTTCAAATATGTCTCAGTTTTCGACCCCTGGTACTCGGGTGCAACATTCCAGACGCTTTACTAACACTCTCCCGACTTGGAGAGTCAGTGCCGTTAACCTCCTGTTTGGCCCAGTTTGCAATTTCTGCGGAAGATGAACAGGAATAGGGAGAACCAATGAGAGACTAGCTGGAGGTGTCTGGACGGGCAAATTTAACTCTCATTTCCCACCAGGAAGAGGAATTAACCAAAGGCTCAGTGTGCCGTGCCGGAACCAGCTTAGGGCCTGAAGCAATCCTGCGGTGTTGCGGCCAGCTCACAAGAAAGCGAGTTGAAGAATGGAGCTCAGGGGCACTGTAATTCACAAACCTGCAGAGTTATAAATGACAGCTATCGTCCAAAAATATACTGAAGTAAGGCTGCCAAGAGGACTTGAAAGCGGGGCAGAATTGCAGGAAACCGATTTCAGGAGGTAGACTGGAATTGCATTTAAAGCATAGGAAAAGAGGCAGAACGTCCACAATGATGCACTTGGCCAAAAAGGGCGTATGCGTTTTTTCCTGAATATATTCAGGAAAAAACGCATACGCCCTTTTTGGCCAACCAAGCAAGCTTGCAAAGGAAATCTGCACTACAATGAAGTCTCACTTCCCCCCGGTCAAAAGGGCCATCTGAAAAAAGTGTAAAATCCAGAAAGGCAGGACAGGCCATGGAGAACTGGGAGCCTTGTTATGCTGATGGGCGGGATGTAAATGCCAACAGCCACTCGGGAGAAGTGTATGGTGTTTCCTGAAACATCTAAAAAACAAAGCAACAGAGCCTAGGGCACTTCCACTTATGGTCCTATAGCTTAGGGAAATTAAAATCAAAAAGACACAGCCACCCCAAAGTTTGGGACGGCTCTGTTTACAAGAACCTCGTTTACGGTACAAGTTCAATATTGCAGAAAGCGAAAAATGGATAAAGAAGTTGTGGTACTTACGTACAATACAATATCACTCAGCAATGAAATCTATGTCATCAGGCCCGTAGCAGCATAATGAGTGGATTCAGGTATGATGATTCTAACTGAAATAAGTCACACAGTAAAAGAAACATCATAAGATATCACTAATACACGGAATGAAAACTTGGCTACACAGGAACTGGATTACAAAACAGAACAGGGTCTCAAATTTAGAAAGCCAACTTATGCTTGCTTAACGGGAAAGGTGAGATGGGGTGCTGCATAAAACCAGAGATTGAAATGAGCACAGATAAAGTTCCTTAAGCCAAATATGTAATAGACAATAGCTACTCCTTGTTCAACGAAGTGGACTCAACACCCCATATTAAACGGCTAAGAATATACCTGACTAGTAAGAATCTTAAAACCTATGGATTTATATGTCTCCGAAAGAGAATCAAGCGTGTGTACAGCGGCATAAATGCAGTAGTGATAGGATTGGTGAGGTTCGGTGAGCAAATGCAGACCCTTTGAAGTCATATTGCATGGTACCCATTCCATGGGTCTCAACTCTCCAAGTTTAAAGGATTCCTCCTTCAGCTAAAACATGCATGTGGAACCCAGAGTATGATCCACCGTGTGTTCGGGAAACGTGTTCAAATGTGTCTCAGTTTTCGTCCCCTGGTACTCGGGTGCAACATTCCAGACGCTTTACTAACACTCTCCCCACTTGGAGAGTCAGTGCCTTTAACCTCCTGTTTGGCCCAGTTTGCAATTTCTGCGGAAAATGAACAGGAATAGGGAGAACCAATGAGAGACTAGCTGGACATGTCTGGTCGGGCAAATTTAACTCTCATTTCCCACCAAGAAGAGGAATTAACCAAAGGCTCAGCGTGCCGTGCCGGAACCACACTAGGGCCTGAAGCAATCCTGCGGTGTTGCGGCCAGCTCACAAGAAAGCGAGTTGAAGAAAGGAGCTCAGGGACACTGTAACTCACAAACCTGCAGAGTTATAAATGACAGCTATCGTCCAAAAATATATTGAAGTAAGGCTGCCAAGAGGACTTGAAAGCGGGGCAGAATTGCAGGACACCGATTTCAGGAGGTAGACTGGAATTGCATGTAAAGCATAGGAAAAGAGGCAGAACGTCCACAATGATGCACTTGGCCAAAAAGGGCGTATGCGTTTTTTCCTGAATATATTCAGGAAAAAACGCATACGCCCTTTTTGGCCAACCAAGCAAGCTTGCAAAGGAAATCTGCACTACAATGAAGTCTCAGTGCCCCACGCTCAAGAGGGTCATCTGAAAAAAGTGTAAAATCCAGAAAGGCAGGACAGGCCATGGAGAACTGGGAGCCTTGTTATGCTGATGGGCGGGATGTAAATTGCCAACAGCCACTCTGGAGATGTGTATGGTGTTTCCTGAAACATCAAAGAAACAAAGCAACAGAGCCTAGGGCACTTCCACTTATGGTCCTATAGCTTAGGGAAATTAAAATCAAAAAGACACAGCCACCCCAAAGTTTGGGACGGCTCTGTTTACAAGAACCTCATTTATGGTACAAGTTCAATATCACAGAAAGCGAAAAATGGATAAAGAAGTTGTGGTACTTACGTACAATGCAATATCACTCAGCAATGAAATGTATGTCATCAGGCCCGTAGCAGCATAATGAGTGGATTCAGGTACGATGATTCTAAGTGAAATAAGTCACACAGAAAGAGAAACTTCATAAGATATCACTACTACACGGAATGTAAACTTGGCTACACAGTTACTGAATTACAAAACAGAACAGGGTCTCAAATGAAGAAAATTAACTTATGCTTGCTTAAGGGGAAAGGTGAGTTGGGGTGCTGCATAAAACCAGGGATTGAACTTGGCACAGATACCGTTCCATAAGCCAACTATATAATAGACAATAGCTACTCCTTGTTCAACGAAGTGGACTCAACACCCCATATTAAACGCCTAAGAATGTACCTGACTAGTAAGAATCTTAAAACCTATGGATTTATATGTCTCCGAAAGAGAATCAAGTGTGTGTACAGTGGCATAAATGCAGTAGTGATAGGATTGGTGAGGTTCGGTGAGCAAATGCAGGCCCTTTGAAGTCATATTGCATGGTACCCATTCCATGGGTCTCAACTCTCCAGGTTTAAGGGATTCTTCCTTCAGCTAAAACATGCATGTGGAACCCAGAGTATGATCCACCGTGTGTTCGGGAAACGTGTTCAAATGTGTCTCAGTTTTCGTCCCCTGGTACTCGGGTGCAACATTCCAGACGCTTTACTAACACTCTCCCCACTTGGAGAGTCAGTGCCTTTAACCTCCTGTTTGGCCCAGTTTGCAATTTCTGCGGATAATGAACAGGAATAGGGAGAACCAATGAGAGACTAGCTGGAGGTTTCTGGACGGGCAAATTTAACTCTCATTTCCCACCAAGAAGAGGAATTAACCAAAGGCTCAGCATGCCGGGCCAGAACCACACTAGGGCCTGAAGCAATCCTGCGGTGTTGCGGACAGCTCACAAGAAAGCGAGTTGAAGAAAGGAGCTCAGGGACACTGTAACTCACAAACCTGCATAGTTATAAATGACAGCTATCGTCCAAAAATATATTGAAGTAAGGCTGCCAAGAGGACTTGAAAACGGGGCAGAATTGCAGGAAACCGATTTCAGGAGGTAGACTGGAATTGCATGTAAAGCATAGGAAAAGAGGCAGAACGTCCACAATGATGCACTTGGCCAAAAAGGGCGTATGCGTTTTTTCCTGAATATATTCAGGAAAAAACGCATACGCCCTTTTTGGCCAACCAAGCAAGCTTGCAAAGGAAATCTGCACTACAATGAAGTCTCACTGCCCCACGCTCAAAAGGGTCATCTGAAAAAAGTGTAAAATCCAGAAAGGCAGGACAGGCCATGGAGAACTGGGAGCCTTGTTATGCTGATGGGCGGGATGTAAATTGCCAACAGCCACTCTGGAGAAGTGTATGGTGTTTCCTGAAACATCTAAGAAACAAAGCAACAGAGCCTAGGGCACTTCCACTTATGGTCCTAAAGCTTAGGGAAATTAAAATCAAAAAGACACAGCCACCCCAAAGTTTGGGACGGCTCTGTTTACAGGAACCTCGTTTATGGTACAAGTTCAATATCACAGAAAGCGAAAAATGGATAAAGAATTTGTGGTACTTACGTACAATGCAATATCACTCAGCAATGAAATCTATGTCATCAGGCCCGTAGCAGCATAATGAGTGGATTCAGGTACGATGATTCTAAGTGAAATAAGTCACACAGAAAAAGAAACTTCATAAGATATCACTACTACACGGAATGTAAACTTGGCTACACAGGAACTGAATTACAAAACAGAACAGGGTCTCAAATGTAGAAAACCAACTTATGCTTGCTTAAGGGGAAAGGTGACTTGGGGTGCTGCATAAAACCAGAGATTGAACATGGCACAGATACCGTTCCATAAGCCAAATATATAATAGACAATAGCTACTCCTTGTTCAACGAAGTGGACTCAACACCCCATATTAAACGCCTAAGAATATACCTGACTAGTAAGAATCTTAAAACCTATGGATTTATATGTCTCCGAAAGAGAATCAAGCGTGTGTACAGCGGTATAAATGCAGTAGTGATAGGATTGGTGAGGTTCAGTGAGCAAATACAGACCCTTTGAAGTCATATTGCATGGTACCCATTCCATGGGTCTCAACTCTCCAGGTTTAAGGGATTCTTCCTTCAGCTAAAACATGCATGTGGAACCCAGAGTATGATCCACCGTGTGTTCGGGAAACGTGTTCAAATGTGTCTCAGTTTTCGTCCCCTGGTACTCGGGTGCAACATTCCAGACGCTTTACTAACACTCTCCCCACTTGGAGAGTCAGTGCCTTTAACCTCCTGTTTGGCCCAGTTTGCAATTTCTGTGGAAAATGAACAGGAATAGGGAGAACCAATGAGAGACTAGCTGGACATGTCTGGTCGGGCAAATTTAACTCTCATTTCCCACCAGGAAGAGGAATTAACCAAAGGCTCAGCGTGCCGTGCCGGAACCACACTAGGCCCTGAAGCAATCCTGCGGTGTTGCAGCCAGCTCACAAGAAAGCGAGTTGAAGAAAGGAGCTCAGGACCACTGTAACTCACAAACCTGCATAGTTATAAATGACAGCTATCGTCCAAAAATATATTGAAGTAAGGCTGCCAAGAGGACTTGAAAGCGGGGCAGAATTGCAGGAAACCGATTTCAGGAGGTAGACTGGAATTGCATGTAAAGCATAGGAAAAGAGGCAGAACGTCCACAATGATGCACTTGGCCAAAAAGGGCGTATGCGTTTTTTCCTGAATATATTCAGGAAAAAACGCATACGCGCTTTTTGGCCAACCAAGCAAGCTTGCAAAGGAAATCTGCACTACAATGAAGTCTCACTGCCCCCCGTTCAAAAGGGTCATCTGAAAAAAGTGTAAAATCCAGAAAGGCAGGACAGGCCATGGAGAACTGGGAGCCTTGTTATGCGGATGGACGGGATGTAAATTGCCAACAGCCACTCTGGAGAAGTGTATGGTGTTTCCTGAAACATCTAAGAAACAAAGCAACAGAGCCTAGGGCACTTCCACTTATGGTCCTATAGCTTAGGGAAATTAAAATCAAAAGACACAGCCACCCCAAAGTTTGGGACGGCTCTGTTTACAAGAACCTCATTTATGGTACAAGTTCAATATCACAGAAAGCGAAAAATGGATAAAGAAGTTGTGGTACTTACGTACAATGCAATATCACTCAGCAATGAAATGTATGTCATCAGGCCCGTAGCAGCATAATGAGTGGATTCAGGTACGATGATTCTAAGTGAAATAAGTCACACAGAAAGAGAAACTTCATAAGATATCACTACTACACGGAATGTAAACTTGGCTACACAGGAACTGAATTACAAAACAGAACAGGGTCTCAAATGTAGAAAACCAACTTATGCTTGCTTAAGGGGAAAGGTGAGTTGGGGTGCTGCATAAAACCAGAGATTGAACTTGGCACAGATACCGTTCCATAAGCCAAATATATAATAGACAATAGCTACTCCTTGTTCAATGAAGTGGACTCAACACCCCATATTAAACGCCTAAGAATATACCTGACTAGTAAGAATCTTAAAACCTATGGATTTATATGTCTCCGAAAGAGAATCAAGCGTGTGTACAGCGGCATAAATGCAGTATTGATAGGATTGGTGAGGTTCGGTGAGCAAATGCAGACCCTTTGAAGTCTTATTGCATGCTACCCATTCCATGGGTCTCAACTCTCCAAGTTTAAGGGATTCTTCCTTCAGCTAAAACATGCATGTGGAACCCAGAGTATGATCCACCGTGTGTTCGCGAAACGTGTTCAAATGTGTCTCAGTTTTCGTCCCCTGGTACTCGGGTGCAACATTCCAGACGCTTTACTAACACTCTCCCTACTTGGAGAGTCAGTGCCTTTAACCTCCTGTTTGGCCCAGTTTGCAATTTCTGCGGAAAATGAACAGGAATAGGGAGAACCAATGAGAGACTAGCTGGAGGTGTCTGGACGGGCAAATTTAACTCTCATTCCCCACCAGGAAGAGGAATTAACCAAAGGCTCAGCGTGCCGTTCCGGAAACACACTAGGGCCTGAAGCAATCCTGCGGTGTTGCGGCCAGCTCACAAGAAAGCGAATTGAAGAAAGGAGCTCAGGACCACTGTAACTCACAAACTTGCACAGTTATAAATGACAGCTATCGTCCAAAAATATATTGAAGTAAGGCTGCCAAGAGGACTTGAAAGCGGGGCAGAATTGCAGGAAACCGATTTCAGGAGGTAGACTGGAATTGCATGTAAAGCATAGGAAAAGAGGCAGAACGTTCACAATGATGCACTTGGCCAAAAAGGGCGTATGCGTTTTTTCCTGAATATATTCAGGAAAAAACGCATACGCCCTTTTTGGCCAACCAAGCAAGCTTACAAAGGAAATCTACACTACAATGAAGTCTCACTGCCCCACGCTCAAAAGGGCCATCTGAAAAAAGTGTAAAATCCAGAAAGGAAGGACAGGCCATGGAGAACTGGGAGCCTTGTTATGCTGATGGGCGGGATGTAAATTGCCAACAGCCACTCTGGAGAAGTGTATGGTATTTCCTGAAACATCTAGGAAACAAAGCAACAGAGCCTAGGGCACTTCCACCTATGGTACTATAGCTTAGGGAAATTAAACTCAAAAAGACACAGCCACCCCAAATTATGGGAAGGCTCTGTTTACAAGAACCTCATTTATGGTACAAGTTCAATATCACAGAAAGCGAAAAATGGATAAAGAAGTTGTGGTACTTACGTACAATGCAATATCACTCAGCAATGAAATCTATGTCATCAGGCCCGTAGCAGCATAATGAGTGGATTCAGGTACGATGATTCTAAGTGAAATAAGTCACACAGAAAAAGAAACTTCATAAGATATCACTAATATACGGAATGTAAACTTGGCTACACAGGAACTGAATTACAAAACAGAACAGGGTCTCAAATGTAGAAAACCAACTTATGCTTGCTTAAGGGGAAAGGTGAGTTGGGGTGCTGCATAAAACCAGAGATTGAACTTGGCACAGATACCGTTCCATAAGCCAAATATATAATAGACAATAGCTACTCCTTGTTCAACGAAGTGGACTCAACACCCCATATTAAACGCCTAAGAATATACCTGACTAGTAAGAATCTTAAAACCTATGGATTTATATGTCTCCGAAAGAGAATCAAGCGTGTGTACAGCGGCATAAATGCAGTAGTGATAGGATTGGAGAGGTTCGGTGAGCAAATGAAGACCCTTTGAAGTCATATTGCATGGTACCAATTCCACGGGTCTCAACTCTCCAGGTTGAAGGGATTCTTCCTTCAGCTAAAACATGCATGTGGAACCCAGAGTATGATCAACCGTGTGATCGGGAGACGTGTTCAAATATGTCTCACTTTTCGACCCCTGGTACTCGGGTGCAACATTCCAGACGCTTTACTAACACTCTCCCGACTTGGAGAGTCAGTGTCTTTAACCTCCTGTTTGGCCCAGTTTGCAAATTCTGCGGAAGATGAACAGGAATAGGAGAACCAATGAGAGACTAGCTGGAGGTGTCTGGACGGGCAAATTTAACTCTCATTTGCCACCAGGAAGAGGAATTAACCAAAGGCTCAGCGTGCCGTGCCGGAACCGGATTAGGGCCTGAAGCAATCCTGCGGTGTAGCGGCCAGCTCACAAGAAAGCGAGTTGAAGAATGGAGCTCAGGGGCACTGTAATTCACAAACCTGCAGAGTTATAAATGACAGCTATCGTCCAAAAATATACTGAAGTAAGGCTCCCAAGAGGACTTGAAAGCGGGGCACAATTGCAGGAAACCGATTTCAGGAGGTAGACTGGAATTGCATTTAAAGCATAGGAAAAGAGGCAGAACGTGGACAATGATGCACTTGGCCAAAAAGGGCGTATGCGTTTTTTCCTGAATATATTCAGGAAAAAACGCATATTCCCTTTTTGGCCAACCAAGCAAGCTTGCAAAGGAAATCTGCACTACAATGAAGTCTCACTGCCCCACGCTCAAAAGGGTCATCTGAAAAAAGTGTAAAATCCAGAAAGGCAGGACAGGCCATGGAGAACTGGGAGCCTTGTTATGCTGATGGGCGGGATGTAAATTGCCAACAGCCACTCTGGAGAAGTGTATGGTGTTTCCTGAAACATCTAAGAAACAAAGCAACAGAGCCTAGGGCACTTCCACTTATGGTCCTATAGCTTAGGGAAATTAAAATCAAAAAGACACAGCCACCCCAAATTTTGGGACGGCTCTGTTTACAAGAACCTCGTTTATGGTACAAGTTCAATATCACAGAAAGCGAAAAATGAATAAAGAAGTTGTGGTACTTACGTACAATGCAATATCACTCAGCAATGAAATCTATGTCATCAGGCCCGTAGCAGCATAATGAGTGGATTCAGGTACGATGATTCTAAGTGAAATAAGTCACACAGAAAGAGAAACTTCATAAGATATCACTACTACACGGAATGTAAACTTGGCTACACAGGAACTGAATTACAAAACAGAACATGGTCTCAAATGTAGAAAACCAACTTATGCTTGCTTAAGGGGAAAGGTGAGTTGGGGTGCTGCATAAAACCAGAGATTGAACTTGGCACAGATACCGTTCCATAAGCCAAATATATAATAGACCATAGCTACTCCTTGTTCAACGAAGTGGACTCAACACCCCATATTAAATGCCTAAGAATATACCTGACTAGTAAGAGTCTTAAAACCTATGGATTTATATGTCTCCGAAAGAGAATCAAGCGTGTGTACAGCGGCATAAACGCAACAGTCATAGGATTGATGAGGTTCGGTGAGCAAATGCAGACCCTTTGAAGTCTTATTGCATGCTACCCATTCCATGGGTCTCAACTCTCCAAGTTTAAGGGATTCTTCCTTCAGCTAAAACATGCATGTGGAACCCAGAGTATGATCCACCGTGTGTTCGCGAAACGTGTTCAAATGTGTCTCAGTTTTCGTCCCCTGGTACTCGGGTGCAACATTCCAGACGCTTTACTAACACTCTCCCTACTTGGAGAGTCAGTGCCTTTAACCTCCTGTTTGGCCCAGTTTGCAATTTCTGCGGAAAATGAACAGGAATAGGGAGAACCAATGAGAGACTAGCTGGAGGTGTCTGGACGGGCAAATTTAACTCTCATTCCCCACCAGGAAGAGGAATTAACCAAAGGCTCAGCGTGCCGTTCCGGAAACACACTAGGGCCTGAAGCAATCCTGCGGTGTTGCGGCCAGCTCACAAGAAAGCGAATTGAAGAAAGGAGCTCAGGACCACTGTAACTCACAAACTTGCACAGTTATAAATGACAGCTATCGTCCAAAAATATATTGAAGTAAGGCTGCCAAGAGGACTTGAAAGCGGGGCAGAATTGCAGGAAACCGATTTCAGGAGGTAGACTGGAATTGCATGTAAAGCATAGGAAAAGAGGCAGAACGTTCACAATGATGCACTTGGCCAAAAAGGGCGTATGCGTTTTTTCCTGAATATATTCAGGAAAAAACGCATACGCCCTTTTTGGCCAACCAAGCAAGCTTACAAAGGAAATCTACACTACAATGAAGTCTCACTGCCCCACGCTCAAAAGGGCCATCTGAAAAAAGTGTAAAATCCAGAAAGGAAGGACAGGCCATGGAGAACTGGGAGCCTTGTTATGCTGATGGGCGGGATGTAAATTGCCAACAGCCACTCTGGAGAAGTGTATGGTATTTCCTGAAACATCTAGGAAACAAAGCAACAGAGCCTAGGGCACTTCCACCTATGGTACTATAGCTTAGGGAAATTAAACTCAAAAAGACACAGCCACCCCAAATTATGGGAAGGCTCTGTTTACAAGAACCTCATTTATGGTACAAGTTCAATATCACAGAAAGCGAAAAATGGATAAAGAAGTTGTGGTACTTACGTACAATGCAATATCACTCAGCAATGAAATCTATGTCATCAGGCCCGTAGCAGCATAATGAGTGGATTCAGGTACGATGATTCTAAGTGAAATAAGTCACACAGAAAAAGAAACTTCATAAGATATCACTAATATACGGAATGTAAACTTGGCTACACAGGAACTGAATTACAAAACAGAACAGGGTCTCAAATGTAGAAAACCAACTTATGCTTGCTTAAGGGGAAAGGTGAGTTGGGGTGCTGCATAAAACCAGAGATTGAACTTGGCACAGATACCGTTCCATAAGCCAAATATATAATAGACAATAGCTACTCCTTGTTCAACGAAGTGGACTCAACACCCCATATTAAACGCCTAAGAATATACCTGACTAGTAAGAATCTTAAAACCTATGGATTTATATGTCTCCGAAAGAGAATCAAGCGTGTGTACAGCGGCATAAATGCAGTAGTGATAGGATTGGAGAGGTTCGGTGAGCAAATGAAGACCCTTTGAAGTCATATTGCATGGTACCAATTCCACGGGTCTCAACTCTCCAGGTTGAAGGGATTCTTCCTTCAGCTAAAACATGCATGTGGAACCCAGAGTATGATCAACCGTGTGATCGGGAGACGTGTTCAAATATGTCTCACTTTTCGACCCCTGGTACTCGGGTGCAACATTCCAGACGCTTTACTAACACTCTCCCGACTTGGAGAGTCAGTGTCTTTAACCTCCTGTTTGGCCCAGTTTGCAAATTCTGCGGAAGATGAACAGGAATAGGAGAACCAATGAGAGACTAGCTGGAGGTGTCTGGACGGGCAAATTTAACTCTCATTTGCCACCAGGAAGAGGAATTAACCAAAGGCTCAGCGTGCCGTGCCGGAACCGGATTAGGGCCTGAAGCAATCCTGCGGTGTAGCGGCCAGCTCACAAGAAAGCGAGTTGAAGAATGGAGCTCAGGGGCACTGTAATTCACAAACCTGCAGAGTTATAAATGACAGCTATCGTCCAAAAATATACTGAAGTAAGGCTCCCAAGAGGACTTGAAAGCGGGGCACAATTGCAGGAAACCGATTTCAGGAGGTAGACTGGAATTGCATTTAAAGCATAGGAAAAGAAGCAGAACGTGGACAATGATGCACTTGGCCAAAAAGGGCGTATGCGTTTTTTCCTGAATATATTCAGGAAAAAACGCATATTCCCTTTTTGGCCAACCAAGCAAGCTTGCAAAGGAAATCTGCACTACAATGAAGTCTCACTGCCCCACGCTCAAAAGGGTCATCTGAAAAAAGTGTAAAATCCAGAAAGGCAGGACAGGCCATGGAGAACTGGGAGCCTTGTTATGCTGATGGGCGGGATGTAAATTGCCAACAGCCACTCTGGAGAAGTGTATGGTGTTTCCTGAAACATCTAAGAAACAAAGCAACAGAGCCTAGGGCACTTCCACTTATGGTCCTATAGCTTAGGGAAATTAAAATCAAAAAGACACAGCCACCCCAAATTTTGGGACGGCTCTGTTTACAAGAACCTCGTTTATGGTACAAGTTCAATATCACAGAAAGCGAAAAATGAATAAAGAAGTTGTGGTACTTACGTACAATGCAATATCACTCAGCAATGAAATCTATGTCATCAGGCCCGTAGCAGCATAATGAGTGGATTCAGGTACGATGATTCTAAGTGAAATAAGTCACACAGAAAGAGAAACTTCATAAGATATCACTACTACACGGAATGTAAACTTGGCTACACAGGAACTGAATTACAAAACAGAACATGGTCTCAAATGTAGAAAACCAACTTATGCTTGCTTAAGGGGAAAGGTGAGTTGGGGTGCTGCATAAAACCAGAGATTGAACTTGGCACAGATACCGTTCCATAAGCCAAATATATAATAGACCATAGCTACTCCTTGTTCAACGAAGTGGACTCAACACCCCATATTAAATGCCTAAGAATATACCTGACTAGTAAGAGTCTTAAAACCTATGGATTTATATGTCTCCGAAAGAGAATCAAGCGTGTGTACAGCGGCATAAACGCAACAGTCATAGGATTGATGAGGTTCGGTGAGCAAATGCAGACCCTTTGAAGTCTTATTGCATGCTACCCATTCCATGGGTCTCAACTCTCCAAGTTTAAGGGATTCTTCCTTCAGCTAAAACATGCATGTGGAACCCAGAGTATGATCCACCGTGTGTTCGCGAAACGTGTTCAAATGTGTCTCAGTTTTCGTCCCCTGGTACTCGGGTGCAACATTCCAGAGGCTTTACTAACACTCTCCCCACTTGGAGAGTCAGTGCCTTTAACCTCCTGTTTGGCCCAGTTTGCAATTTCTGCGGAAAATGAACAGGAATAGGGAGAACCAATGAGAGACTAGCTGGACATGTCTGGTCGGGCAAATTTAACTCTCATTTCCCACCAGGAAGAGGAATTATCCAAAGGCTCAGCATGCCGTGCCAGAACCACACTAGGCCCTGAAGCAATCCTGCGGTGTTGCGGCCAGCTCACAAGAAAGCGAGTTGAAGAAAGGAGCTCAGGGACACTGTAACTCACAAACCTGCAGAGTTATAAATGACAGCTATCGTCCAAAAATATATTGAAGTAAGGCTGCCAAGAGGACTTGAATGTGGGGCAGAATTGCAGGAAACCGATTTCAGGAGGTAGACTGGAATTGCATTTAAAGCATAGGAAAAGAGGCAGAACGTGGACAATGATGCACTTGGCCAAAAAGGGCGTATGCGTTTTTTCCTGAATATATTCAGGAAAAAACGCATACGCCCTTTTTGGCCAACCAAGCAAGCTTACAATGGAAATCTACACTAAAATGAAGTCTCACTGCCCCACGCTCAAAAGGGCCATCTGAAAAAAGTGTAAAATACAGGAAGGAAGGGAAAGCCATGGAGAACTGGGAGCCTTGTTATGCTGATGGGCGGGATGTAAATTGCCAACAGCCACTCTGGAGAAGTGTATGGTATTTCCTGAAACATCTAGGAAACAAAGCAACAGAGCCTAGGGCACTTCCACTTATGGTCCTATAGCTTAGGGAAATTAAAATCAAAAAGACACAGCCACCCCAAAATTTGGGACGGCTCTGTTTACAAGAACCTCATTTATGGTACAAGTTCAATATCACAGAAAGCGAAAAATGGATAAAGAAGTTGTGGTACTTACGTACAATGCAATATCACTCAGCAATGAAATCTATGTCATCAGGCCCGTAGCAGCATAATGAGTGGATTCAGGTACGATGATTCTAAGTGAAATAAGTCACACAGAAAAAGAAACTTCATAAGATATCACTACTACACGGAATGTAAACTTGGCTACACAGGAACTGGATTACAAAACAGAACAGGGTCTCAAATGTAGAAAACCAACTTATGCTTGCTTAAGGGGAAAGGTGAGTTGGGGTGCTGCATAAAACCAGAGATTGAATTTGGCACAGATACCGTTCCATAAGCCAAATATATAATAGACAATAGCTACTCCTTGTTCAACGAAGTGGACTCAACACCCCATATTAAACGCCTAAGAATATACCTGACTAGTAAGAATCTTAAAACCTATAGATTTATATGTCTCCGAAAGAGAATCAAGCGTGTGTACAGCGGCATAAATGCAGTAGTGATAGGATTGGTGAGGTTCGGTGAGCAAATGCAGACCCTTTGAAGTCTTATTGCATGCTACCCATTCCATGGGTCTCAACTCTCCAAGTTTAAGGGATTCTTCCTTCAGCTAAAACATGCATGTGGAACCCACAGTATGATCCACCGTGTGTTTGGGAAACGTGTTCAAATGTGTCTCAGTTTTCGTCCCCTGGTACTCGGGTGCAACATTCCACATGCTTTACTAACACTCTCCCCACTTGGAGAGTCAGTGCCTTTAACCTCCTGTTTGGCCCAGTTTACAATTTCTGCGGAAAATAAACAGGAATAGGGAGAACCAATGAGAGACTAGCTGGACATGTCTGGTCGGGCAAATTTAACTCTCATTTCCCACCAGGAAGAGGAATTAACCAAAGGCTCAGCATGCCGTGCCAGAACCACACTAGGCCCTGAAGCAATCCTGCGGTGTTGCGGCCAGCTCACAAGAAAGCGAGTTGAAGAAAGGAGCTCAGGGACACTGTAACTCACAAACCTGCAGAGTTCTAAATGACAGCTATCGTCCAAAAATATATTGAAGTAAGGCTGCCAAGAGGACTTGAAAGCGGGGCAGAATTGCAGGAAACCGATTTCAGGAGGTAGACTGGAATTGCATGTAAAGCATAGGTAAAGAGGCAGAACGTCCACAATGATGCACTTGGCCAAAAAGGGCGTATGCGTTTTTTCCTGAATATATTCAGGAAAAAACGCATACGCCCTTTTTGGCCAACCAAGCAAGCTTGCAAAGGAAATCTGCACTACAATGAAGTCTCACAGCCCCCCGTTCAAAAGGATCATCTGAAAAAAGTGTAAAATCCAGAAAGGCAGGACAGGCCATGGAGAACTGGGAGCCTTGTTATGCTGATGGACGGGATGTAAATTGCCAACAGCCACTCTGGAGAAGTGTATGGTGTTTCCTGAAACATCTAAGAAACAAAGCAACAGAGCCTAGGGCACTTCCACTTATGGTCCTATAGCTTAGGGAAATTAAAATCAAAAAGACACAGCCGGAGAAGGCGGAAGATGGCGGAAGAGTAAGACGCGGAGATCACCTTCCTCCCCACAGATACACCAGAAATACATCTACACGTGGAACAACTCCTACAGAACACCTACTGAAGGCTGGCAGAAGACCTCAGACCTCCCAAAAGGCAAGAAACTCCCCACGTACCTGGGTAGGGCAAAAGAAAAAACAGAGACAAAAGAATAGGGACGGCACCTGCACCAGTGGGAGGGAGCGGTGAAGGAGGAAAAGTTTCCACACTCTAGGAAGCCCCTTCGCGGGCGGAGACTGCGGGAGGCTGAGGGGGGAGCTTCGAAGCTGCGGAGGAGAGCACAGCCACTGGGGTGCGGAGGGCAAAGCGAGGATATTCCCGCACAGAGGATCGGTGCCGACCGGCACTCACCAGCCCGAGAGGCTTGTCTGCTCACCCGCCGGGGCGGGCGGGGCTGTGAGCTGAGGCCGGAGCGCAGGGAGAGGACTGGGGTTGGCGGCTTGAACATAGCCTGAAGGGGTTAGTGCACCACAGCTAGCAGGGAGGGAGTCCGGGGAAAAGCCTGCACCTGCAGAAGAGGCAGGAGACTTTTCCTTCCCTCTTTGTTTCCTGGGGCGTGAGGAGAGGGGTTTAAGAACGCTGCTTAAAGGAACTCCAGAGACGGGCGCGAGCCGCGGCTGAAAGCGCGGACCCCAGAGACGGGCGCGAGCCGCGGCTGAAAGCGCGGAATTCAGAGACGGGCGCGAGCCGCGGCTGAAAGCGCGGAATCCAGAGACGGGCGCGAGCCGCGACTGAAAGCGCAGAATCCAGAGACGGGCGCGAGCCGCGGCTGAAAGCGCGGAATCCAGAGACGGGCGCGAACCGCGGCTGAAAGCGCGGAATTCAGAGACAGGCGCAAGCCGCGGCTAAAAGCGCGGACCCCAGAGGCGGGCGGGAGACGTTAAGGCTGCTGCTGCCGCCACCGAGGGGCCTGTGTGCGAGCACAGGTCACTCTCCACACCCCTCTTCCGCGGAGCCTGTGCAGCCCGCCACTGCCGGGTTCCTGGGATCCAGGGACAACTTCCCCGGGAGGGCGCACAGCGCGCCTCAGGCTGGTGCAAAGTCACGCCGGCCTTTGCCACCGCAGGCCCGCCCCGCACTCTGTGCCCCTCCGTCCCCGCCGGCCTGAGTGCGCCAGAGCCCCCAATCAGCGGCTCTTTTAACCCCATCCTGTCTGAGCAAAAAACAGACGCCCTCCAGCGATCTACACGCAGTGGCAGGGCCAAATCCAAAGCTTAGCCCTGGGAGCTGTGAGAACAAAGAAGAGAAAGGGAAATCTCTCCCAGCAGCCTCAGAAGCAGCGGATTAAAGCTCCACAATCAACTTGATGTACCCTGCATCTGTGGAATACCTGAATAGACAATCAATCATCCCAAATTAAGGAAGTGGACTTTAGGAGCAAGATCTATGATTTTTTCCCCTTTCCTCTTTTTGTGAATGTGTATGTGTATGCTTCTGTGTGAGATCTTGTCTCTATAGTCTTGCTTCCACCATTTGTCCTAGGGTTCTATCCGTCCATGTTTTTTTTTTAATTTTTTTTCTTAATAATTAATTTTAATAACCTTATTATACTTTACCTTCGTTCTTTCTTTCTTTCTTTCCGTCCTTCCTTCCCTCCTTTAGACAACGAATCATCCCAAATTGAGGAGGTGGTCTCTGACAGCAAGATTTAGGATTTTTCCCCATTTACCTCTTTTAGTGAGGGTGTATGTGTATGCTTCTGTGTAAGATTTTGTCTGTATAGCTTTGCTTCCAACATTTGTCCTAAGGTTCTTTCCGTCCCTTTTTTTTTTCTAAATAAGTTTTTAATTCAATAACTTTATTATACTTTATTTTATTTTTACTGTATCTTCTTTCTTTCTGTCTTTTTTCCTTCTTTCCCTCCTTCCTTCCTTCCTCCCTCCCTCCCTCCCTCCTTTCTTTCCTTCTTGCCTTCTTGCCTTCTTTGCTTCTTTCTTTCTTTCTTCCTTCCTTCCTACCCTCCTTTCCTTCTTTCTTTCCTCATACTTCTACTAATTCCCTCTAGTTTTTCTCCCTTTTATCCTGAGCCTGTGGATGAAAAGCTTTTGGTGCTCCAGCCAGGAGGCAGGGCTCTGCCTCTGAGGTAGGACAGCCAACTTCAGGACACTGATCAACAAGAGACCTCCCAGCTCCACATAATATCAAACGGCGAAAATCTCCCAGAGACCTTCATCTTAACACCAGCACCCAGCTTCACTCAACGACCAGCAAGCCACAGTGCTGGAAAACCTATGCCAAACAACTAGCAAAACAGGAACACAACCCCACCCATTAGCAGAGAGGCTGCCTAAAATCATAATAAGGCCACAGACGCCCCCAAACACACCACCAGACGTGAACCTGCCCACTAGAGAGACAAGATCCAGCCTCATCCACCACAACACAGGCACTAGCCCCCTCCACCAGGAAGCCTACAAAACCCACTGAACCAACCTTAGCCACTGGAGACAGTCACCAAAAACAACGGGAACTACGAACCTGCAGCCTGCAAAAAGGAGACCCCAAACACAGTAAGATAAGCAAAATGAGAAGACAGAAAAACACACAGCAGATAAAGGAGCAAGATAAAAATGCACCAGACCTAACAAATGAAGAGGAAATAGGCAGTCTACCTGAAAGAGAATTCAGAATAATGATAGTAAGGTTGATCCGAAATCTTGGAGATAGAATGGACAATAGATTGGACAAAATGCAAGAATCAGTTAACAAGGACCTAGAAGAACTAAAGATGAAACAAGCAACGATGAACAACACAATAAATGAAATTAAAAGTACTCTAGATGGGATCAATAGCAGAATAACTGAGGCAGAAGAACGGATAAGTGACCTGGAAGATAAAATAGTGGAAATAACTACTGCAGAGCAGAATAAAGAAAAAAGAATGAAAAGAACTGAGGACAGTCTCAGAGACCTCTGGGACAACATTAAACGCACCAACATTCGAATTATAGGGGTTCCAGAAGAAGAAGAGAAAAAGAAAGGGACTGAGAAAATATTTGAAGAGATGATAGTTGAAAACTTCCCTAATATGGGAAAGGAAATAGTTAATCAAGTCCAGGAAGCACAGAGAGTCCCATACAAGATAAATACAAGGAGAAATACGCCAAGACACATATTAATCAAACTGTCAAAAATTAAATACAAAGAAAGCATATTAAAAGCAGCAAGGGAAAAACAACAAATAACACATAAGGGAATCCCCATAAGGTTAACAGCTGATCTCTCAGCAGAAACCCTACAAGCCAGAAGGGAGTGGCAGGACATACTGAAAGTGATGAAGGAGAAAAACCTGCAGCCAAGACTACTCTACCCAGCAAGGATCTCATTCAGATTTGATGGAGAAATTAAAACCTTTACAGACAAGCAAAAGCTGAGAGAGTTCAGCACCACCAAACCAGCTTTACAACAAATGCTAAAGGATCTTCTCTAGGCAAGAAACACAAGAGAAGGAAAAGACCTATAATAACGAACCCAAAACAATTTAGAAAATGGGAATAGGAACATACATATCGATAATTACCTTAAATGTAAATGGACTAAATGCTCCCACCAAAAGACACAGATTAGCTGAATGGATACAAAAACAAGACCCTTATATATGCTGTCTACAAGAGACCCACTTCAGACCTAGAGACACATACAGACTGAAAGTAAGGGGATGGAAAAAGATATTCCATGCAAATGGAAGCCAAAAGAAAGCTGGAGTAGCAATTCTCATATCAGACAAAATAGACTTTAAAATAAGGACTATTAAAAGAGACAAAGAAGGACACTACATAATGATCAAGGGATCGATCCAAGAAGAAGATATAACAATTGTAAATATTTATGCACCCAACATAGGAGCACCTCAATACATCAGGCAAATACTAACAGCCATAAAAGGGGAAATCGACAGTAACACATTCATAGTAGGGGACTTAAACACCCCACTTTCACCCATGGACAGATCATCCAAAATGAAAATAAATAAGGAAACACAAGCTTTAAATGATACATTAAACAAGATGGACTTAATTGATATTTATAGGACACTCCATCCAAAAACAACAGAATACACATTTTTCTCAAGTGCTCATGGAACATTCTCCAGGATAGATCATATCTTAGGTCACAAATCAAGCCTTGGTAAATTTAAGAAAATTGAAATTGTATCAAGTATCTTTTCTGACCACAACGCCATGAGACTAGATATCAATTACAGGAAAAGATCTGTAAAAAATACAAACACATGGAGGCTAAACAATACACTACTTAATAATGAAGAGATCACTGAAGAAATCAAAGAGGAAATCAAAAAATACCTAGAAACAAATGACAATGGAGATACAACGACCCAAAACCTGTGGGATGCAGCAAAAGCAGTTCTAAGGGGGAAGTTTATAGCAATACAAGCTCACCTTAAGAAGCAGGAATCATCTCGAATAAACAACCTAACCTTGCACCTCAAGCAATTAGAGAAAGAAGAACAAAAAAACCCCAAAGCTAGCAGAAGGAAAGAAATCATAAAAATCAGATCAGAAATAAATGAAAAAGAAATGAAGGAAACAATAGCAAAGATCAATAAAACTAAAAGCTGGTTCTTTGAGAAGATAAACAAAATAGATAAACCACTAGCCAGACTCATCAAGAAAAAAAGGGAGAAGACTCAAATCAATAGAATTAGAAATGAAAAAGGAGAGGTAACAACTGACACTGCAGAGATAAAAGAGATCATGAGAGATTACTACAAGCAACTCTATGCCAATAAAATGGACAATCTGGAAGAAATGGACAAATTCTTAGAAATGCACAAGCTGCCAAGACTGAATCAGGAAGAAATAGAAAATATGAACAGACCAATCACAAGCACTGAAATTGAAACTGTGATTAAAAATCTTCCAACAAAGAAAAGCCCAGGACCAGATGGCTTCACAGGCGAATTCTATCAAACATATAGAGAAGAGCTAACACCTATCCTTCTCAAACTCTTCCAAAATATAGCAGAGGGAGGACCACTCCCTAACTCCTTCTACGAGGCCACCATCACCTTGATACCAAAACCAGACAAGGATGTCACAAAGAAAGAAAACTATAGGCCAATATCACTGATGAACATAGATGCAAAAATCCTCAACAAAATACTAGCAAACAGAATCCAACAGCACATTAAAAGGATCATACACCATGATCAAGTGGGGTTTATTCCAGGAATGCAAGGATTCTTCAATATACGCAAATCTATCAATGTGATAAACCATATTAACAAATTGAAGGAGAAAAACCATATGATCATCTCAATAGATGCAGAGAAAGCTTTTGACAAAATTCAACACCCATTTATGATAAAAACCCTGCAGAAAGTAGGCATAGAGGGAACTTTCCTCAACATAATAAAGGCCATATATGACAAGCCCACAGCAAACATCATCCTCAATGGTGAAAAACTGAAAGCATTTCCACTAAGATCAGGAACAAGACAAGGTTGCCCACTCTCACCACTATTATTCAACATTGTTTTGGAAGTTTTAGCCACAGCAATCAGAGAAGAAAAGGAAATAAAAGGAATCCAAATTGGAAAAGAAGAAGTAAAGCTGTCACTGTTTGCAGATGACATGATCCTATACATAGAGAACCCTAAAGATGCTATCCGAAAACTACTAGAGCTAATCAATGAATTTGGTAAAGTGGCAGGATACAAATTTAATGCACAGAAATCTCTGGCATTCCTATACACTAATGATGAAAAATCTGAAAGTGAAATCAAGAAAACACTCCCATTTACCATTGCAACAAAAAGAATAAAATATCTAGGAATAAACCTACCTAAGGAGACAAAAGACCTGTATGCAGAAAATTATAAGACACTGATGAAAGAAATTAAAGATGATATAAATAGATGGAGAGATATACCATGTTCTTGGATTGGAAGAATCAACATTGTGAAAATGACTCTACTACCCAAAGCAATCTATAGATTCAATGCAATCCCTATCAAACTACCACTGGCATTTTTCACAGAACTAGAACAAAAAATTTTGCAATTTGTATGGAAACACAAAAGACCCCGAATAGCCAAAGCAATTTTGAGAACGAAAGAAGGAACTGGAGGAATCAGGCTCCCTGACTTCAGACTATACTACAAAGCTACAGTCATCAAGACGGTATGGTACTGGCACAAAAACAGAAAGATAGATCAATGGAACAGGATAGAAAGCCCAGAGATAAACCCATGCACATATGGACACCTTATCTTTGATAAAGGTGGCAGTAATGTACAATGGAGAAAGGACAGCCTCTTCAATAAGTGGTGCTGGGAAAACTGGACAGGTACATGTAAAAGTATGAGATTAGATCACTCCCTAACACCATACACAAAAATAAGCTCAAAATGGATTAAAGACCTAAATGTAAGGCCAGAAACTATCAAACTCTTAGAGGAAAACATAGGCAGAACACTCTATGACATAAATCAAAGCAAGATCCTTTCTGACCCACCTCCTAGAGTAATGGGAATAAAAACAAAAATAAACAAATGGGACCTAATGAAACTTCAAAGCTTTTGCACAGCAAAGGAAACCATAAACAAGACCAAAAGACAACCCTCAGAATGGGAGAAAATATTTGCAAATGAAGCAACCGACAAAGGATTAATCTCCAAAATTTACAAGCAGCTCATGCAGCTCAATAACAAGAAAACAAACAACCCAATCCAAAAATGGGCAGAAGACCTAAATAGACATTTCTCCAAAGAAGATATACAGACTGCCAACAAACACATGAAAGAATGCTCAACATCACTAATCATTAGAGAAATGCAAATCAAAACTACAATGAGATATCATCTCACACCAGTCAGAATGGCCATCATCAAAAAATCTAGAAACAATAAATGCTGGAGAGGGTGTGGAGAAAAGGGAACCCTCTTACACTGTTGGTGGGAATGTAAATTGATACAGCCACTGTGGAGAACAGTATGGAGGTTCCTTAAAAAGCTACAAATAGAACTACCATATGACACAGCAATCCCACTACTGGGCATATACCCTGAGAAAACCATAATTCAAAAAGAGACATGTACCAAAATGTTCATTGCAGCTCTATTTACAATAGCCCAGAGATGGAAACAACCTAAATGCCCGTCATCTGATGAATGGATAAAGAAGATGTGGCACATATATACAATGGAATATTACTCAGCCATAAAAAGAAACGAAATTGAGCTATTTGTAATGAGGTGGATAGACCTAGAGTCTGTCATACAGAGTGAAGTAAGTCAGAAAGAGAGAGACAAATACCGTATGCTAACACATATATATGGAATATAAGAAAAAAAAATGTCATGAAAAACCTAGGGGTAAAGCAGGAATAAATACGCAGACCTCTTAGAGAACGGACTTGAGGTTATGGGGAGGGGGAAGGGTGAGCTGTGACAGGGCGAGAGAGAGTCATGGGCATATACACACTAACAAACGCAGTAAGGTAGATAGCTAGTGGGAAGCAGCTGCATGGGACAGGGATATTGGCTCGGTGCTTTGTGACAGCCTGGAGGGGTGGGATGGGGAGGGTGGGAGGGAGGGAGACGCAACAGGGAAGACATATGGGAACATATGTTTATGTATGACTGATTCACTTTGTTATAAAACAGAAACTAACACACCATTGTAAAGCAATTATACCCCAATAAAGATGTAAAAAAAAAAAAAAAAAAAAAAAAAAAAAAAAAAAAACAGCCACCCCAAAATTTGAGACGGCTCTGTTTACAAGAACCTCATTTATGGTACAAGTTCAATATCACAGAAAGCGAAAAATGGATAAACAAGTTGTGCTACTTACGTACAATGCAATATCACTCAGCAATGAAATCTATGTCATCAGGCCCGTAGCAGCATAATGAGTGGATTCAGGTACGATGATTCTAAGTGAAATAAGTCACACAGAAAAAGAAACTTCATAAGATATCACTACTACACGGAATGTAAACTTGGCTACACAGGAACTGGATTACAAAACAGAACAGGGTCTCAAATGTAGAAAACCAACTTATGCTTGCTTAAGGGGAAAGGTGAGTTGGGGTGCTGCATAAAACCAGAGATTGAATTTGGCACAGATACCGTTCCATAAGCCAAATATATAATAGACAATAGCTACTCCTTGTTCAACGAAGTGGACTCAACACCCCATATTAAACGCCTAAGAATATATCTGACTAGTAAGAATCTTAAAACCTATAGATTTATATGTCTCCGAAAGAGAATCAAGCGTGTGTACAGCGGCATAAACGCAACAGTCATAGGATTGATGAGGTTCGGTGACCAAATGCAGACCCTTTGAAGTCTTATTGCATGCTACCCATTCCATGGGTCTCAACTCTCCAAGTTTAAGGGATTCTTCCTTCAGCTAAAACATGCATGTGGAACCCACAGTATGATCCACCGTGTGTTCGGGAAACGTGTTCAAATGTGTCTCAGTTTTCGTCCCCTGGTACTCGGGTGCAACATTCCAGACGCTTTACTAACACTCTCCCCACTTGGAGAGTCAGTGCCTTTAACCTCCTGTTTGGCCCAGTTTGCAATTTCTGCGGAAAATGAACAGGAATAGGGAGAACCAATGAGAGACTAGCTGGAGGTGTCTGGACGGGAAAATTTAACTCTCATTTCCCACCAGGTAGAGGAATTAACCAAAGGCTCAGTGTGCCGGGCCAGAACCACACTAGGGCCTGAAGCAATCCTGCGGTGTTGCGGCCAGCTCACAAGAAAGCGAGTTGAAGAAAGGAGCTCAGGACCACTGTAACTCACAAACCTGCAGAGTTATAAATGACAGCTATCGTCAAAAATATATTGAAGTAAGGCTGCCAAGAGGACTTGAAAGCGGGGCAGAATTGCAGGAAACCGAGTTCAGGAGGTAGACTGGAATTGCATGTAAAGCATAGGAAAAGAGGCAGAACGTCCACAATGATGCACTTGGCCAAAAAGGGCGTATGCGTTTTATCCTGAATATATTCAGGAAAAAACGCATACGCCCTTTTTGGCCAACCAAGCAAGCTTGCAAAGGAAATCTGCACTACAATGATGTCTCACTGCCCACCGGTCAAAAGGGCCAGTTGAAAAAAGTGTAAAATCCAGAAAGGCAGGACAGGCCATGGAGAACTGGGAGCCTCGTTATGCAGACGGGCGGGATGTAAATTGCCAACAGCCACTCTGGAGAAGTGTATGGTGTTTCCTGAAACATCCAAAAAACAAAGCAACAGAGCCTAGGGCACTTCCACTTATGGTCCTATAGCTTAGGGAAATTAAAATCAAAAAGACACAGCCACCCCAAAGTTTGGGACGGCTCTGTTTACAAGAACCTCGTTTATGGTACAAGTTCAATATCACAAAAAACGAAAAATGGATAAAGAAGTTGTGGTACTCACGTACAATGCAATATCACTCAGCAAAGAAATCTATGTCATCAGGCCCGTAGCAGCATAATGAGTGGATTCAGGTACGATGATTCTAAGTGAAATAAGTAACACAGAAAAAGAAACATCATAAGATATCACTACTACACGGAATGTAAACTTGGCTACACAGGAACTGAATTACAAAACAGAACAGGGTCTCAAATGTAGAAAACCAACTTATGCTTGCTTAAGGGGAAAGGTGAGTTGGGGTGCTGCATAAAACAAGAGATTGAAATTAGCACAGATACCGTTGCATAAGCCAAATTTGTAATAGACAAGAGCTACTCCTTGCTCAACCTAGTGGACTCAACACCCCATATTAAACGCCTAAGAATATATTTGACTAGTAAGAATCTTAAAACCTATGGATTTATATGTCTCCGAAAGAGAATCAAGCATGTGTACAGCAGCATAAACGCAGCAGTGATAGGATTGGTGAGGTTCGGTGAGCAAATGCAGACCCTTTGAAGTCATATTGCATGGTACCCATTCCATGGGTCTCAACTCTCCAGGTTTAAGGGATTCTTCCTTCAGCTAAAACATGCATGTGGAACCCAGAGTATGATCCACCGTGTGATCGGGAAACGTGTTCAAATGTGTCTCAGTTTTCGTCCCCTGGTACTCGGGTGCAACATTCCAGATGCTTTACTAACACTCTCCCCACTTGGAGAGTCAGTGCCTTTAACCTCCTGTTTGTCCCAGTTTGCAATTTCTGCGGAAAATGAACTGGAATAGGGAGAACCCATGAGAGACTAGACGGAGGTGTCTGGACGGGCAAATTTAACTCTCATTTCCCACCAGGCAGAGGAATTAACCAAAGGCTCAGTGTGCCATGCCGGAACCACACTAGGGCCTGAAGCAATCCTGCGGGGTTGCGGCCAGCTCACAAGAAAGCAAGTTGAAGAAAGGAGCTCAGGGGCACTGTCATTCACAAACCTGCAGAGTTATAAATGACAGCTATCGTCCAAAAATATATTGAAGTAAGACTGCCAAGAGCACATGAAAATGGGGCAGAATTGCAGGAAACCGAGTTCAGGAGGTAGACTGGAATTGCATGTAAAGCATAGGAAAAGAGGTAGAACGTCCACAATGATGCACTTGGCCAAAAAGGGCGTATGCGTTTTTTCCTGAATATATTCAGGAAAAAACGCATACGCCCTTTTTGGCCAACCAAGCAAGCTTGCAAAGGAAATCTGCACTACAATGATGTCTCACTGCCCACCGGTCAAAAGGGCCAGTTGAAAAAAGTGTAAAATCCAGAAAGGCAGGACAGGCCATGGAGAACTGGGAGCCTCGTTATGCAGATGGGCGGGATGTAAATTGCCAACAGCCACTCTGGAGAAGTGTATGGTGTTTCCTGAAACATCCAAAAAACAAAGCAACAGAGCCTAGGGCACTTCCACTTATGGTCCTATAGCTTAGGGAAATTAAAATCAAAAAGACACAGCCACCCCAAATTTTGGGACGGCTCTGTTTACAAGAACCTCGTTTATGGTACAAGTTCAATATCACAAAAAACGAAAAATGGATAAAGAAATTGTGGTACTCACGTACAATGCAATATCACTCAGCAAAGAAATCTATGTCATCAGGCCCGTAGCAGCATAATGAGTGGATTCAGGTACGATGATTCTAAGTGAAATAAGTAACACAGAAAAAGAAACATCATAAGATATCACTACTACACGGAATGTAAACTTGGCTACACAGGAACTGAATTACAAAACAGAACAGGGTCTCAAATGTAGAAAACCAACTTATGCTTGCTTAAGGGGAAAGGTGAGTTGGGGTGCTGCATAAAACAAGAGATTGAAATTAGCACAGATACCGTTGCATAAGCCAAATTTGTAATAGACAAGAGCTACTCCTTGCTCAACGAAGTGGACTCAACACCCCATATTAAACGCCTAAGAATATATTTGACTAGTAAGAATCTTAAAACCTATGGATTTATATGTCTCCGAAAGAGAATCAAGCATGTGTACAGCAGCATAAACGCAGCAGTGATAGGATTGGTGAGGTTCGGTGAGCAAATGCAGACCCTTTGAAGTCATATTGCATGGTACCCATTCCATGGGTCTCAACTCTCCAGGTTTAAGGGATTCTTCCTTCAGCTAAAACATGCATGTGGAACCCAGAGTATGATCCACCGTGTGATCGGGAAACGTGTTCAAATGTGTCTCAGTTTTCGTCCCCTGGTACTCGGGTGCAACATTCCAGATGCTTTACTAACACTCTCCCCACTTGGAGAGTCAGTGCCTTTAACCTCCTGTTTGTCCCAGTTTGCAATTTCTGCGGAAAATGAACTGGAATAGGGAGAACCCATGAGAGACTAGACGGAGGTGTCTGGACGGGCAAATTTAACTCTCATTTCCCACCAGGCAGAGGAATTAACCAAAGGCTCAGTGTGCCATGCCGGAACCACACTAGGGCCTGAAGCAATCCTGCGGGGTTGCGGCCAGCTCACAAGAAAGCAAGTTGAAGAAAGGAGCTCAGGGGCACTGTCATTCACAAACCTGCAGAGTTATAAATGACAGCTATCGTCCAAAAATATATTGAAGTAAGACTGCCAAGAGCACATGAAAATGGGGCAGAATTGCAGGAAACCGAGTTCAGGAGGTAGACTGGAATTGCATGTAAAGCATAGGAAAAGAGGTAGAACGTCCACAATGATGCACTTGGCCAAAAAGGGCGTATGCGTTTTTTCCTGAATATATTCAGGAAAAAACGCATACGCCCTTTTTGGCCAACCAAGCAAGCTTGCAAAGGAAATCTGCACTACAATGATGTCTCACTGCCCACCGGTCAAAAGGGCCAGTTGAAAAAAGTGTAAAATCCAGAAAGGCAGGACAGGCCATGGAGAACTGGGAGCCTCGTTATGCAGATGGGCGGGATGTAAATTGCCAACAGCCACTCTGGAGAAGTGTATGGTGTTTCCTGAAACATCCAAAAAACAAAGCAACAGAGCCTAGGGCACTTCCACTTATGGTCCTATAGCTTAGGGAAATTAAAATCAAAAAGACACAGCCACCCCAAATTTTGGGACGGCTCTGTTTACAAGAACCTCGTTTATGGTACAAGTTCAATATCACAAAAAACGAAAAATGGATAAAGAAATTGTGGTACTCACGTACAATGCAATATCACTCAGCAAAGAAATCTATGTCATCAGGCCCGTAGCAGCATAATGAGTGGATTCAGGTACGATGATTCTAAGTGAAATAAGTAACACAGAAAAAGAAACATCATAAGATATCACTACTACACGGAATGTAAACTTGGCTACACAGGAACTGAATTACAAAACAGAACAGGGTCTCAAATGTAGAAAACCAACTTATGCTTGCTTAAGGGGAAAGGTGAGTTGGGGTGCTGCATAAAACAAGAGATTGAAATTAGCACAGATACCGTTGCATAAGCCAAATTTGTAATAGACAAGAGCTACTCCTTGCTCAACGAAGTGGACTCAACACCCCATATTAAACGCCTAAGAATATATTTGACTAGTAAGAATCTTAAAACCTATGGATTTATATGTCTCCGAAAGAGAATCAAGCATGTGTACAGCAGCATAAACGCAGCAGTGATAGGATTGGTGAGGTTCGGTGAGCAAATGCAGACCCTTTGAAGTCATATTGCATGGTACCCATTCCATGGGTCTCAACTCTCCAGGTTTAAGGGATTCTTCCTTCAGCTAAAACATGCATGTGGAACCCAGAGTATGATCCACTGTGTGATCGGGAAACGTGTTCAAATGTGTCTCAGTTTTCGTCCCCTGGTACTCGGGTGCAACATTCCAGATGCTTTACTAACACTCTCCCCACTTGGAGAGTCAGTGCCTTTAACCTCCTGTTTGTCCCAGTTTGCAATTTCTGCGGAAAATGAACTGGAATAGGGAGAACCCATGAGAGACTAGACGGAGGTGTCTGGATGGGCAAATTTAACTCTCATTTCCCACCAGGCAGAGGAATTAACCAAAGGCTCAGTGTGCCATGCCGGAACCACACTAGGGCCTGAAGCAATCCTGCGGGGTTGCGGCCAGCTCACAAGAAAGCAAGTTGAAGAAAGGAGCTCAAGGGCACTGTCATTCACAAACCTGCAGAGTTATAAATGACAGCTATCGTCCAAAAATATATTGAAGTAAGACTGCCAAGAGCACATGAAAATGGGGCAGAATTGCAGGAAACCGAGTTCAGGAGGTAGACTGGAATTGCATGTAAAGCATAGGAAAACAGGCAGAACGTCCACAATGATGCACTTGGCCAAAAAGGGCGTATGCGTTTTTTCCTGAATATATTCAGGAAAAAACGCATACGCCCTTTTTGGCCAACCAAGCAAGCTTGCAAAGGAAATCTGCACTACAATGAAGTCTCACTGCCCCCCGGTCAAAAGGGCCATCTGAAAAAAGTGTAAAATCCAGAAAGGCAGGACAGGCCATGGAGAACTGGGAGCCTTGTTATGCTGATGAGCGGGATGTAAATTGCCAACAGCCACTCTGGAGAAGTGTATGGTGTTTCCTGAAACATGTAAAAAACAAAGCAACAGAGCCTAGGGAACTTCCATTTATGGTCCTATAGCTTAGGGAAATTAAAATCAAAAAGACACAGCCACCCCAACGTTTGGGACGGCTCTGCTTACAAGAACCTCGTTTATGGTACAAGTTCAATATCACAGAAAACGAAAAATGGATAAAGAAGTTGTGGTACTCACGTACAATGCAATATCACTCAGCAATGAAATCTATGTCATCAGGCCCGTAGCAGCATAATAAGTATTCAGGTACGATGATTCTAAGTGAAATAAGTCACACAGAAAAAGAAACATCATAAGATATCACTACTACACGGAATGTAAACTTGGCTACAGAGGAACTGAATTACAAAACAGAACAGGGTCTCAAATGTAGAAAACCAACTTATGCTTGCTTAAGGGGAAAGGTGAGTTGGGGTGCTGCATAAAACCAGAGATGGAAATTAGCACAGATACCCTTCCATAAGCCAAATATGTAATAGACAAGAGCTACTCCTTGCTCAACCAAGTGGACTCAACACCCCATATTAAACGCCTAAGAATATACCTGACTAGTAAGAATCTTAAAAGCTATGGATTTATATGTCTCCAAAAGAGAATCAAGAGTGTGTACAGCGGCATAAACACAGCAGTGATAGGATTGGTGAGGTTCGGTGAGCAAATGCAGACCCTTTGAAGTCATATTGCATGGTACCCATTCCATGGGTCTCAACTCTCCAGGTTTAAGGGATTCTTCCTTCAGCTAAAACATGCATGTGGAACCCAGAGTATGATCCACCGTGTGATCAGGAGACGTTATCAAATATGTCTCAGTTTTCGTTCACTGGCACTCGGGTGCAACATTGCAGATGCTTTACTAACACTGTCCCGACTTAGAGAGTCTGTGCCTTTAACCTCCTGTTTGGCCCAGTTTGCAATTTCTGCGAAAGATGAACAGGAATATGGAGAACCAATGAGAGACAAGCTGGAGGTGTCTGGATGGGCAAATTTAACTCTCATTTCCCACCAGGAAGAGGAATTAACCAAAGGCTCAGTGTGCCGTGCTGGAACCAGCTTAGGGCCTGAAGCAATCCTGCGGTGTTGCGGCCAGCTCACAAGAAAGCGAGTTGAAGAATGGAGCTCAGGGGCACTGTAATTCACAAACATGCAGAGTTATAAATGACAGCTATCGTCCAAAAATATACTGAAGTAAGGCTGCCAAGAGGACTTGAAAGCGGGGCAGAATTGCAGGAAAACGATTTCAGGAGGTAGACTGGAATTGCATTTAAAGCATAGGAAAAGAGGCAGAACGTCGACAATGATGCACTTGGCCAAAAAGGGCGTATGCGTTTTTTCCTGAATATATTCAGGAAAAAACGCATACGCCCTTTTTGGCCAACCAAGCAAGCTTGCAAAGGAAATCTGCACTACAATGAAGTCTCATTTCCCCCCGTCAAAAGGGCCATCTGAAAAAAGTGTAAAATCCAGTAAGGCAGGACAGGCCATGGAGAACTGGGAGCCTTGTTATGCTGATGGACGGGAGGTAAATTGCCAACAGCCACTCGGGAGAAGTGTATGGTGTTTCCTGAAACATCTAAAAAACAAAGCAACAGAGCCTAGGGCACGTCCACTTATGGTCCTTTAGCTTAGGGAAATTAAAATCAAAAAGACACAGCCACCTCAGAGTTTGGGACGGCTCTGTTTACAAGAACCTGGTTTATAAAACAAGTTCAGTATCGCAGAAAGGGAAAAATGGATAAAGAAATTTTGGTACTTACGTACAATGCAATATCATTCAGCAATGAAATCTATGTCATCATGCCCGTAGCAGCATAATGAGTGGATTCAGGTATGATGATTCTAACTGAAATAAGTCACACAGAAAAAGAAACATCATAAGATATCACTAACACACGGAATGTAAACTTGGCTACACAGGACCTGGATTAAAAAACAGAACAGGGATTCAAATTTAGAAAACCAACTTATGCTTGCTTAAGGGGAAAGGTGAGTTGGGGTGCTGCATAAAACCAGAGATTGAAATGAGCACAGATAAAGTTCTTTAAGCCTAATATGTAATAGACAAGGGCTCCTCCTTGCTCAACGAAATGGGCTCAACACCCCATATTAAACGCCTAAGAATGTACCTGACTAGTAAATATGTTAAAACCTATGGATCGCTATGTCTCCGAAAGAGAATCAAGCGTGTGTACAGGGGCATAAACGCAGCAGTGATAGGATTGGAGAGGTTCGGTGAGCAAATGAAGACCCTTTGAAGTCATATTGCATGATACCCATTCCACGGGTCTCAACTCTCGAGGTTGAAGGGATTCTTCCTTCAGCTAAAACATGCATGTGGAACCCAGAGTATGATCAACCATGTGATCGGGAGACGTGTTCAAATATGTCTCAATTTTCATACCCTGGTACTCGGGTGCAACATTCCAGACGCTTTACTAACACTCTCCCGACTTGGAGAGTCAGTGCCTTTAACCTCCTGTTTGGCCCAGTTTGCAATTTCTGCGGAAGATGAACAGAAATAGGGAGAACCAATGAGAGACTAGCTGGAGGTGTCTGGACGGGCAAATTTAACTCTCATTTCCCACCAGGAAGAGGAATTAACCAAAGGCTCAGCGTGCCGGGCCAGAACCACACTAGGGCCTGAAGCAATCCTGCGGTGTTGCGGCCAGCTCACAAGAAAGCGAGTTGAAGAAAGGAGCTCAGGGACACTGTAACTCACAAACATGCAGAGTTATAAATGACAGCTATCGTCCAAAAATATATTGAAGTAAGGCTGCCAAGAGGACTTGAAAACGGGGCAGAATTGCAGGAAACCGATTTCAGGAGGTAGACTGGAATTGCATGTAAAGCATAGGAAAAGAGGCAGAACGTCCACAATGATGCACTTGGCCAAAAAGGGCGTATGCGTTTTTTTCCTGAATATATTCAGGAAAAAACGCATACGCCCTTTTTGGCCAACCAAGCAAGCTTGCAAAGGAAGTCTGCACTACAATGAAGTCTCACTGCCCCACGCTCAAAAGGGTCATCTGAAAAAAGTGTAAAATCCAGAAAGGCAGGACAGGCCATGGAGAACTGGGAGTCTTGTTATGCTGATGGGTGGGATGTAAATTGCCAACAGCCACTCTGGAGAAGTGTATGGTGTTTAGTGAAACATCTAAGAAACAAAGCAACAGAGCCTAGGGCACTTCCACTTATGGTCCTATAGCTTAGGGAAATTAAAATCAAAAAGACACAGCCACCCCTAAGTTTGGGACGGCTGTGTTTACAAGAACCTTTTTTATGGTACAAGTTCAATATCACAGAAAGCGAAAAATGGATAAAGAATTTGTGGTACTTACGTACAATGCAATATCACTCAGCAATGAAATCTATGTCATCAGGCCCGTAGCAGCATAATGAGTGGACTCAGGTACGATGTTTCTAAGTGAAATAAGTCACTCAGAAAGAGAAACTTCATAAGATATCACTACTACACGGAATGTAAACTTGGCTACACAGGAACTGAATTACAAAACAGAACAGGGTCTCAAATGAAGAAAACCAACTTATGCTTGCTTAAGGGGAAAGATGAGTTGGGATGCTGCATAAAACCAGAGATTGAACTTGGCACAGATACCGTTCCATAAGCCAAATATATAATAGACAAGAGCTACTCCTTGTTCATCGAAGCGGACTTAACACCCCATATTAAACGCCTAAGAATATACCTGACTAGTAAGTGTCTTAAAACCTATGGATTTATATGTCTCCGAAAGAGAATCAAGCTTGTGTACAGCGGCATAAACGCAGCAGCATAGGATTGGTGAGGATCGGTGAGCAAATGCAGATCCTTTGAAGTCATATTGCATGGTACCCATTCCATGGGTCTCAAATCTCCAGGTTTAAGGGATTCTTCCTTCAGCTAAAACATGCATGTGGAACCCAGAGTATGATCCAACGTAGTTCGGGAAACGTGTTCAAATGTGTCTCAGTTTTCATCCCCTGGTACTTGGGTGCAACATTACAAACGCTTCACTAACACTCTCCCCACTTGGAGAGTCAGTGCGCTTAACCTCCTGTTTGGCCCAGTTTCCAATTTCTGCGGAAAATGAACAGTAATACGGAGAACCAATGAGAGACTGGCTGGAGGTGTCTGGACGGGCAAATTTAACTCTCATTTCCCACCAGGAAGAGGAATTAACCAAAGGCTCAGCGTGCCGTGCCGGAACCGGATTAGGGCCTGAAACAATCCTGCGGTGTAGCGGCCAGCTCACAAGAAAGCAAGTTGAAGAAAGGAGCTCAGGGGCACTGTAATTCACAAACCTGCAGAGTTATAAATGACAGCTATCGTCCAAAAATATACTGAAGTAAGGCTGCCAAGAGGACTTGAAAGCGGGGCAGAATTGCAGGAAACCGATTTCAGGAGGTAGACTGGAATTGCATTTAAAGCATAGGAAAAGAGGCAGAACGTCCACAATGATGCACTTGGCCAAAAAGGGCGTATGCGTTTTTTCCTGAATATATTCAGGAAAAAACGCATACGCCCTTTTTGGCCAACCAAGCAAGCTTGCAAAGGAAATCTGCACTACAATGAAGTCTCACTGCCCCACGCTCAAAAGGGTCATCTGAAAAAAGTGTAAAATCCAGAAAGGCAGGACAGGCCATGGAGAACTGGGAGCCTTGTTATGCTGATGGGCGGGATGTAAATTGCCAACAGCCACTCTGCAGAAGTGTATGGTGTTTCCTGAAACATCTAAGAAACAAAGCAACAGAGCCTAGGGCACTTCCACTTATGGTCCTATAGCTTAGGGAAATTAAAATCAAAAAGACACAGCCACCCCAAATTTTGGGACGGCTCTGTTTACAAGAACCTCGTTTATGGTACAAGTTCAATATCACAGAAAGCGAAAAATGGATAAAGAAGTTGTGGTACTTACGTACAATGCAATATCACTCAGCAATGAAATCTATGTCATCAGGCCCGTAGCAGCATAATGAGTGGACTCAGGTACGATGTTTCTAAGTGAAATAAGTCACTCAGAAAGAGAAACTTCATAAGATATCACTACTACACGGAATGTAAACTTGGCTACACAGGAACTGAATTACAAAACAGAACAGGGTCTCAAATGAAGAAAACCAACTTATGCTTGCTTAAGGGGAAAGATGAGTTGGGATGCTGCATAAAACCAGAGATTGAACTTGGCACAGATACCGTTCCATAAGCCAAATATATAATAGACAAGAGCTACTCCTTGTTCATCGAAGTGGACTTAACACCCCATATTAAACGCCTAAGAATATACCTGACTAGTAAGTGTCTTAAAACCTATGGATTTATATGTCTCCGAAAGAGAATCAAGCTTGTGTACAGCGGCATAAACGCAGCAGCATAGGATTGGTGAGGATCGGTGAGCAAATGCAGATCCTTTGAAGTCATATTGCATGGTACCCATTCCATGGGTCTCAAATCTCCAGGTTTAAGGGATTCTTCCTTCAGCTAAAACATGCATGTGGAACCCAGAGTATGATCCAACGTAGTTCGGGAAACGTGTTCAAATGTGTCTCAGTTTTCATCCCCTGGTACTTGGGTGCAACATTACAAACGCTTCACTAACACTCTCCCCACTTGGAGAGTCAGTGCGTTTAACCTCCTGTTTGGCCCAGTTTCCAATTTCTGCGGAAAATGAACAGGAATAGGGAGAACCAATGAGAGACTGGCTGGAGGTGTCTGGACGGGCAAATTTAACTCTCATTTCCCACCAGGAAGAGGAATTAACCAAAGGCTCAGCGTGCCGTGCCGGAACCGGATTAGGGCCTGAAACAATCCTGCGGTGTAGCGGCCAGCTCACAAGAAAGCAAGTTGAAGAAAGGAGCTCAGGGGCACTGTAATTCACAAACCTGCAGAGTTATAAATGACAGCTATCGTCCAAAAATATACTGAAGTAAGGCTGCCAAGAGGACTTGAAAGCGGGGCAGAATTGCAGGAAACCGATTTCAGGAGGTAGACTGGAATTGCATTTAAAGCATAGGAAAAGAGGCAGAACGTCCACAATGATGCACTTGGCCAAAAAGGGCGTATGCGTTTTTTCCTGAATATATTCAGGAAAAAACGCATACGCCCTTTTTGGCCAACCAAGCAAGCTTGCAAAGGAAATCTGCACTACAATGAAGTCTCACTGCCCCACGCTCAAAAGGGTCATCTGAAAAAAGTGTAAAATCCAGAAAGGCAGGACAGGCCATGGAGAACTGGGAGCCTTGTTATGCTGATGGGCGGGATGTAAATTGCCAACAGCCACTCTGGAGAAGTGTATGGTGTTTCCTGAAACATCTAAGAAACAAAGCAACAGAGCCTAGGGCACTTCCACTTATGGTCCTATAGCTTAGGGAAATTAAAATCAAAAAGACACAGCCACCCCAAATTTTGGGACGGCTCTGCTTACAAGAACCTCGTTTATGGTACAAGTTCAATATCACAGAAAGCGAAAAATGGATAAACAAGTTGTGGTACTTACGTACAATGCAATATCACTCAGCAATGAAATCTATGTCATCAGGCCCGTAGCAGCATAATGAGTGGATTCAGGTACGATGATTCTAAGTGAAATAAGTCACACAGAAAAAGAAACTTCATAAGATATCACTACTACACGGAATGTAAACTTGGCTACACAGGAACTGAATTACAAAACAGAACAGGGTCTCAAATGTAGAAAACCAACTTATGCTTGCTTAAGGGGAAAGGTGAGTTGGGGTGCTGCATAAAACCAGAGATTTAACTTGGCACAGATACCGTTCCATAAGCCAAATATATAATAGACAATAGCTACTCCTTGTTCAACGAAGTGGACTCAACACCCCATATTAAACGCCTAAGAATATACCTGACTAGTAAGAATCTTAAAACCTATGGATTTATATGTCTCCGAAAGAGAATCAAGCGTGTGTACCGCGGCATAAATGCAGTATTGATAGGATTGATGAGGTTCGGTGAGCAAATGCAGACCCTTTGAAGTCTTATTGCATGGTACCCATTCCATGGGTCTCAACTCTCCAGGTTTAAGGGATTCTTCCTTCAGCTAAAACATGCATGTGGAACCCAGAGTATGATCCACCGTGTGTTCGCGAAACGTGTTCAAATGTGTCTCGGTTTTCGTCCCCTGGTACTCGGGTGCAACATTCCAGACGCTTTACTAACACTCTCCCCACTTGGAGAGTCAGTGCCTTTAACCTCCTGTTTGGCCCAGTTTGCAATTTCTGCGGAAAATGAACAGGAATAGGGAGAACCAATGAGAGACTAGCTGGACGTGTCTGGTCGGGCAAATTTAACTCTCATTTCCCACCAGGAAGAGGAATGAACCAAAGGCTCAGCGTGCCGTGCCGGAACCACACTAGGGCCTGAAGCAATCCTGCGGTGTTGCGGCCAGCTCACAAGAAAGCGAGTTGAAGAAAGGAGCTCAGGGACACTGTAACTCACAAACCTGCAGAGTTCTAAATGACAGCTATCGTCCAAAAATATATTGAAGTAAGGCTGCCAAGAGGACTTGAAAGCGGGGCAGAATTGCAGGAAACCGATTTCAGGAGGTAGACTGGAATTGCATGTAAAGCATAGGAAAAGAGGCAGAACGTCCACAATGATGCACTTGGCCAAAAAGGGCGTATGCGTTTTTTCCTGAATATATTCAGGAAAAAACGCATACGCCCTTTTTGGCCAACCAAGCAAGCTTGCAAAGGAAATCTGCACTACAATGAAGTCTCACTGCCCCACGCTCAAAAGGGTCATCTGAAAAAAGTGTAAAATCCAGAAAGGCAGGACAGGCCATGGAGAACTGGGAGCCTTGTTATGCTGATGGGCGGGATGTAAATTGCCAACAGCCACTCTGGAGAAGTGTATGGTGTTTCCTGAAACATCTAAGAAACAAAGCAACAGAGCCTAGGGCACTTCCACTTATGGTCCTATAGCTTAGGGAAATTAAAATCAAAAAGACACAGCCACCCCAAATTTTGGGACGGCTCTGTTTACAAGAACCTCGTTTATGGTACAAGTTCAATATCACAGAAAGCGAAAAATGGATAAAGAAGTTGTGGTACTTACGTACAATGCAATATCACTCAGCAATGAAATCTATGTCATCAGGCCCGTAGCAGCATAATGAGTGGATTCAGGTACGATGATTCTAAGTGAAATAAGTCACACAGAAAAAGAAACTTCATAAGATATCACTACTACACGGAATGTAAACTTGGCTACACAGGAACTGAATTACAAAACAGAACAGGGTCTCAAATGTAGAAAACCAACTTATGCTTGCTTAAGGGGAAAGGTGAGTTGGGGTGCTGCATAAAACCAGAGATTGAACTTGTCACAGATACCGTTCCATAAGCCAAATATATAATAGACCATAGCTACACCTTGTTCAACGAAGTGGACTCAACACCCCATATTAAACGCCTAAGAATATACCTGACTAGTAAGAATCTTAAAACCTATGGATTTATATGTCTCCGAAAGAGAATCAAGCGTGTGTACAGCGGCATAAATGCAGTAGTGATAGGATTGGAGAGGTTCGGTGAGCAAATGAAGACCCTTTGAAGTCATATTGCATGGTACCAATTCCACGGGTCTCAACTCTCCAGGTTGAAGGGATTCTTCCTTCAGCTAAAACATGCATGTGGAACCCAGAGTATGATCAACCGTGTGATCGGGAGACGTGTTCAAATATGTCTCACTTTTCGACCCCTGGTACTCGGGTGCAACATTCCAGACGCTTTACTAACACTCTCCCGACTTGGAGAGTCAGTGTCTTTAACCTCCTGTTTGGCCCAGTTTGCAATTTCTGCGGAAGATGAACAGGAATAGGAGAACCAATGAGAGACTAGCTGGAGGTGTCTGGACGGGCAAATTTAACTCTCATTTGCCACCAGGAAGAGGAATTAACCAAAGGCTCAGCGTGCCGTGCCGGAACCGGATTAGGGCCTGAAGCAATCCTGCGGTGTAGCGGCCAGCTCACAAGAAAGCGAGTTGAAGAAAGGAGCTCAGGGGCACTGTAATTCACAAACCTGCAGAGTTATAAATGACAGCTATCGTCCAAAAATATACTGAAGTAAGGCTGCCAAGAGGACTTGAAAGCGGGGCACAATTGCAGGAAACCGATTTCAGGAGGTAGACTGGAATTGCATTTAAAGCATAGGAAAAGAGGCAGAACGTGGACAATGATGCACTTGGCCAAAAAGGGCGTATGCGTTTTTTCCTGAATATATTCAGGAAAAAACGCATACGCCCTTTTTGGCCAACCAAGCAAGCTTGCAAAGGAAATCTGCACTACAATGAAGTCTCACTGCCCCACGCTCAAAAGGGTCATCTGATAAAAGTGTAAAATCCAGAAAGGCAGGACAGGCCATGGAGAACTGGGAGCCTTGTTATGCTGATGGGCGGGATGTAAATTGCCAACAGCCACTCTGGAGAAGTGTATGGTGTTTCCTGAAACATCTAAGAAACAAAGCAACAGAGCCTAGGGCACTTCCACTTATGGTCCTATAGCTCAGGGAAATTAAAATCAAAAAGACACAGCCACCCCAAATTTTGGGACGGCTCTGTTTACAAGAACCTCGTTTATGGTACAAGTTCAATATCACAGAAAGCGAAAAATGGATAAAGAAGTTGTGGTACTTACGTACAATGCAATATCACTCAGCAATGAAATCTATGTCATCAGGCCCGTAGCAGCATAATGAGTGGATTCAGGTACGATGATTCTAAGTGAAATAAGTAAAACAGAAAAAGAAACTTCATAAGATATCACTACTACACGGAATGTAAACTTGGCTACACAGGAACTGAATTACAAAACAGAACATGGTCTCAAATGTAGAAAACCAACTTATGCTTGCTTAAGGGGAAAGGTGAGTTGGGGTGCTGCATAAAACCAGAGATTGAATTTGGCACAGATACCGTTCCATAAGCCAAATATATAATAGACCATAGCTACTCCTTGTTCAACGAAGTAGACTCAACACCCCATATTAAACGCCTAAGAATATACCTGACTAGTAAGAATCTTAAAACCTATGGATTTATATGTCTCCGAAAGAGAATCAAGTGTGTGTACAGCGGCATAAACGCAACAGTCATAGGATTGATGAGGTTCGGTGAGCAAATGCAGACCCTTTGAAGTCTTATTGCATGCTACCCATTCCATGGGTCTCAACTCTCCAAGTTTAAGGGATTCTTCCTTCAGCTAAAACATGCATGTGGAACCCAGAGTATGATCCACCGTGTGTTCGCGAAACGTGTTCAAATGTGTCTCAGTTTTCGTCCCCTGGTACTCGGGTGCAACATTCCAGACGCTTTACTAACACTCTCCCCACTTGGAGAGTCAGTGCCTTTAACCTCCTGTTTGGCCCAGTTTGCAATTTCTGCGGAAAATGAACAGGAATAGGGAGAACCAATGAGAGACTAGCTGGAGGTGTCTGGACGGGCAAATTTAACTCTCATTTCCCACCAGGAAGAGGAATTAACCAAAGGCTCAGCATGCCGTGCCAGAACCACACTAGGCCCTGAAGCAATCCTGCGGTGTTGCGGCCAGCTCACAAGAAAGCGAGTTGAAGAAAGGAGCTCAGGGACACTGTAACTCACAAACCTGCAGAGTTATAAATGACAGCTATCGTCCAAAAATATATTGAAGTAAGGCTGCCAAGAGGACTTGAAAGCGGGGCAGTATTGCAGGAAACCGATTTCAGGAGGTAGACTGGAATTGCATGTAAAGCATAGGAAAAGAGGCAGAACGTGGACAATGATGCACTTGGCCAAAAAGGGCGTATGCGTTTTTTCCTGAATATATTCAGGAAAAAACGCATACGCCCTTTTTGGCCAACCAAGCAAGCTTGCAAAGGAAATCTGCACTACAATGAAGTCTCACAGCCCCCCGTTCAAAAGGATCATCTGAAAAAAGTGTAAAATCCAGAAAGGCAGGACAGGCCATGGAGAACTGGGAGCCTTGTTATGCTGATGGACGGGATGTAAATTGCCAACAGCCACTCTGGAGAAGTGTATGGTGTTTCCTGAAACATCTAAGAAACAAAGCAACAGAGCCTAGGGCACTTCCACTTATGGTCCTATAGCTTAGGGAAATTAAAATCAAAAAGACACAGCCGGAGAAGGCGGAAGATGGCGGAAGAGTAAGACGCGGAGATCACCTTCCTCCCCACAGATACACCAGAAATACATCTACACGTGGAACAACTCCTACAGAACACCTACTGAAGGCTGGCAGAAGACCTCAGACCTCCCCAAAGGCAAGAAACTCCCCACGTACCTGGGTAGGGCAAAAGAAAAAACAGAGACAAAAGAATAGGGACGGCACCTGCACCAGTGGGAGGGAGTGGTGAAGGAGGAAAAGTTTCCACACTCTAGGAAGCCCCTTCGCGGGCGGAGACTGCGGGAGGCTGAGGGGGGAGCTTCGAAGCTGCGGAGGAGAGCACAGCCACTGGGGTGCGGAGGGCAAAGCGAGGATATTCCCGCACAGAGGATCGGTGCCGACCGGCACTCACCAGCCCGAGAGGCTTGTCTGCTCACCCGCCGGGGCGGGCGGGGCTGTGAGCTGAGGCCGGAGCGCAGGGAGAGGACTGGGGTTGGCGGCTTGAACATAGCCTGAAGGGGTTAGTGCACCACAGCTAGCCGGGAGGGAGTCCGGGGAAAAGCCTGCACCTGCAGAAGAGGCAGGAGACTTTTCCTTCCCTCTTTGTTTCCTGGGGCGTGAGGAGAGGGGTTTAAGAATGCTGCTTAAAGGAACTCCAGAGACGGGCGCGAGCCGCGGCTGAAAGCGCGGACCCCAGAGACGGGCGCGAGCCGCGGCTGAAAGCGCGGAATTCAGAGACGGGCGCGAGCCGCGGCTGAAAGCGCGGAATCCAGAGACGGGCGCGAGCCGCGACTGAAAGCGCAGAATCCAGAGACGGGCGCGAGCCGCGGCTGAAAGCGCGGAATCCAGAGACGGGCGCGAGCCACGGCTGAAAGCGCGGAATTCAGAGACAGGCGCAAGCCGCGGCTAAAAGCGCGGACCCCAGAGGCGGGCGGGAGACGTTAAGGCTGCTGCTGCCGCCACCGAGGGGCCTGTGTGCGAGCACAGGTCACTCTCCACACCCCTCTTCCGCGGAGCCTGTGCAGCCCGCCACTGCCGGGTTCCTGGGATCCAGGGACAACTTCCCCGGGAGGGCGCACAGCGCGCCTCAGGCTGGTGCAAAGTCACGCCGGCCTTTGCCACCGCAGGCCCGCCCCGCACTCTGTGCCCCTCCGTCCCCGCCGGCCTGAGTGCGCCAGAGCCCCCAATCAGCGGCTCTTTTAACCCCATCCTGTCTGAGCAAAAAACAGACGCCCTCCAGCGATCTACACGCAGTGGCAGGGCCAAATCCAAAGCTTAGCCCTGGGAGCTGTGAGAACAAAGAAGAGAAAGGGAAATCTCTCCCAGCAGCCTCAGAAGCAGCGGATTAAAGCTCCACAATCAACTTGATGTACCCTGCATCTGTGGAATACCTGAATAGACAATCAATCATCCCAAATTAAGGAAGTGGACTTTAGGAGCAAGATCTATGATTTTTTCCCCTTTCCTCTTTTTGTGAATGTGTATGTGTATGCTTCTGTGTGAGATCTTGTCTCTATAGTCTTGCTTCCACCATTTGTCCTAGGGTTCTATCCATCCATGTTTTTTTTTTAATTTTTTTTTCTTAATAATTAATTTTAATAACCTTATTATACTTTACCTTCGTTCTTTCTTTCTTTCTTTCCGTCCTTCCTTCCCTCCTTTAGACAACGAATCATCCCAAATTGAGGAGGTGGTCTCTGACAGCAAGATTTAGGATTTTTCCCCATTTACCTCTTTTAGTGAGGGTGTATGTGTATGCTTCTGTGTAAGATTTTGTCTGTATAGCTTTGCTTCCAACATTTGTCCTAAGGTTCTTTCCGTCCCTTTTTTTTTCTAAATAAGTTTTTAATTCAATAACTTTATTATACTTTATTTTATTTTTACTGTATCTTCTTTCTTTCTGTCTTTTTTCCTTCTTTCCCTCCTTCCTTCCTTCCTCCCTCCCTCCCTCCCTCCTTTCTTTCCTTCTTGCCTTCTTGCCTTCTTTGCTTCTTTCTTTCTTTCTTCCTTCCTTCCTACCCTCCTTTCCTTCTTTCTTTCCTCATACTTCTACTAATTCCCTCTAGTTTTTCTCCCTTTTATCCTGAGCCTGTGGATGAAAAGCTTTTGGTGCTCCAGCCAGGAGGCAGGGCTCTGCCTCTGAGGTAGGACAGCCAACTTCAGGACACTGATCAACAAGAGACCTCCCAGCTCCACATAATATCAAACGGCGAAAATCTCCCAGAGACCTTCATCTTAACACCAGCACCCAGCTTCACTCAACGACCAGCAAGCCACAGTGCTGGAAAACCTATGCCAAACAACTAGCAAAACAGGAACACAACCCCAACCATTAGCAGAGAGGCTGCCTAAAATCATAATAAGGCCACAGACGCCCCCAAACACACCACCAGACGTGAACCTGCCCACTAGAGAGACAAGATCCAGCCTCATCCACCACAACACAGGCACTAGCCCCCTCCACCAGGAAGCCTACAAACCCCACTGAACCAACCTTAGCCACTGGAGACAGTCACCAAAAACAACGGGAACTACGAACCTGCAGCCTGCAAAAAGGAGACCCCAAACACAGTAAGATAAGCAAAATGAGAAGACAGAAAAACACACAGCAGATAAAGGAGCAAGATAAAAATGCACCAGACCTAACAAATGAAGAGGAAATAGGCAGTCTACCTGAAAGAGAATTCAGAATAATGATAGTAAGGTTGATCCGAAATCTTGGAGATAGAATGGACAATAGATTGGACAAAATGCAAGAATCAGTTAACAAGGACCTAGAAGAACTAAAGATGAAACAAGCAACGATGAACAACACAATAAATGAAATTAAAAGTACTCTAGATGGGATCAATAGCAGAATAACTGAGGCAGAAGAACGGATAAGTGACCTGGAAGATAAAATAGTGGAAATAACTACTGCAGAGCAGAATAAAGAAAAAAGAATGAAAAGAACTGAGGACAGTCTCAGAGACCTCTGGGACAACATTAAACGCACCAACATTCGAATTATAGGGGTTCCAGAAGAAGAAGAGAAAAAGAAAGGGACTGAGAAAATATTTGAAGAGATGATAGTTGAAAACTTCCCTAATATGGGAAAGGAAATAGTTAATCAAGTCCAGGAAGCACAGAGAGTCCCATACAAGATAAATACAAGGAGAAATACGCCAAGACACATATTAATCAAACTGTCAAAAATTAAATACAAAGAAAGCATATTAAAAGTAGCAAGGGAAAAACAACAAATAACACATAAGGGAATCCCCATAAGGTTAACAGCTGATCTCTCAGCAGAAACCCTACAAGCCAGAAGGGAGTGGCAGGACATACTGAAAGTGATGAAGGAGAAAAACCTGCAGCCAAGACTACTCTACCCAGCAAGGATCTCATTCAGATTTGATGGAGAAATTAAAACCTTTACAGACAAGCAAAAGCTGAGAGAGTTCAGCACCACCAAACCAGCTTTACAACAAATGCTAAAGGATCTTCTCTAGGCAAGAAACACAAGAGAAGGAAAAGACCTATAATAACGAACCCAAAACAATTTAGAAAATGGGAATAGGAACATACATATCGATAATTACCTTAAATGTAAATGGACTAAATGCTCCCACCAAAAGACACAGATTAGCTGAATGGATACAAAAACAAGACCCTTATATATGCTGTCTACAAGAGACCCACTTCAGACCTAGAGACACATACAGACTGAAAGTAAGGGGATGGAAAAAGATATTCCATGCAAATGGAAGCCAAAAGAAAGCTGGAGTAGCAATTCTCATATCAGACAAAATAGACTTTAAAATAAGGACTATTAAAAGAGACAAAGAAGGACACTACATAATGATCAAGGGATCGATCCAAGAAGAAGATATAACAATTGTAAATATTTATGCACCCAACATAGGAGCACCTCAATACATCAGGCAAATACTAACAGCCATAAAAGGGGAAATCGACAGTAACACATTCATAGTAGGGGACTTAAACACCCCACTTTCACCCATGGACAGATCATCCAAAATGAAAATAAATAAGGAAACACAAGCTTTAAATGATACATTAAACAAGATGGACTTAATTGATATTTATAGGACACTCCATCCAAAAACAACAGAATACACATTTTTCTCAAGTGCTCATGGAACATTCTCCAGGATAGATCATATCTTAGGTCACAAATCAAGCCTTGGTAAATTTAAGAAAATTGAAATTGTATCAAGTATCTTTTCTGACCACAACGCCATGAGACTAGATATCAATTACAGGAAAAGATCTGTAAAAAATACAAACACATGGAGGCTAAACAATACACTACTTAATAATGAAGAGATCACTGAAGAAATCAAAGAGGAAATCAAAAAATACCTAGAAACAAATGACAATGGAGATACAACGACCCAAAACCTGTGGGATGCAGCAAAAGCAGTTCTAAGGGGGAAGTTTATAGCAATACAAGCTCACCTTAAGAAGCAGGAATCATCTCGAATAAACAACCTAACCTTGCACCTCAAGCAATTAGAGAAAGAAGAACAAAAAAACCCCAAAGCTAGCAGAAGGAAAGAAATCATAAAAATCAGATCAGAAATAAATGAAAAAGAAATGAAGGAAACAATAGCAAAGATCAATAAAACTAAAAGCTGGTTCTTTGAGAAGATAAACAAAATAGATAAACCACTAGCCAGACTCATCAAGAAAAAAAGGGAGAAGACTCAAATCAATAGAATTAGAAATGAAAAAGGAGAGGTAACAACTGACACTGCAGAGATAAAAGAGATCATGAGAGATTACTACAAGCAACTCTATGCCAATAAAATGGACAATCTGGAAGAAATGGACAAATTCTTAGAAATGCACAAGCTGCCAAGACTGAATCAGGAAGAAATAGAAAATATGAACAGACCAATCACAAGCACTGAAATTGAAACTGTGATTAAAAATCTTCCAACAAAGAAAAGCCCAGGACCAGATGGCTTCACAGGCGAATTCTATCAAACATATAGAGAAGAGCTAACACCTATCCTTCTCAAACTCTTCCAAAATATAGCAGAGGGAGGACCACTCCCTAACTCCTTCTACGAGGCCACCATCACCTTGATACCAAAACCAGACAAGGATGTCACAAAGAAAGAAAACTATAGGCCAATATCACTGATGAACATAGATGCAAAAATCCTCAACAAAATACTAGCAAACAGAATCCAACAGCACATTAAAAGGATCATACACCATGATCAAGTGGGGTTTATTCCAGGAATGCAAGGATTCTTCAATATACGCAAATCTATCAATGTGATAAACCATATTAACAAATTGAAGGAGAAAAACCATATGATCATCTCAATAGATGCAGAGAAAGCTTTTGACAAAATTCAACACCCATTTATGATAAAAACCCTGCAGAAAGTAGGCATAGAGGGAACTTTCCTCAACATAATAAAGGCCATATATGACAAGCCCACAGCAAACATCATCCTCAATGGTGAAAAACTGAAAGCATTTCCACTAAGATCAGGAACAAGACAAGGTTGCCCACTCTCACCACTATTATTCAACATTGTTTTGGAAGTTTTAGCCACAGCAATCAGAGAAGAAAAGGAAATAAAAGGAATCCAAATTGGAAAAGAAGAAGTAAAGCTGTCACTGTTTGCAGATGACATGATCCTATACATAGAGAACCCTAAAGATGCTATCCGAAAACTACTAGAGCTAATCAATGAATTTGGTAAAGTGGCAGGATACAAATTTAATGCACAGAAATCTCTGGCATTCCTATACACTAATGATGAAAAATCTGAAAGTGAAATCAAGAAAACACTCCCATTTACCATTGCAACAAAAAGAATAAAATATCTAGGAATAAACCTACCTAAGGAGACAAAAGACCTGTATGCAGAAAATTATAAGACACTGATGAAAGAAATTAAAGATGATATAAATAGATGGAGAGATATACCATGTTCTTGGATTGGAAGAATCAACATTGTGAAAATGACTCTACTACCCAAAGCAATCTATAGATTCAATGCAATCCCTATCAAACTACCACTGGCATTTTTCACAGAACTAGAACAAAAAATTTTGCAATTTGTATGGAAACACAAAAGACCCCGAATAGCCAAAGCAATTTTGAGAACGAAAGAAGGAACTGGAGGAATCAGGCTCCCTGACTTCAGACTATACTACAAAGCTACAGTCATCAAGACGGTATGGTACTGGCACAAAAACAGAAAGATAGATCAATGGAACAGGATAGAAAGCCCAGAGATAAACCCATGCACATATGGACACCTTATCTTTGATAAAGGTGGCAGTAATGTACAATGGAGAAAGGACAGCCTCTTCAATAAGTGGTGCTGGGAAAACTGGACAGGTACATGTAAAAGTATGAGATTAGATCACTCCCTAACACCATACACAAAAATAAGCTCAAAATGGATTAAAGACCTAAATGTAAGGCCAGAAACTATCAAACTCTTAGAGGAAAACATAGGCAGAACACTCTATGACATAAATCAAAGCAAGATCCTTTCTGACCCACCTCCTAGAGTAATGGGAATAAAAACAAAAATAAACAAATGGGACCTAATGAAACTTCAAAGCTTTTGCACAGCAAAGGAAACCATAAACAAGACCAAAAGACAACCCTCAGAATGGGAGAAAATATTTGCAAATGAAGCAACCGACAAAGGATTAATCTCCAAAATTTACAAGCAGCTCATGCAGCTCAATAACAAGAAAACAAACAACCCAATCCAAAAATGGGCAGAAGACCTAAATAGACATTTCTCCAAAGAAGATATACAGACTGCCAACAAACACATGAAAGAATGCTCAACATCACTAATCATTAGAGAAATGCAAATCAAAACTACAATGAGATATCATCTCACACCAGTCAGAATGGCCATCATCAAAAAATCTAGAAACAATAAATGCTGGAGAGGGTGTGGAGAAAAGGGAACCCTCTTACACTGTTGGTGGGAATGTAAATTGATACAGCCACTGTGGAGAACAGTATGGAGGTTCCTTAAAAAGCTACAAATAGAACTACCATATGACACAGCAATCCCACTACTGGGCATATACCCTGAGAAAACCATAATTCAAAAAGAGACATGTACCAAAATGTTCATTGCAGCTCTATTTACAATAGCCCAGAGATGGAAACAACCTAAATGCCCGTCATCTGATGAATGGATAAAGAAGATGTGGCACATATATACAATGGAATATTACTCAGCCATAAAAAGAAACGAAATTGAGCTATTTGTAATGAGGTGGATAGACCTAGAGTCTGTCATACAGAGTGAAGTAAGTCAGAAAGAGAGAGACAAATACCGTATGCTAACACATATATATGGAATATAAGAAAAAAAAATGTCATGAAAAACCTAGGGGTAAAGCAGGAATAAATACGCAGACCTCTTAGAGAACGGACTTGAGGTTATGGGGAGGGGGAAGGGTGAGCTGTGACAGGGCGAGAGAGAGTCATGGGCATATACACACTAACAAACGCAGTAAGGTAGATAGCTAGTGGGAAGCAGCTGCATGGGACAGGGATATTGGCTCGGTGCTTTGTGACAGCCTGGAGGGGTGGGATGGGGAGGGTGGGAGGGAGGGAGACGCAACAGGGAAGACATATGGGAACATATGTTTATGTATGACTGATTCACTTTGTTATAAAACAGAAACTAACACACCATTGTAAAGCAATTATACCCCAATAAAGATGTAAAAAAAAAAAAAAAAAAAAAAAAAAAAAAAAAAAAACAGCCACCCCAAAATTTGAGACGGCTCTGTTTACAAGAACCTCATTTATGGTACAAGTTCAATATCACAGAAAGCGAAAAATGGATAAACAAGTTGTGCTACTTACGTACAATGCAATATCACTCAGCAATGAAATCTATGTCATCAGGCCCGTAGCAGCATAATGAGTGGATTCAGGTACGATGATTCTAAGTGAAATAAGTCACACAGAAAAAGAAACTTCATAAGATATCACTACTACACGGAATGTAAACTTGGCTACACAGGAACTGGATTACAAAACAGAACAGGGTCTCAAATGTAGAAAACCAACTTATGCTTGCTTAAGGGGAAAGGTGAGTTGGGGTGCTGCATAAAACCAGAGATTGAATTTGGCACAGATACCGTTCCATAAGCCAAATATATAATAGACAATAGCTACTCCTTGTTCAACGAAGTGGACTCAACACCCCATATTAAACGCCTAAGAATATATCTGACTAGTAAGAATCTTAAAACCTATAGATTTATATGTCTCCGAAAGAGAATCAAGCGTGTGTACAGCGGCATAAACGCAACAGTCATAGGATTGATGAGGTTCGGTGACCAAATGCAGACCCTTTGAAGTCTTATTGCATGCTACCCATTCCATGGGTCTCAACTCTCCAAGTTTAAGGGATTCTTCCTTCAGCTAAAACATGCATGTGGAACCCACAGTATGATCCACCGTGTGTTCGGGAAACGTGTTCAAATGTGTCTCAGTTTTCGTCCCCTGGTACTCGGGTGCAACATTCCAGACGCTTTACTAACACTCTCCCCACTTGGAGAGTCAGTGCCTTTAACCTCCTGTTTGGCCCAGTTTGCAATTTCTGCGGAAAATGAACAGGAATAGGGAGAACCAATGAGAGACTAGCTGGAGGTGTCTGGACGGGAAAATTTAACTCTCATTTCCCACCAGGTAGAGGAATTAACCAAAGGCTCAGTGTGCCGGGCCAGAACCACACTAGGGCCTGAAGCAATCCTGCGGTGTTGCGGCCAGCTCACAAGAAAGCGAGTTGAAGAAAGGAGCTCAGGACCACTGTAACTCACAAACCTGCAGAGTTATAAATGACAGCTATCGTCCAAAAATATATTGAAGTAAGGCTGCCAAGAGGACTTGAAAGCGGGGCAGAATTGCAGGAAACCGAGTTCAGGAGGTAGACTGGAATTGCATGTAAAGCATAGGAAAAGAGGCAGAACGTCCACAATGATGCACTTGGCCAAAAAGGGCGTATGCGTTTTATCCTGAATATATTCAGGAAAAAACGCATACGCCCTTTTTGGCCAACCAAGCAAGCTTGCAAAGGAAATCTGCACTACAATGATGTCTCACTGCCCACCGGTCAAAAGGGCCAGTTGAAAAAAGTGTAAAATCCAGAAAGGCAGGACAGGCCATGGAGAACTGGGAGCCTCGTTATGCAGACGGGCGGGATGTAAATTGCCAACAGCCACTCTGGAGAAGTGTATGGTGTTTCCTGAAACATCCAAAAAACAAAGCAACAGAGCCTAGGGCACTTCCACTTATGGTCCTATAGCTTCGGGAAATTAAAATCAAAAAGACACAGCCACCCCAAAGTTTGGGACGGCTCTGTTTACAAGAACCTCGTTTATGGTACAAGTTCAATATCACAAAAAACGAAAAATGGATAAAGAAGTTGTGGTACTCACGTACAATGCAATATCACTCAGCAAAGAAATCTATGTCATCAGGCCCGTAGCAGCATAATGAGTGGATTCAGGTACGATGATTCTAAGTGAAATAAGTAACACAGAAAAAGAAACATCATAAGATATCACTACTACACGGAATGTAAACTTGGCTACACAGGAACTGAATTACAAAACAGAACAGGGTCTCAAATGTAGAAAACCAACTTATGCTTGCTTAAGGGGAAAGGTGAGTTGGGGTGCTGCATAAAACAAGAGATTGAAATTAGCACAGATACCGTTGCATAAGCCAAATTTGTAATAGACAAGAGCTACTCCTTGCTCAACCTAGTGGACTCAACACCCCATATTAAACGCCTAAGAATATATTTGACTAGTAAGAATCTTAAAACCTATGGATTTATATGTCTCCGAAAGAGAATCAAGCATGTGTACAGCAGCATAAACGCAGCAGTGATAGGATTGGTGAGGTTCGGTGAGCAAATGCAGACCCTTTGAAGTCATATTGCATGGTACCCATTCCATGGGTCTCAACTCTCCAGGTTTAAGGGATTCTTCCTTCAGCTAAAACATGCATGTGGAACCCAGAGTATGATCCACCGTGTGATCGGGAAACGTGTTCAAATGTGTCTCAGTTTTCGTCCCCTGGTACTCGGGTGCAACATTCCAGATGCTTTACTAACACTCTCCCCACTTGGAGAGTCAGTGCCTTTAACCTCCTGTTTGTCCCAGTTTGCAATTTCTGCGGAAAATGAACTGGAATAGGGAGAACCCATGAGAGACTAGACGGAGGTGTCTGGACGGGCAAATTTAACTCTCATTTCCCACCAGGCAGAGGAATTAACCAAAGGCTCAGTGTGCCATGCCGGAACCACACTAGGGCCTGAAGCAATCCTGCGGGGTTGCGGCCAGCTCACAAGAAAGCAAGTTGAAGAAAGGAGCTCAGGGGCACTGTCATTCACAAACCTGCAGAGTTATAAATGACAGCTATCGTCCAAAAATATATTGAAGTAAGACTGCCAAGAGCACATGAAAATGGGGCAGAATTGCAGGAAACCGAGTTCAGGAGGTAGACTGGAATTGCATGTAAAGCATAGGAAAAGAGGTAGAACGTCCACAATGATGCACTTGGCCAAAAAGGGCGTATGCGTTTTTTCCTGAATATATTCAGGAAAAAACGCATACGCCCTTTTTGGCCAACCAAGCAAGCTTGCAAAGGAAATCTGCACTACAATGATGTCTCACTGCCCACCGGTCAAAAGGGCCAGTTGAAAAAAGTGTAAAATCCAGAAAGGCAGGACAGGCCATGGAGAACTGGGAGCCTCGTTATGCAGATGGGCGGGATGTAAATTGCCAACAGCCACTCTGGAGAAGTGTATGGTGTTTCCTGAAACATCCAAAAAACAAAGCAACAGAGCCTAGGGCACTTCCACTTATGGTCCTATAGCTTAGGGAAATTAAAATCAAAAAGACACAGCCACCCCAAAGTTTGGGACGGCTCTGTTTACAAGAACCTCGTTTATGGTACAAGTTCAATATCACAAAAAACGAAAAATGGATAAAGAAATTGTGGTACTCACGTACAATGCAATATCACTCAGCAAAGAAATCTATGTCATCAGGCCCGTAGCAGCATAATGAGTGGATTCAGGTACGATGATTCTAAGTGAAATAAGTAACACAGAAAAAGAAACATCATAAGATATCACTACTACACGGAATGTAAACTTGGCTACACAGGAACTGAATTACAAAACAGAACAGGGTCTCAAATGTAGAAAACCAACTTATGCTTGCTTAAGGGGAAAGGTGAGTTGGGGTGCTGCATAAAACAAGAGATTGAAATTAGCACAGATACCGTTGCATAAGCCAAATTTGTAATAGACAAGAGCTACTCCTTGCTCAACGAAGTGGACTCAACACCCCATATTAAACGTCTAAGAATATATTTGACTAGTAAGAATCTTAAAACCTATGGATTTATATGTCTCCGAAAGAGAATCAAGCATGTGTACAGCAGCATAAACGCAGCAGTGATAGGATTGGTGAGGTTCGGTGAGCAAATGCAGACCCTTTGAAGTCATATTGCATGGTACCCATTCCATGGGTCTCAACTCTCCAGGTTTAAGGGATTCTTCCTTCAGCTAAAACATGCATGTGGAACCCAGAGTATGATCCACTGTGTGATCGGGAAACGTGTTCAAATGTGTCTCAGTTTTCGTCCCCTGGTACTCGGGTGCAACATTCCAGATGCTTTACTAACACTCTCCCCACTTGGAGAGTCAGTGCCTTTAACCTCCTGTTTGTCCCAGTTTGCAATTTCTGCGGAAAATGAACTGGAATAGGGAGAACCCATGAGAGACTAGACGGAGGTGTCTGGATGGGCAAATTTAACTCTCATTTCCCACCAGGCAGAGGAATTAACCAAAGGCTCAGTGTGCCATGCCGGAACCACACTAGGGCCTGAAGCAATCCTGCGGGGTTGCGGCCAGCTCACAAGAAAGCAAGTTGAAGAAAGGAGCTCAAGGGCACTGTCATTCACAAACCTGCAGAGTTATAAATGACAGCTATCGTCCAAAAATATATTGAAGTAAGACTGCCAAGAGCACATGAAAATGGGGCAGAATTGCAGGAAACCGAGTTCAGGAGGTAGACTGGAATTGCATGTAAAGCATAGGAAAACAGGCAGAACGTCCACAATGATGCACTTGGCCAAAAAGGGCGTATGCGTTTTTTCCTGAATATATTCAGGAAAAAACGCATACGCCCTTTTTGGCCAACCAAGCAAGCTTGCAAAGGAAATCTGCACTACAATGAAGTCTCACTGCCCCCCGGTCAAAAGGGCCATCTGAAAAAAGTGTAAAATCCAGAAAGGCAGGACAGGCCATGGAGAACTGGGAGCCTTGTTATGCTGATGAGCGGGATGTAAATTGCCAACAGCCACTCTGGAGAAGTGTATGGTGTTTCCTGAAACATGTAAAAAACACAGCAACAGAGCCTAGGGAACTTCCATTTATGGTCCTATAGCTTAGGGAAATTAAAATCAAAAAGACACAGCCACCCCAACGTTTGGGATGGCTCTGCTTACAAGAACCTCGTTTATGGTACAAGTTCAATATCACAGAAAACGAAAAATGGATAAAGAAGTTGTGGTACTCACGTACAATGCAATATCACTCAGCAATGAAATCTATGTCATCAGGCCCGTAGCAGCATAATAAGTATTCAGGTACGATGATTCTAAGTGAAATAAGTCACACAGAAAAAGAAACATCATAAGATATCACTACTACACGGAATGTAAACTTGGCTACAGAGGAACTGAATTACAAAACAGAACAGGGTCTCAAATGTAGAAAACCAACTTATGCTTGCTTAAGGGGAAAGGTGAGTTGGGGTGCTGCATAAAACCAGAGATGGAAATTAGCACAGATACCCTTCCATAAGCCAAATATGTAATAGACAAGAGCTACTCCTTGCTCAACGAAATGGGCTCAACACCCCATATTAAACGCCTAAGAATGTACCTGAATAGTAAGTATCTTAAAACCTATGGATTGCTATGTCTCCGAAAGAGAATCAAGCGTGTGTACAGGGGCATAAACGCAGCAGTGATATGATTGGAGAGGTTCGGTGAGCAAATGAAGACCCTTTGAAGTCATATTGCATGGTACCCATTCCACGGGTCTCAACTCTCCAGGTTTAAGGGATTCTTCCTTCAGCTAAAACATGCATGTGGAACCCAGAGTATGATCAACCATGTGATCGGGACACGTGTTCAAATATGTCTCAGTTTTCGACCCCTGATACTCGGGTCCAACATTCCAGACGCTTTACTAGCACTCTCCTGACTTGGAGAGTCAGTGCCTTTAACCTCCTGTTTGGCCCAGTTTGCAATTTCTGCAGAAGATGAACAGGAATAGGGAGAACCAATGAGAGACTAGCTGGAGGTGTCTGGACGGGCAAATTTTACTCTCATTTCCCACCAGGAAGAGGAATTAACCAAAGGCTCAGTGTGCCGTGCCCGAACCAGATTAGGGCCTGAAGCAATCCTGCGGTGTTGTGGCCAGCTCACAAGAAAGCGAGTTGAAGAATGGAGCTCAGGGGCACTGTAATTCACAAACCTGCAGAGTTATAAATGACAGCTATCGTCCAAAAATATACTGAAGTAAGGCTGCCAAGAGGACTTGAAAGCGGGGCAGAATTGCAGGAAACCGATTTCAGGAGGTAGACTGGAATTGCATGTAAAGCATAGGAAAAGAGGCAGAACGTCCACAATGATGCACTTGGCCAAAAAGTGCGTATGTGTTTTTTCCTGAATATATTCAGGAAAAAACGCATATGCCCTTTTTGGCCAACCAAGCAAGCTTGCAAAGGAAATCTGCACTACACTGAAGTCTCACTTCCCCCCGGTCAAAAGGGCCATCTGAAAAAAGTGTAAAATCCAGAAAGGCAGGACAGGCCATGGAGAACTGGGAGCCTTGTTATGCTGATGGGCGGGATGTAAATTGCCAACAGCCACTGGGGAGAAGTGTATGGTGTTTCCTGAAACATCTAAAAAACAAAGCAACAGAGCCTAGGGCACTTCCACTTATGGTCCTATAGCTTAGGGAAATTAAAATCAAAAAGACACAGCCACCCCAAAGTTTGGGACGGCTCTGTTTACATGAACCTCGTTTACGGTACAAGTTCAATATCGCAGAAAGCGAAAAATGGATAAAGAAGTTGTGGTACTTAGATACAATACAATATCACTCAGCAATGAAATCTATGTCATCAGGCCCGTAGCAGCATAATGAGTGGATTCAGGTATGATGATTCTAACTGAAATAAGTCACACAGAAAAAGAAACATCATAAGATATCACTAATACACGGAATGTAAACATGGCTACACAGGAACTGAATTACAAAACAGAACAGTGTCTCAAATTTAGAAAACCAACTTATGCTTGCTTAAGGGGAAAGGTGAGTTGGGGTGCTGCATAAAACCAGAGATTGAAATTAGCACAGGTACCGTTCCATAAGCCAAATATGTAATTGACAAGAGCTACTCCTTGCTCAACGAAGTGGGCTCAACACCCCATATTAAACGCCTAAGAATGTACCTGTGTAGTAAGTATCTTAAAACCTATGGATTGCTATGTCTCCGAAAGAGAATCAAGCGTGTGTACAGGGGCATAAACGCAGCAGTGATAGGATTGGAGAGGTTCGGTGAGCAAATGAAGACCCTTTGAAGTCATATTGCATGGTACCCATTCCACGGGTCTCAACTCTCCAGGTTTAAGGGGTTCTTCCTTCAGCTAAAACATGCATGTGGAACCCAGAGTATGATCAACCGTGTGATCGGGAGACGTGTTCAAATATGTCTCAGTTTTCGACCCCTAGTACTCAGGTGCAACATTCCAGACGCTTTACTAACACTCTCCCGACTTGTAGAGTCAGTGCCTTTAACCTCCTGTTTGGCCCAGTTTGCAATTTCTGCGGAAGATGAACAGGAATAGGAGAACCAATGAGAGACTAGCTGGAGGTGTCTGGACGGGCAAATTTAACTCTCATTTGCCACCAGGAAGAGGAATTAACCAAAGGCTCAGCGTGCCGTGCCGGAACCGGATTAGGGCCTGAAGCAATCCTGCGGTGTTGCGGCCTGCTCACAAGAAAGCGAGTTGAAGAAAGGAGCTCAGGGGCACTGTAATTCACAAACCTGCAGAGTTATGAATGACAGCTATCGTCCAAAAATATACTGAAGTAAGGCTGCCAAGAGGACTTGAAAGCGGGGCAGAATTGCAGGAAACCGATTTCAGGAGGTAGACTGGAATTGCATTTAAAGCATAGGAAAAGAGGCAGAACGTCCACAATGATGCACTTGGCCAAAAAGGGCGTATGCGTTTTTTCCTGAATATATTCAGGAAAAAACGCATACGCCCTTTTTGGCCAACCAAGCAAGCTTGCAAAGGAAATCTGCACTACAATGAAGTCTGACTTCCCCCCGGTCAAAAGGGCCATCTGAATAATGTGTAAAATCCAGAAAGGCAGGACAGGCCATGGAGAACTGGGAGCCTTGTTATGCTGATGGGCGGGATGTAAATTGCCAACAGCCACTCTGGAGAAGTGTATGGTGTTTCCTGAAACATCTAAAAAACAAAGCAACAGAGCCTAGGGCACTTCCACTTATGTTCCTATAGCTTAGGGAAATTAAAATCAAAAAGACACAGCCACCCCAAAGTTTGGGACGGCTCTGTTTACAAGAACCTCGTTTATGGTACAAGTTCAATATCACAGAAAGCGAAAAATGGATAAAGAAGTTGTGGTACTTACGTACAATGCAATATCACTCAGCAATGAAATCTATGTCATCAGGCCCATAGCAGCATAATGAGTGGATTCAGGTATGATGATTCTAACTGAAATGAGTCACACAGTAAAAGAAACATCATAAGATATCACTAATACACGGAATGAAAACTTGGCTACACAGGAACTGGATTACAAAACAGAACAGGGTCTCAAATTTAGAAAGCCAACTTATGCTTGCTTAACGGGAAAGGTGAGTTGGGGTGCTGCATAAAACCAGAGATTGAAATGAGCACAGATAAAGTTCCTTAAGCCAAATATGTAATAGACAAGAGCTACTCCTTGCTCAACGAAATGGGCTCAACACCCCATATTAAACGCCTAAGAATGTACCTGAATAGTAAGTATCTTAAAACCTATGGATTGCTATGTCTCCGAAAGAGAATCAAGCGTGTGTACAGGGGCATAAACGCAGCAGTGATATGATTGGAGAGGTTCGGTGAGCAAATGAAGACCCTTTGAAGTCATATTGCATGGTACCCATTCCACGGGTCTCAACTCTCCAGGTTTAAGGGATTCTTCCTTCAGCTAAAACATGCATGTGGAACCCAGAGTATGATCAACCATGTGATCGGGACACGTGTTCAAATATGTCTCAGTTTTCGACCCCTGATACTCGGGTCCAACATTCCAGACGCTTTACTAGCACTCTCCTGACTTGGAGAGTCAGTGCCTTTAACCTCCTGTTTGGCCCAGTTTGCAATTTCTGCAGAAGATGAACAGGAATAGGGAGAACCAATGAGAGACTAGCTGGAGGTGTCTGGACGGGCAAATTTTACTCTCATTTCCCACCAGGAAGAGGAATTAACCAAAGGCTCAGTGTGCCGTGCCCGAACCAGATTAGGGCCTGAAGCAATCCTGCGGTGTTGTGGCCAGCTCACAAGAAAGCGAGTTGAAGAATGGAGCTCAGGGGCACTGTAATTCACAAACCTGCAGAGTTATAAATGACAGCTATCGTCCAAAAATATACTGAAGTAAGGCTGCCAAGAGGACTTGAAAGCGGGGCAGAATTGCAGGAAACCGATTTCAGGAGGTAGACTGGAATTGCATGTAAAGCATAGGAAAAGAGGCAGAACGTCCACAATGATGCACTTGGCCAAAAAGGGCGTATGTGTTTTTTCCTGAATATATTCAGGAAAAAACGCATATGCCCTTTTTGGCCAACCAAGCAAGCTTGCAAAGGAAATCTGCACTACACTGAAGTCTCACTTCCCCCCGGTCAAAAGGGCCATCTGAAAAAAGTGTAAAATCCAGAAAGGCAGGACAGGCCATGGAGAACTGGGAGCCTTGTTATGCTGATGGGCGGGATGTAAATTGCCAACAGCCACTGGGGAGAAGTGTATGGTGTTTCCTGAAACATCTAAAAAACAAAGCAATAGAGCCTAGGGCACTTCCACTTATGGTCCTATAGCTTAGGGAAATTAAAATCAAAAAGACACAGCCACCCCAAAGTTTGGGACGGCTCTGTTTACATGAACCTCGTTTACGGTACAAGTTCAATATCGCAGAAAGCGAAAAATGGATAAAGAAGTTGTGGTACTTAGGTACAATACAATATCACTCAGCAATGAAATCTATGTCATCAGGCCCGTAGCAGCATAATGAGTGGATTCAGGTATGATGATTCTAACTGAAATAAGTCACACAGAAAAAGAAACATCATAAGATATCACTAATACACGGAATGTAAACATGGCTACACAGGAACTGAATTACAAAACAGAACAGTGTCTCAAATTTAGAAAACCAACTTATGCTTGCTTAAGGGGAAAGGTGAGTTGGGGTGCTGCATAAAACCAGAGATTGAAATTAGCACAGGTACCGTTCCATAAGCCAAATATGTAATTGACAAGAGCTACTCCTTGCTCAACGAAGTGGGCTCAACACCCCATATTAAACGCCTAAGAATGTACCTGTGTAGTAAGTATCTTAAAACCTATGGATTGCTATGTCTCCGAAAGAGAATCAAGCGTGTGTACAGGGGCATAAACGCAGCAGTGATAGGATTGGAGAGGTTCGGTGAGTAAATGAAGACCCTTTGAAGTCATATTGCATGGTACCCATTCCACGGGTCTCAACTCTCCAGGTTTAAGGGGTTCTTCCTTCAGCTAAAACATGCATGTGGAACCCAGAGTATGATCAACCGTGTGATCGGGAGACGTGTTCAAATATGTCTCAGTTTTCGACCCCTAGTACTCAGGTGCAACATTCCAGACGCTTTACTAACACTCTCCCGACTTGTAGAGTCAGTGCCTTTAACCTCCTGTTTGGCCCAGTTTGCAATTTCTGCGGAAGATGAACAGGAATAGGAGAACCAATGAGAGACTAGCTGGAGGTGTCTGGACGGGCAAATTTAACTCTCATTTGCCACCAGGAAGAGGAATTAACCAAAGGCTCAGCGTGCCGTGCCGGAACCGGATTAGGGCCTGAAGCAATCCTGCGGTGTTGCGGCCTGCTCACAAGAAAGCGAGTTGAAGAAAGGAGCTCAGGGGCACTGTAATTCACAAACCTGCAGAGTTATGAATGACAGCTATCGTCCAAAAATATACTGAAGTAAGGCTGCCAAGAGGACTTGAAAGCGGGGCAGAATTGCAGGAAACCGATTTCAGGAGGTAGACTGGAATTGCATTTAAAGCATAGGAAAAGAGGCAGAACGTCCACAATGATGCACTTGGCCAAAAAGGGCGTATGCGTTTTTTCCTGAATATATTCAGGAAAAAACGCATACGCCCTTTTTGGCCAACCAAGCAAGCTTGCAAAGGAAATCTGCACTACAATGAAGTCTGACTCCCCCCCGGTCAAAAGGGCTATCTGAAAAAAGTGTAAAATCCAGAAAGGCAGGACAGGCCATGGAGAACTGAGAGCCTTGTTATGCTGATGGGCGGGATGTAAATTGCCAACAGCCACTCTGGAGAAGTGTATGGTGTTTCCTGAAACATCTAAAAAACAAAGCAACAGAGCCTAGGGCACTTCCACTTATGTTCCTATAGGTTAGGGAAATTAAAATCAAAAAGACACAGCCACCCCAAAGTTTGGGACGGCTCTGTTTACAAGAACCTCATTTATGGTACAAGTTCAATATCACAGAAAGCGAAAAATGGATAAAGAAGTTGTGGTACTTACGTACAATGCAATATCACTCAGCAATGAAATCTATGTCATCAGGCCCATAGCAGCATAATGAGTGGATTCAGGTATGATGATTCTAACTGAAATGCGTCACACAGTAAAAGAAACATCATAAGATATCACTAATACACGGAATGAAAACTTGGCTACACAGGAACTGGATTACAAAACAGAACAGGGTCTCAAATTTAGAAAGCCAACTTATGCTTGCTTAACGGGAAAGGTGAGTTGGGGTGCTGCATAAAACCAGAGATTGAAATGAGCACAGATAAAGTTCCTTAAGCCAAATATGTAATAGACAAGAGCTACTCCTTGCTCAACGAAATGGGCTCAACACCCCATATTAAACGCCTAAGAATGTACCTGACTAGTAAGTATCTTAAAACCTATGGATTGCTATGTCTCCGAAAGAGAATCAAGCGTGTGTACAGGGGCATAAACGCAGCAGTGATAGGATTGGAGAGGTTCGGTGAGCAAATGAAGACCCTTTGAAGTCATATTGCATGGTACCCATTCCACGGGTCTCAACTCTCCAGGTTTAAGGGATTTTTCCTTCAGCTAAAACATGCATGTGGAACCCAGAGTATGATCAACCATGTGATCGGGACACGTGTTCAAATATGTCTCAGTTTTCGACCCCTGGTACTCGGGTGCAACATTCCAGACGCTTTACTAACACTCTCCCTACTTGGAGAGTCAGTGCCTTTAACCTCCTGTTTGGCCCAGTTGCAATTTCTGCGGAAGATGAACAGGAATAGGGAGAACCAATGAGAGACTAGCTGGAGGTGTCTGGACGGCCAAATTTAACTCTCATTTGCCACCAGGAAGAGGAATTAACCAAAGGCTCAGCGTGCCGTGCCGGAACCGGATTAGGGCCTGAAGCAATCCTGTGGTGTTGCGGCCAGCTCACAAGAAAGCGAGTTGAAGAAAGGAGCTCAGGGACACTGTAATTCACAAACCTGCAGAGTTATAAATGACAGCTATCGTCCAAAAATATACTGAAGTAAGGCTGCCAAGAGGACTTGAAAGCGGGGCAGAATTGCAGGAAACCGATTTCAGGAGGTAGACTGGAATTGCATTTAAAGCATAGGAAAAGAGGCAGAACGTGGACAATGATGCACTTGGCCAAAAAGGGCGTATGCGTTTTTTCCTGAATATATTCAGGAAAAAACGCATACGCCCTTTTTGGCCAACCAAGCAAGCTTGCAAAGGAAATCTGCACTACAATGAAGTCTCACTTCCCCACGGTCAAAAGGGCCAGCTGAAAAAAGTGTAAAATCCAGAAAGGCAGGACAGGCCATGGAGAACTGGGAGCCTTGTTATGCTGATGGGCGGGATGTAAATTGCCAACAGCCACTGGGGAGAAGTGTATGGTGTTTCCTGAAACATCTAAAAACCAAAGCAACAGAGCCTAGGGCACTTCCACTTATGGTCCTATAGCTTAGGGAAATTAAAATCAAAAAGACACAGCCACCCCAAAGTTTGGGACGGCTCTGTTTACAAGAACCTCGTTTACGGTACAAGTTCAATATCGCAGAGAGCGAAAAATGGATAAAGAATTTGTGGTACTTACGTACAATACAATATCACTCAGCAATGAAATCTATGTCATCAGGCCCGTAGCAGCATAATGAGTGGATTCAGGTATGATGATTCTAACTGAAATAAGTCACACAGAAAAAGAAACATCATAAGATATCAGTAATACACGGAATGTAAACATGGCTACACAGGAACTGAATTACAAAACAGAACAGGGTCTCAAATGTAGAAAACCAACTTATGCTTGCTTAAGGGGAAAGGTGAGTTGGGGTGCTGCATAAAACCAGAGATTGAAATGAGCACAGATACCGTTCCATAAGCCAAATATGTAATAGACAAGAGCTACTCCTTGCTCAACGAAATGGGCGCAACACCCCATATTAAACGCCTAAGAATGTACCTGACTAGTAAGTATCTTAAAACCTATGGATTGCTATGTCTCCGAAAGAGAATCAAGTGTGTGTACAGGGGCATAAACGCAGCAGTGATAGGATTGGAGAGGTTCGGTGAGCAAATGAAGACCCTTTGAAGTCATATTGCATGGTACCCATTCCACGGGTCTCAACTCTCCAGGTTGAAGGGATTCTTCCTTCAGCTAAAACATGCATGTGGAACCCAGAGTATGATCAACCGTGTGATCGGGAGACGCGTTCAAATATGTCTCAGTTTTCGACCCCTGGTACTCGGGTGCAACATTCCAGAAGCTTTACTAACACTCTCCCGATTTGGAGAGTCAGTGCCTTTAAACTCCTGTTTGGCCCAGTTTGCAATTTCTGCGGAAGAGGAACAGGAATAGGAGAACCCATGAGAGACTAGACGGAGGTGTCTGGACGGGCAAATTAAACTCTCATTTGCCACCAGGAAGAGGAATTAACCAAAGGCTCAGCGTGCCGTGCTGGAACCGGATTAGGGCCTGAAGCAATCCTGCGGTGATGGGGCCTGCTCACAAGAAAGCGAGTTGAAGAATGGAGCTCAGGGGCACTGTCATTCACAAACCTGCAGAGTTATAAATGACAGCTATCGTCCAAAAATATACTGAAGTAAGGCTGCCAAGAGGACTTGAAAGCGGGGCAGAATTGCAGGAAACCGATTTCAGGAGGTAGACTGGAATTGCATTTAAAGCATAGGAAAAGAGGCAGAACGTCCACAATGATGCACTTGGCCAAAAAGGGCGTATGCGTTTTTTCCTGAATATATTCAGGAAAAAACGCATACGCCCTTTTTGGCCAACCAAGCAAGCTTGCAAAGGAAATCTGCACTACAATGAAGTCTCACTGCCCCAGGGTCAAAAGGGCCATCTGAAAAAAGTGTAAAATCCAGAAAGGCAGGACAGGCCATGGAGAACTGGGAGCCTTGTTATGCTGATGAGCGGGATGTAAATTGCCAACAGCCACTCTGGAGAAGTGTATGGTGTTTCCTGAAACATCTAAGAAACAAAGGAACAGAGCCTAGGGCACTTCCACTTATGGTCCTATAGCTTAGGGAAATTAAAATCAAAAAGACACAGCCACCCCAAAGTTTGGGACGGCTCTGTTTACAAGAACCTCGTTTACGGTACAAGTACAATATCGCAGAAAGCGAAAAATGGATAAAGAAGTTGTGGTACTTACGTACAATGCAATATCACTCAGCAATGAAATCTATGTCATCAGGCCCATAGCAGCATAATGAGTGGATTCAGGTATGATGATTCTAACTGAAATAAGTCACACAGAAAAAGAAACATCATGAGATATAACTAAAACACGTTATGTAAACTTGGCTACACAGGAACTGAATTACAAAAGAGAACAGGGTCTCAAATTTAGAAAACCAACTTATGCTTGCTTAAGGGGAAAGGTGAGTTGGGGTGCTGCATAAAACCAGAGATTGAAATGAGCACAGATAAAGTTCCTTAAGCCAAATATGTAATAGACAAGAGCTACTCCTTGCTCAACGAAATGGGCTCAACACCCCATATTAAACGCCTAAGAATGTACCTGACTAGTAAGTATCTTAAAACCTATGGATTGCTATGTCTCCGACAGAGAATCAAGCATGTGTACAGGGGCATAAACGCAGCAGTGATAGGATTGGAGAGGTTCGGTGAGCAAATGAAGACCCTTTGAAGTCATATTGCATGGTACCCATTCCATGGGTCTGAACTCTCCAGGTTGAAGTGATTCTTCCGTCAGCTAATACATGCATGTGGAACAAAGAGTATGATCAACCGTGTGATTGGGAGACGCGTTCAAATATGTCTCAGTTTTTGACCCCTGGTACTCGGGTGCAACATTCCAGATGCTTTACTAACACTCTCCCCACTTGCAGAGTCAGTGCCTTTAACCTCCTGTTTGGCCCAGTTTGCAATTTCTGCGGAAAATGAGCAGGAATAGGGAGAACCAATGAGAGACTAGCTGGAGGTGTCTGGACGGGCAAATTTAACTCTCATTTGCCACCAGGAAGAGGAATTAACCAAAGGCTCAACGTGATATGCCGGAACCACACTAGGGTCTGAAGCAATCCTGCGGTGTTGCGGCAAGCTCACAAGAAAGCGAGTGAAGAAAGGAACTCAGGGGCACTGAAACTCACAGACCTGCAGAGTAATAAATGACAGCTATCGTCCAGAAATATATTGAAGTAAGGCTGCCAAGAGGACTTGAAAGCGGGGCAGAATTGCAGGAAACCGATTTCAGGAGGTAGACTGGAATTGCATGTAAAGCATAGGAAAAGAGGCAGAACGTCCACAATGATGCACTTGGCCAAAAAGGGCGTATGCGTTTTTTTCTGAATATATTCAGGAAAAAATGCATACGCCCTTTTTGGCCAACGAAGCAAGCTTGCAAAGGAAATCTGCACTACAATGAAGTCTCACTGTCACCCGGTCAAAAGGGCCATCTTAAAAAAGTGTAAAGTCCAGAAAGGCAGGACAGGCCATGGAGAACTGGGAGCCTTTTTATGCTGATGGGCGGGATGTAAATTGCCAACTGCCACTCTGGAGAAGTGTATGGTGTTTCCTGAAACATCTAAAAAAAAAAAAAGCAACAGAGTCTAGGGCACTTCCACTTATGGTCCTATAGCTTAGGGAAATTAAAATCAAAAAGACACAGCCACCCCAAAGCTTGGGACGGCTCTGTTTACAAGAACCTGTTTTACGGTACAAGTTCAATATCACAGAAAGTGAAAAATGGATAAAGAAGTTGTCGTACTTACATACAATGCAATATCACTCAGCAATGAAATCTATGTCATCAGGCCCGTAGCAGCATAATGAGTGGATTCTGGTACGATGATTCTAAGTGAAATAAGTCACACAGAAAAAGAAACATCATAAGATATCACTAATACAGGGAATGTAACCTTGGCTACACAGGAACTGAATTACAAAACAGAACAGGGTCTCAAATGTAGAAAACCAACTTATGCTTGCTTAAGGGGAAAGGTGAGTTGTGGTGCTGCATAAAACCAGAGATGGAAATGAGCACAGATACCATTCCATAAGCCAAATATATAACAGACAATAGATACACCTTGCTCAACGAAGTGGACTCAACACCTCATTTTAAACGCCTAAGTATATACCTGACTAGTAAGCATCTTAAAACCTATGGATTTATATGTCTCCGAAAGAGAATCAAGCGTGTGTACAGCGGCATAAATACAGCAGTGATAGGATTGCTGAGGTTCGGTGAGCAAATGCAGACCCTTTGAAGTCATAGTGCATGGTACCCATTCCATGGGTCTCAACTCTCCAGGTTTAAGGGATTCTTCCTTCAGCTAAAACATGCATGTGGAACCCAGAGTATGATCCACCGTGTCATCGGGAAACGTGTTCAAATGTGTCTCCGTTTTCGTCCCCTGGTACTCGGGTGCAACATTCCAGACGCTTTACTAACACTCTCCCCACTTGGAGAGTCAGTGCCTTTAACCTCCTTTTTGGCCCAGTTTGCAATTTCTGCGGAAATTGAACAGGAATAAGGAGAACACATGAGAGACTAGCTGGAGGTGTCTGGACGGGCAAATTTAACTCTCATTTCCCACCAGGAAGAGGAATTAAGCAAAGGCTCAGTGTGCCATGCTGGAACCACACTAGGGCCTGAAACAATCCTGCAGTGTTGCGGCCAGCTCACAAGAAAGCGAGTTGAAGAAAGGAGCTCAGGGGCACTGTCATTCACAAACCTGCAGAGTTATAAATGACAGCTATCGTCCAAAAATATATTGAAGTAAGGCTGCCAAGAGGACTAGAATGCGGGGCAGAATTGCAGGAAACCGATTTCAGGAGGTATCGGGAGTCGCTCTTAAAGCATAGGAAAAGAGACAGAACTTGGAAAATAATGCAGTTGGCAAAAAAGGGCATATGTGTTTTATCCAGAGCTCTCATAACTGAGGGGAGGAGATTCCCAGCAGCCTCCAACTGCCACCTGAGGGCTCACATTGCCAAGGCAACATGAGCAAGCCAGGCAGGAGTTACCTCACAGCAGAGGTCCCACCTCACAGAAGGGTGAGAAACCCAGCCAACATCAGACTCTCACCAGAGGGCCTACATCACCAAGGGGATGGGAACCAGGCAGGAGTGTCTTCACACCAGTGGGGCCACATCATCGAAAGGTGAGGTACTCAGCACATGTGTCCTCAAACCAGAGGACCCACATCTCCAAGGGCCTCGGAGTGAGGCAGGCAGGAGTAGCCTCACAACACTGGGCCCATAGAATAAAAAAGTGAGGAATCCAGCAGTTGGAACCTCCCAGTAGGCGGCCCAGAGCACCGAGGCTATGGGATCCAGGCCACTCTGAACTCACAGAAGAGGGCCCATGTCATGAAACTGAGCAACCCAGCCATTGGGACCTCAGAGCAGGAGGCCCACATCCCCATGGGGATGGAAATCTGGTAGGAGTGTCCTCGCACCACTGAGAACATATCAGAAAATTTTGGGCGACCAGCAGTTAGGGCCTGACGCCAGAGGACCCTCATCACCAAGGGAAGGAGGTTCCCAGCAGGCTCCAACTGCCACCAGAGGGCTGACGTCACCAAGGCGATGTGTGCCAACCAGGCACGAATGACCTCACAGCAGAGGGCCCACCTCAGAGAAGTGTGACGAACCCAGTCAGGATCAGACTCGCACCAGAGGGCCCACATCACCAAATGGATTGGAACCAGGCAGGAGTGTCCTCACATGAGTAGGGCCACATCATCTAAAGGTGAGGAACCCAGAACATCTGGCTTCAAACCATAGGACACCCATCACCAAGGGGCTGGGAGTGAGGCAGGCAGGAGGAGACTCATAACAGAGCGCCCAAAAATAAGAAAGGTGAGGAATCCAGCATTTGGAACCTCCCAGCAGGCGGCCCAGAGCACAGAGGCTAGGGGATCCAGGCCGGAGTGAACTAACACCAGACAGCCCACATCATGAAACTGTGAGCAACCCAGACATTGGGACCTCAGAGCAGAAGGCCCACATCCCCATAGTGATGGGAACATGACAGGAGTGTCCTGGCATCACTGGGCTCACATCAGAAAACGTGGGGTGCTCAGAAGTTAGGGCCTGACGCTAGAGGGCACTCATCACCGAGAGGAGGAGGCTCCCAGCAGGCTCCAGCTGCCACCAGAGGGCCAACGTCGCCAAGGCGATGTGTGCCAGCCCGGCAGGAGTGACCTCAAAGCAGAGGGCCCACCTCACAGAAGGGTGAGGAACACAGCCAGGATCAGACTCTCACCAGAGGGCCCACAACACCAAGGGGATGGGAATCAGTCAGGACTGTCCTCCCACCAGTGGGGCCACATCATCGAAAGGTGAGGAAGCCAGCACATGTGGCCTCATATCAGAGGACATACATCACAAAGGGGATGGGAGTGAGGCAGGTAGGAATAGCCTAAAAACAGAGGGCCCAAATAATAAAAAAGGTGAGGAATCCAGCATTTGGAACCTCCCAGCAGGCGGCCGAGAGCACAGAAGCTATGGGATGCAGGCAGGCGTGAACTAACACCAGAGAGACCACATCATGAAACTCTGAGCAACCCAGGCGTTGGGACCTCAGAGCAGAAAGCCCACATCCCCATGGGGATGGGAACCTGACAGGAGTGTCCTCGCACCACTGGGCGCACATCAGAAAATGTGGGGAGCCCACCATTTAGGGCCTGATGCCAGAGGGCCGTCATCACCGAGAGGAGGAGGCACCCTGCATGCTCCAACTGCCACCAGAGGGCTCACGTCTCCAAGGTGACGTGTGCCAGCCAGGCAGGAGTGACCACACAGCAGAGGGCCTACCTCACAGAACATTGAGGAACCCAGCCAGGATTAGACTCTCGCCAGAGGGCCCACCTCACCAAGGGGATGGGAACCCAGCAGGAGTGTCCTCACACGAGTGGGGCCACATCATCGAAAGGTGAGGAACGCAGCACATGTGGCCTCAAGCCATAGGGCAGTCATCACCAAGGGGCTGGCAGTGAGGCAGGCAGGAGGAGCCTCACAACAGAGGGCACATAGAATAAAAAAGTTGAGGAATCCAGCAGTTGGAACCTCCCAGCAGGCGGCTCAGAGCACCGATGATAAGGGATCCTTGCCGGAGTGAACTCACAGCAGAGGGCCCACATCATGGTACTGTGGGCAAGCCAGCCGTTTTGACCTCAGAGCAGAAGGCCCACATCCCAATGGGGATGTGAACCTGGCTGGAGTGTCCTCACACCACTGGGCACACATCACAAAATGTGGGGAGCCCAGCAGTTAGGGCCTAAGGCAAGAGGGCCCTCATCACCGAGGGGAGGAGGATCCCAGCACACTCCAACTGCCACCAGAGGGCCCATGTCACCAAGGTGACGTGTGCAAGACAGGCATGATTGACCTCACAGCAGAGGGCCCACCTCACAGAAGGGTGAGGAACCCAGCCAGGATCAGATTCTCACCTGAGGGCCCACATCAGCAAGGGGATGGGAACCAGTCAGGACAGTCTTCCCTCCAGTGGGGCCACATCATCAAAAGGTGCGGAACCAGCACATGTGGCCTCAAATCAGAGGACACATATCACAAAGGGAATGGGAGTGAGGCAGGCAGGAGTAGCCTAAAAACAGAGGGCCCAAAGAATAAGAAAGGTGAGGAATCCAGGAGTTGGAACCTCCCAGCAGGCGGCCGAGAGCACAGAAGCTATGGGATGCAGGCAGGAGTGAACTAACAGCAGAGAGCCCACATCATGAAACTGTGAGCAACCCAGGCGTTGGGACCTCAGAGCAGAAGGCCCACATCCCAATGGGGATGTGAACCTGGCTGGAGTGTCCTCGCACCACTGGGCGCACATCACAAAATGTGGGGAGCCCAGCAGTTAGGGCCTGACGCCAGAGGGCCCTCATCACCAAGGGGAGGAGGCCCCCAGCAGGCTCCAAGTGCCACCAGAGGGCTCATGTCCACAAGGCGAGGTGAGCAAGCCAGGCAGGAGTGACCTCACAGCGGACGGCCCACATCACAGATGGGTGAGGAACCCAGCCAGGATCAGACTCTCAACAGAGGGCCCGCATCACCAAGGGGATGTGAACCAGGCAGGAGTCTCCTAAGACCATTGGTCCCACATCATCGAAAGGTGAGGAACCCAGCACATGTGGCCTCAAACCAGACGACACACATCACGAAGGGGCTGGGAGTGAGGCAGGCAGGAGGATCCTCACAACAGAGGGCCCAAAAAATTTAAAAAGTGAGGAATCCAGCAGTTGGAACCTCCCAGCAGGCGGCCAAGAGCACAGAGGCTATGGGATCCAGGCCTCTGTGAACTAACACCAGAGAGCCCACATCATGAAAATGTGAACAACCCAGCCGTTGGGACCTCAGAGCAGAAGGCCCACATCCCCATGGAGATGGGATCCTAAGAGGAGTGCCAAAGCATCACTGGGCTCACTAAGAAAAGTTGGTGAGCCCAGCAGTTACGGCCTGACGCAAGAGAGCCCTCAACACCGGGGGGAGGAGATTCCCAGCACGCTCCAACTGCCACCACACGGCTGACTTCACCAAGGCAATGTGTGCCAGCCATGCAGGAGTGACATATCAGCAGAGGGTCTCCCTCACAGAAGGGTGAGGAACACAGCCAGGAACAGACTCTCACCAGGGGGTCCACATAACCACGTGGATGAGAACCAGGCAGGAATGTCCTCACACTAGTGGGGCCACATCATCGAAAGGTGAGGAACCCAGCAAAGGTGGCCACAAACCAGAGGACCCACATCACCAAGGGGTTGAGAGTGAGGTAGGTGTCTGGACGGGCATATTTAACACTCATTTCCCACCAGGAAGAGGAATTAACCAAAGGCTCAGCGTGCCCTGCCAGAAGCAGATTAGGGCCTGAAGCAGTCTTGCAGGTTTGTGGCCAGCTCACAAGAAAGCGAGTTGAAGAAAGGAGCTCAGGGGCACTGTAATTCACAAACCTGCAGAGTTATAAATGACAGATAACGTCCAAAAATATATTGAAGTAAGGCTGCGAAGAGGACTTGAAAGCAGGGCAGAATTTCAGGAAACCGATTTCAGGAGGTAGACTGGATTTGCATTTAAAGCATAGGAAAAGAGGCAGAACATCGACAATGATGCACTTGGCAAAAAAGGGCGTATGAGTTTGTTCCTGAATATATTCAGGAAAAAACACATACGCCCTTTTTGGCAAACCAAGCAAGCTTGCAAAGGAAATCCGAACTACTATGAAGTGTCACTTCCCCCCGGTCTAAAGGGCCATCTGAAAAAAGTGTAAAATCCAGAAAGGCAAGACAGGCCATGGGGAAAAAGGAGCCTTGTTATGCTGATGGGTGGGATGTAAATTGCCAACAGCCACTCTGGAGAAGTGTATGGTGTTTCCTGATACATCTGGAAAACAAAGCAACAGAGTCTAGGGCATTTCCACTTATGGGCCTATAGCTTAGGGAAATTAAAATCAAAAAGACACAGCCACCCCAAAATTCGGGACGGCTGTGTTTACAGGAACCTCTTCTACAGTTCAAGTTAAATATCCCAGAGAACAAATAATTGATAAAGAAGTTGCGGTACTTACGTACAACAGAATACCACTCAGCAATGAAATCTGTGCCACCAGGCCTGTACCAGCATAATGAGTGGATTGAGGCACGATGATTCTAAGTGAAATAAGTCACACAGAAAAAGAAACATCATAAGGTATCACTAATGCACGGAATGTAAACTTGGCTACACATGAACTGAATTACAAAACAGAACAGGGTCTCAAGTTTAGAAAACCAACTTATGCTTGCTTAAGGGGAAAGGTGAGTTGGGGTGCTGCATAAAACCAGAGTTTGAAATTAGCACAGATACCGTTCCATAAGCCAAATATGTAATAGACAAGACCTACCCCTTGCTCAACGAAATGGACTCAACAATGAGGTATCACCTCACACCTGTTAGAATGGGCATCATCTGAAAATCTACAAACAACAAATGCTGGAAAGGGTGTGGAGAAAAGGAAGCCTCTTTCACTATTGTTGGGAATATAAATTGATACAGTCACTATGGAGAACAATATGGAGTTTCTTAAGAAACTAATAATAGAATTACCCTATGATACAGCAATCCCAGTACTGGACATATACCCAGACAAAACCATAAATCAAAAAGAGACATTCACCGCAATGTTCATTGCATCTCTACTTACAATATCGAGGTAATGGAAGCAACCTAAATGCCCACAGACAGACGAATGCATAAAGATGTGGTACATATATAAAGTGGAATATTACTAAGCCATGAAAGGAATGAAATTGGGTCATTTGTAGAGACGTCGATGGATCTAGAGACTGTCATACAGAGTGAAGTAAGTCAGAAAGAGAAAAACAAATCTTGTATATTCATGCATATATGTGGAACCTAGAAAAACTGTACAGATGAACCATTTTGCAAGGCATAAATAGAGCAACAGATGTAGACAACAATCGTATGGACACAAGGGGGGAAAGCTCTTGAGGGTGTGGTGGTGGGAGGAGTTGAGAGATTGGGATTGGCATGTAAACATTTATATGTATAAAATAGATAACCAATAAGAACCTGCTGTATAAAAATATAAAATAAAATTAAAAATTAAAAAAATAAAATTTAAAAAATAAAACAGAAAAAACAATTATTCCCTTCACATACATGTATTTATATGAATAAATTATTTCCATGCTTATATCTGTAAATACAAAAAAGAGGAATAAAATCTACCTTGAACCAAAAATGAAAAAGAGAAAAACAAAACAGAACCCACCAGTTACACAGAGGAAAACTGTATCAGGGCACTTGCTCCAGTTGTAAACAATTCTGAAGTTGGTCAGTGGTGGGGAATCGTCTCCCATTCAGCCAGCAGCCCCCACACAACAAGCGTCCTCATTGCAAAGCTGGGGCACCGTGCCGAGGCATCTGTGAGTAAACGTGAGCTGAGCCCCAGGCCAGTTGCTGCTGAACTGTTCCCACCCTTCCCAGGTAAAACACCTGAATATATACAAGGACTTGAAAGCCTAGAGGAAGGGCCATGGAGCCACACGAGTGACAGCATGCCAGCTGACTTGGTGCCTGCAGGCCAGCCAGGATGGTCCTGGCCCTGGGTGCTCTTCTGGAAGATTTCCATTTCCCTGCCTGAGATACCCGTCCTGTCCCTGCCCCCACTGCTTTTTTCCTTCCTCACCTCTGCCCAGGGAGAAATTCCAGCAGCAGGTATGGGTGACACATCCTCTTCTTTAGCAGGTGGCAGCCTGGCAACTGCTGCAGAAAGTCCAGCAGAGCCCCACTCACACTGGGCCACCCACAAAGCCGTGGCCTCTCACTCCCTCCCACCAGCCCAGCCCCGAGACTGCTGACAGGGCAGAGAAAATGGCGTCAGGCACAGCTGCAGGGGCTCTTGCTGCCTGGAGTGGTATTTATGTTGATCTCAACCCAGGCACACCTGGGGAGGGCAGGCCGGCACGGTAAGGCTGCCCGGGTCAGCCAATCATCACCCCTCAGGGGCTCACAGTTGAAGAAAATGGAACTTGCTGAACCGGCCAGGTCCAAGGAACAGGTGTGGGCTCCTGAGAGTCAGGATAGACAAGGGGCTGCAGCTTTGGCTTGTTTTCTAATCATTTTATCTGGCCCATGAGTGGGAGACAACTTCAAGAAAACCCTCTCTTAATGAGAGGAACCCAGGAGTCAGGGAGAGGAGGGGTGGGTGGTGGTTGGAGACAGAGGCCTGGTGCCCTGGGTGCAGTGGAAGTGTCTGGAAGACCAGGTGGAGGGAGGCCACACAGAGTGATGCCCAGGGTCACAGACCTGTCGGAGCTGCTGTTTGTTAGTTCAAGTCCTGCTCTGAGGTGCTCTGTGTCAGCTCTGAGCGACAGGTGAGCTGGGGGTGCCCTTCAATGAGGGCTATGTGCACGGTTCCTGTGTGCCCAGCCCTGCCACGGTACCTGCAAGGGTAGCTCTGTATCCTGGGAGGGGCCTGACCATGAGAGCCCCGTGGGCTGGGTTGGGGGTGGGGTACCTGCCCAGGAGAGCTCCATATCCTGGGATTGGCCTGACCACGAGAGCCCCATGGGCTGCTGGGGACCTGGTAAAGGATGTCAGGACAGTCAGTGAAGCCACCGAGGATATACCGCCAGTTGCTCCTGATTCCTACACCCTGCTGGTCATTCTACCAACCACCAGGACATGGTATTCTGTATTAGTCTTCAATGATGCCTTCTTTTGTATTCCATTAGTCCCAGAGTCACAAGAAATTTTGGCTTGTGAGTGGCAGGACTCAACATACAACTAAAACAATACTTCCGGGCCGTCTTGCCCCAAGGGTTCAAAAATTCCCACACCATCTTTGGGGAAAGCTTAGCTAAAGACCAAAAAGTTCTACCTCTGGAAAAGGAAACCCTCCTTCAATATGCAGATGACATTCTGATCGCCAGCCCTACTAAGGAGGCCTCTGAACTACCAAGCCAATAAAGGATAGAAGTTGTCCAAGAAAAAGCTCAAATATCACAGACTGCGGTGACCTGCCTGGGCTTCATTCTCACACAAGGTCGGAGAAGCCCATCCCAGGAAAGGGAAGAAACCATTTGCAGCCTTACCCCTTTCTAAAACTAGAAGACAGCTTAGGGGTTCCTGGGGAGGCCAGGGTTTGCTGCTTCTGGATCCCTAACTACAGTCTACTAGCTGGGCCTCTATATGAAACACTGAAAGGAAAAGATGATGATCCTTTTGAACAGAATCCAGAAGTGGCCTTTCAAGAATGGAAAGAGCAGTCAATTCAGACCCTTGCCCTGGAACTCCCTAATTGAGCTAAACCCTTTGACCTTTCCATTCCCGGTGAAAGGTGAATCGCCATTGGAGAATTAGTGCAAAAACTGGGACCACTTGAAATGGAACAATGCAAGAATGCCATCCAGGTAGGATAAACTACAGTCACCAAGGGGCTTGGCCCACTGCCACATCTGGCCAAGATACTGGCGGTATCTAAAAACCTGGAAATCAGCAGCCCAAAAGGCCACCTCCCTCCTAAGGGAAAAGGACCCCACGTGGTGATCCTAATCACCAACCATGCCCTGAAGTTGCAGGGTTCGCTCCGTGGGCACACCGACCTCGGGTGAGGAGGCCCTCCAACTCCAACATCCAGAGAGATAACCGGGGGCAACAGGGCACCATGACGACTCGTGTGAACATCACTTGACCTGGAGTTTCTCTCATAAAACAACAATAGTGTGTCCCGAAGGAGTAGACTACTGCTTGCAGGACTTACTGCACCCGGAGGGGAGCTAATAATCTTGGCGGGGGAACCGTATATCACACTGTCACCATAGAAAAGCCTACAGACACCGTGATGATGGTGGCCAATAAGACCGGCTGGACTCCTGTTTACTTCAAAAGGCTGTTGACTCAGTGGCCATCATGGCCCTTGATCACCACTGACCCTGGACTGTCTGGGAGTTGAGCGGGCAAGGCTCTGACACCTGGTGCTGTTTTTACGTTAATTCAGGGGCCTAATTGAAGAAAGAGCAGACTACTGGTCAGAGCATCTAGGCTGGCAGAAACGGTCAGCCTAAGGTGGCCGAACAAATGTGGGGCGGGGTGAAATCGGCCCCCACGGCGTCTCTGCACATCTCTTTCCTGGACCCTCAAAGGTCATTAGAATCTATAACACTTCCAATGCTGGTGCTCAGGCGGACGAGCAGGGAGGCAGGGGTCCTGGGGCCAATCAACGTCACCTGGAGGCTGCTGGGGAGAAGTTCTGACCCTCGTCCCCTGGTATGAGGGCTCCCAACTCAGCACTCAGCAGTTACAGAAGAAGGGTCTGCACCCTCAGCACTCCAAGAATGAGGAACGGGGCAAAAGGCAGAGGAGGGGTTTGTCCCCAGCAAAGCCCACTAAAAATCCCTGGGAGATAAAAATAGAATCTGGGCAATAAAGTCAAGTCTGACCTTTTTTATCCTTTGTGCTTTGTCTAATTTCACGTGCTCCTAGGGTCCCGCATGCAGAGGTTCCACACCCGGCACTTCAGACCAGATTTCCTAGTGCAGAATGGCTGGGTCGACACCTCAGCTCCTGGGGCCCAGTGCAGACTCCGCGATATAGAGCCTGAGCTGCAGCCAACCCGGCCCTCGAGAGCTCCGCCCCCTCCCTCCCACTGACTCTGACAGGATCTCTACACAGCAGCCCAGCCCACAGCCCACGGGGTAGTGCATGCTCTCACCTCTCCATTCTCTGATCAAAATATAAAGTTTCCTTTGCTTGGGAACCAAACTCAGTCTCGATCTGTTGGCCCCAATGACACTGGGCAGGGGGACACTTGTTGGGGTCCACTCTGGAGGATCAGTAACAGAAATTGAGACTATTGTAACTTCAATGAACAGATGTGTGAGCCACACTGTAGTTAACATAGAACAGTTTAGAAGGCTCGGGTAAAATAAGATGTTTCTAACACTTCCATTTGATATTTCCATCACTTTATCATAAGCAAGTTCAGTGAAAAGGTTTGTCTTATTTGTCAGGTCAACATTAGAGAAATGAAGTGATTTCTTTCCAAGGATGTACATCTAATAATCTTGGTTAAAGCTTCAATCTTGTTTTAAATGCTTTTCCATTGAAAATGATACCTCTCTTTCAGCTCCCCCATTTCTGAGAAGTATAAAATCTTATAATTTATTATTATCAAAGGGGAAAGGTGGGAGGAGGGATAAATTAACAGTTTGGAATTAACACATACACACTGCTATGTATAAAGTAGATCATCAACAAGGAACTACCGTATAGCACAGGGAACTACACTCAATATTTTGCAATAACCTATAAGGGGAAATAATCGGAAAAAGAATAGATATTTTTATTGACATCATCTATCAATGACAGTTAAAGTGTAACCTAAGGGAAGCCGGTGGTGAGTGCTTCTGACCCTGAAGACTTCAATCATCTAAAGTTTGGACCCTGCCTACTTCCCAAGGCCCTTAATGAACATATGTGTAGCCGTAGCTTAAAAAACTCCCCAGTTTGGGTTTCGGGGAGACACTGATTTTGAAAAAGCCCTGGCGTTCTCCTTACATGAATGGGACTCTTCCTACTGCTAAAACATGTCTGTCACATCCAGAGGATGGTATACCGTCTGATCGGGAAGAGTTTGGAAAAGGCATCTCATCTCCTCATCTCCTGGTGCTCGGGTTTACCCCTCCAGCGTCTTTACTAACAGTCTCCCCACTTGGAGATGTCAGCACTGTCAACATCCTGTTGCGTACAGTTTGGAATTTGTCCAGAGGATGAAGCGGAAGGATGAGGAACAATGAGTGCCTAGGTGTTCAGACAGGCACATGTCACTCTAATTTCCAATCAGGAAGACGAATTGACCAACGGCTAGGGTTGCCCATGGAAACAGTATAGGGCTTGAGGAAATCCCACTGCTTTGTGGCCAGTTCCCATAAACACAAGTTGAACAATGGAACTCAGGGGCAGTAAAATTCACGAAACTGCAGAGTTGAAAATATCTATCACTGAAAAATGTCTTGAGGAAAGTCAGAGAAAAGGATTGGTAAGCAAGGGAGAATGGCAGGAAAGGGATTTGAGGAGGTAGAAAGGACTCGCCATTAAGCACAAGAAAAGGGGCTGAACATTGCCAACATTGCAGTTGGCCAAAAAGGCTGTATGCGTTTTTTTCTGTATATATTCAAGAAAAGGGCATACACTTTTCTAGCCAACCAAACAGGTGGGCACTGGAAATCAATACTACAAAAGATATCACTTTGCATCAGTCAGAAGAGCCATCCTCATAAAGTGTAAACACCAGAAATGCAGGACAGGGCAAGGAGAAGAGGGAGCCCTGTGAGGCTTATAGTGGAAATGTATATTGCCAACGGCCATTCTGGAGAAGTGTATTGTGTTTACTAAAGCATCTAAAAAATGAGCTACAGAGCATAAGGCACTTGCACTCATGGGCGTATATCTTGGGAAAAACAAAAATCGAGAGGACACAGGCACCCCAATGTTTACTGCCTCTCTGTTTAAAAGATCCTCGACTAGGATAGAACTTAAATGTCTCTGGAGGGAAAAAATGGATAGAGATGTGGTACTTATGTAGAGTGGAATATTACTCAGCCTGGAAATCAATGAGATATGGCCAGTTGTAACAACTCCGGAGGAGTTACGTATGATCATTCTAAGTGACAGAATTCAAAAAGAAAAAGACACATATCATAAGATATCACTTAAAGGTGGAATCCAAAATGGCTACACATGAAATAAATTACAAAACAAAAACATAGTCAAATATGTGGAAAGCACGCGTAAGGCTGCTGAACGGGAAAGGTGGGGAGGGGTGAGGCATCATCCAGGAGGTTGAAATTAGCAAAGATACCATTCCAAATACCAAACTGATAATCAACAAGGCCTACACGGTAGCTAAAAGAACTGCACTCAGCACACTCAAGTCACCGGAAAAGAATATCTATGACTGGTAAGAATCTGAAAAAGAATTTATTGATGTCTCTCTGTACGTGAATCAAGTGGATGTACAGCAGCAAGAAATAGAGCTTTGAAAATCAGCTGTAACCAATATAGTGATAAATTGCAAAAAATAAACGACAGAGAGACAGAGAAAACCTCTTACAACTTTTCCTCAGGGACGGTGATGCAACATGGATTGAACACATCTAGACCCACAGCAGGATGAGACATAAGGCTGGAAACTGTTCGCGCTAAGAGAAATGTGAGGTTGGGTGAGGAAATGCACACCCTTTAAAGTAATACTACCTGGTACCCATTCAATGGGTCCCAAATCTGCAGGTTCAAGGAATCTTCCTACAGCTAAAACATGCATGGAAAACCCAGAGGACTGTACACCATGTGATCGGGAGATGTGTCTAAAATGCACCTCATTTATCCTCTCCTGGTGCTCCTGTTCATCATTCCAGCCATGTTACTTAGAATCTCCCCACTTAGAGAATCAGCACATTTAAACTTCTGTTTCACACATTTTGCAAATTGTGAGGAGGATGAACGGGAAGAGGGGGAACCAATGAGAGAATAGTTGTAGGGGTTTGGACGGGCACATGTCACTCTAATTTCCCATTAAGAATAAGAATTAAAAAAAGGCTCAGCCCGCCTCGCCGGAGCCAAAATAGGGCCTGAAGCAATCCTGCGGCTTTGAGGCCAGCTCACAAAAGAGCAACTTAAAAAATGGAGCTCAGGGTCACTGCAATTCACAAACCTGCAGAGTTATAAATGAAAACTAACGTCCAAAAATATGTTGAGGTAAGGCAAAGAAGAGGATCTGAATGCAAGACAGAATTGCAAGAAACAGATTTCAAGAGATAGATTGGACTCGTCTTTAAAGCACATGAAAAGCGGCAGAATTTCGACAATGATGCAGTTGGCCCAAAAGGGAGTATGCGTTTTTTCCTGAATATATCCAGGAAAAAACGCATACGCCCTTTATGGGCAACCAAGCAAGCAAGCAATGTAAATGTGCACAACAAAGAAGTCTCATTTCCCACCGGTCAAAAGGGCCATCTGAAAAAATTGTAAAAACCAGAAATGCAGGACAGGCCATGGAGAACAGGGAGCCTTTATACGCTGCTGGACAGTGTGTGAACTGCCGAGAGCCACTCTGGAGAAGTGTATGGTGTTTCCTGAAACATCTAAAAAACAAAGCAACAGAGCCTAGGGCACTTCCACTTATGGTCCTATAGCTCAGGGAAATTAAAATCAAAAAGACACAACCACCCCAAAGTTTGGGACGCCTCTGTTTACAAGAACCTCGTTTAAGGTACAAGTTCAATAATCACAGAAAGCGAAAAATGGATAAAGAAGTTGTGGTACTTACGTACAATAAAATATCACTCAGCAACGAAATCTGTGTCATCAGGCCCGTAGCAGCATCAAGAGTGGATTCAGGTACGATGATTCTAAGTTAAATAAGTCACACAGAAAAAGAAACATCATAAGATATCACTAATATACGGAATGTAAACTTGGCTACACAGGAACTGAATTACAAAACAGCACAGGGACTCAAATGTAGAAAACCAACTTATGCTTGCTTAAGGGGAAAGGTGAGTTGGGGTGCTTCATAAAACCGGAGATTGAAATTAGCACAGATACAGTTCCATAAGCCAAATATGTAATAGACAAGAGCTACTCCTTGCTCAACCAAGTGGACTCAACACCCCATATTAAACGCCTAAGAATATACCTGACTAGTAAGAATCTTAAAACCTATGGATTTATATGTCTCCAAAAGAGAATCAAGCGTGTGTACAGCGGCATAAACACAGCAGTGATAGGATTGGTGAGGTTCAGTGAGCAAATGCAGACCCTTTGAAGTCATATTGCATGGTACCCATTCCATGGGTCTCAACTCTCCAGGTTTAAGGGATTCTTCCTTCAGCTAAAACATGCATGTGGAACCCAGAGTATGATCCACCGTGTGATCAGAAAACGTGTTCAAATGTGTCTCAGTTTTCGTCCCCTGGTACTCAGGTGCAACATTCCAGACGCTTTACTAACACTCTCCCCACTTGGAGAGTCAGTGCCTTTAACCTCCTGTTTGGCCCAGTTTGCAATTTCTGCGTAAGATGAAAAGGAATAGGGAGAACCCATGAGAGACTAGCTGGAGGTGTCTGGACGGCCAAATTTAACTCTCATTTCCCACCAGGAACAGGAATTAACTAAAGGCTCAGCGTGCCGTGCAGGAACCACACTAGGGCCTGAAGCAATCCTGCGGTGTTGCGGCCAGCTCACAAGAAAGCGAGTTGAAGAAGGAAACTCAGGGGCACTGTAATTCACAAACCTGCAGAGTTATAAATGACAGCTATCGCCCAAAAATATATTGAAGTAAGGCTGCCAAGAGGACTTGAAATCGGGGCAGAATTGCAGGAAACCGAGTTCAGGAGGTAGACTGGAATTGCATGTAAAGCATAGGAAAAGAGGCAGAACGTCCACAATGATGCACTTGGCCAAAAAGGGCGTATGCGTTTTTTCCTGAATATATTCAGGAAAAAACGCATACGCCCTTTTTGGCCAACCAAGCAAGCTTGCAAAGGAAATCTGCACTACAATGATGTCTCACTGCCCACCGGTCAAAAGGGCCAGTTGAAAAAAGTGTAAAATCCAGAAAGGCAGGACAGGCCATGGAGAACTGGGAGCCTCGTTATGCAGATGGGCGGGATGTAAATTGCCAACAGCCACTCTGGAGAAGTGTATGGTGTTTCCTGAAACATCCAAAAAACAAAGCAACAGAGCCTAGGGCACTTCCACTTATGGTCCTATAGCTTAGGGAAATTAAAATCAAAAAGACACAGCCACCCCAAAGTTTGGGACGGCTCTGTTTACAAGAACCTCGTTTATGGTACAAGTTCAATATCACAAAAAACGAAAAATGGATAAAGAAGTTGTTGTACTCACGTACAATGCAATATCACTCAGCAAAGAAATCTATGTCATCAGGCCCGTAGCAGCATAATGAGTGGATTCAGGTACGATGATTCTAAGTGAAATAAGTAACACAGAAAAAGAAACATCATAAGATATCACTACTACACGGAATGTAAACTTGGCTACACAGGAACTGAATTACAAAACAGAACAGGGTCTCAAATGTAGAAAACCAACTTATGCTTGCTTAAGGGGAAAGGTGAGTTGGGGTGCTGCATAAAACAAGAGATTGAAATTAGCACAGATACCGTTCCATAAGCCAAATTTGTAATAGACAAGAGCTACTCCTTGCTCAACGAAGTGGACTCAACACCCCATATTAAACGCCTAAGAATATATCTGACTAGTAAGAATCTTAAAACCTATGGATTTATATGTCTCCGAAAGAGAATCAAGCATGTGTACAGCAGCATAAACGCAGCAGTGATAGGATTGGTGAGGTTCGGTGAGCAAATGCAGACCCTTTGAAGTCATATTGCATGGTACCCATTCCATGGGTCTCAACTCTCCAGGTTTAAGGGATTCTTCCTTCAGCTAAAACATGCATGTGGAACCCAGAGTATGATCCACCATGTGTTCGGGAAACGTGTTCAAATGTGTCTCAGTTTTCGTCCCCTGGTACTCGGGTGCAACATTCCAGATGCTTTACTAACACTCTCCCCACTTGGAGAGTCAGTGCCTTTAACCTCCTGTTTGTCCCAGTTTGCAATTTCTGCGGAAAATGAACTGGAATAGGGAGAACCCATGAGAGACTAGACGGAGGTGTGTGGACGGGCAAATTTAACTCTCATTTCCCACCAGGCAGAGGAATTAACCAAAGGCTCAGTGTGCCATGCCGGAACCACACTAGGGCCTGAAGCAATCCTGCGGGGTTGCGGCCAGCTCACAAGAAAGCAAGTTGAAGAAAGGAGCTCAGGGGCACTGTCATTCACAAACCTGCAGAGTTATAAATGACAGCTATCGTCCAAAAATATATTGAAGTAAGACTGCCAAGAGCACATGAAAATGGGGCAGAATTGCAGGAAACCGAGTTCAGGAGGTAGACTGGAATTGCATGTAAAGCATAGGAAAAGAGGCAGAACGTCCACAATGATGCACTTGGCCAAAAAGGGCGTATGCGTTTTTTCCTGAATATATTCAGGAAAAAACACATACGCCCTTTTTGGCCAACCAAGCAAGCTTGCAAAGGAAATCTGCACTACAATGAAGTCTCACTGCCCCCCGGTCAAAAGGGCCATCTGAAAAAAGTGTAAAATCCAGAAAGGCAGGACAGGCCATGGAGAACTGGGAGCCTTGTTATGCTGATGAGCGGGATGTAAATTGCCAACAGCCACTCTGGAGAAGTGTATGGTGTTTCCTGAAACATCTAAAAAACAAAGCAAGAGAGCCTAGGGAACTTCCATTTATGGTCCTATAGCTTAGGGAAATTAAAATCAAAAAGACACAGCCACCCCAACGTTTGGGATGGCTCTGCTTACAAGAACCTCGTTTATGGTACAAGTTCAATATCACAGAAAACGAAAAATGGATAAAGAAGTTGTGGTATTCACGTACAATGCAATATCACTCAGCAATGAAATCTATGTCATCAGGCCCGTAGCAGCATAATAAGTATTCAGGTACGATGATTCTAAGTGAAATAAGTCACACAGAAAAAGAAACATCATAAGATATCACTACTACACGGAATGTTAACTTGGCTACAGAGGAACTGAATTACAAAACAGAACAGGGTCTCAAATGTAGAAAACCAACTTATCCTTGCTTAAGGGGAAAGGTGAGTTGGGGTGCTGCATAAAACCAGAGATGGAAATTAGCACAGATACCCTTCCATAAGCCAAATATGTAATAGACAAGAGCTACTCCTTGCTCAACCAAGTGGACTCAACACCCCATATTAAACGCCTAAGAATATACCTGACTAGTAAGAATCTTAAAACCTATGGATTTATATGTCTCCAAAAGAGAATCAAGCGTGTGTACAGCGGCATAAACACAGCAGTGATAGGATTGGTGAGGTTCGGTGAGCAAATGCAGACCCTTTGAAGTCATATTGCATGGTACCCATTCCATGGGTCTCAACTCTCCAGGTTTAAGGGATTCTTCCTTCAGCTAAAACATGCATGTGGAACCCAGAGTATGATCCACCGTGTGATCGGAAAACGTGTTCAAATGTGTCTCAGTTTTTGTCCCCTGGTACTCGGGTGCAACATTCCAGACGCTTTACTAACACTCTCCCCACTTGGAGAGTCAGTGCCTTTAACCTCCCGTTTGGCCCAGTTTGCAATTTCTGCGTAAGATGAAAAGGAATAGGGAGAACCAATGAGAGACTAGCTGGAGGTGTCTGGACGGCCAAATTTAACTCTCATTTCCCACCAGGAAGAGGAATTAACCAAAGGCTCAGTGTGCCGTGCTGGAATCACACTAGGGCCTGAAGCAATCCTGCGGTGTTGCGGCCAGCTCACAAGACAGCGAGTGGAAGAAGGTAACTCAGGGGCACTGTAATTCACAAACCTGCAGAGTTATAAATGACAGCTATCGTCCAAAAATATATTGAAGTAAGGCTGCCAAGAGCACATGAAAATGGGGCAGAATTGCAGGAAACCGAGTTCAGGAGGTAGACTGGAATTGCATGTAAAGCGTAGGAAAGAGGCAGAACGTCCACAATGATGCACTTGGCCAAAAAGGGCGTATGCGTTTTTTCCTGAATATATTCAGGAAAAAACGCATACGCCCTTTTTGGCCAACCAAGCAAGCTTGCAAAGGAAATCTGCACTACAATGAAGTCTCACTGCCCACCGGCCAAAAGGGCCAGTTGAAAAAAGTGTAAAATCCAGAAAGGCAGGACAGGCCATGGAGAACTGGGAGCCTCGTTATGCAGATGGGCGGGATGTAAATTGCCAACAGCCACTCTGGAGAAGTGTATGGTGTTTCCTGAAACATCCAAAAAACAAAGCAACAGAGCCTAGGGCACTTCCACTTATGGTCCTATAGCTTAGGGAAATTAAAATCAAAAAGACACAGCCACCCCAAAGTTTGGGACGGCTCTGTTTACAAGAACCTCGTTTATGGTACAAGTTCAATATCACAAAAAACGAAAAATGGATAAAGAAGTTGTTGTACTCACGTACAATGCAATATCACTCAGCAAAGAAATCTATGTCATCAGGCCCGTAGCAGCATAATGAGTGGATTCAGGTACGATGATTCTAAGTGAAATAAGTAACACAGAAAAAAAAAATTCATAAGATATCACTACTACACTGAATGTAAACTTGGCTACACAGGAACTGAATTACAAAACAGAACAGGGTCTCAAATGTAGAAAACCAACTTATGCTTGCTTAAGGGGAAAGGTGAGTTGGGGTGCTGCATAAAACAAAAGATTGAAATTAGCACAGATACCGTTCCATAAGCCAAATTTGTAATAGACAAGAGCTACTCCTTGCTCAACGAAGTGGACTCAACACCCCATATTAAACGCCTAAGAATATATCTGACTAGTAAGAATCTTAAAACCTATGGATTTATATGTCTCCGAAAGAGAATCAAGCATGTGTACAGCAGCATAAACGCAGCAGTGATAGGATTGGTGAGGTTCGGTGAGCAAATGCAGACCCTTTGAAGTCATATTGCATGGTACCCATTCCATGGGTCTCAACTCTCCAGGTTTAAGGGATTCTTCCTTCAGCTAAAACATGCATGTGGAACCCAGAGTATGATCCACTGTGTGATCGGGAAACGTGTTCAAATGTGTCTCAGTTTTCGTCCCCTGGTACTCGGGTGCAACATTCCAGATGCTTTACTAACACTCTCCCCACTTGGAGAGTCAGTGCCTTTAACCTCCTGTTTGTCCCAGTTTGCAATTTCTGCGGAAAATGAACTGGAATAGGGAGAACCCATGAGAGACTAGACGGAGGTGTGTGGACGGGCAAATTTAACTCTCATTTCCCACCAGGCAGAGGAATTAACCAAAGGCTCAGTGTGCCATGCCGGAACCACAATAGGGCCTGAAGCAATCCTGTGGGGTTGCGGCCAGCTCACAAGAAAGCGAGTTGAAGAAAGGAGCTCAGGGGCACTGTCATTCACAAACCTGCAGAGTTATAAATGACAGCTATAGTCCAAAAATATATTGAAGTAAGGCTGCCAAGAGGACTTGAAATCGGGGCAGAATTGCAGGAAACCGAGTTCAGGAGGTAGACTGGAATTGCATGTAAAGCGTAGGAAAGAGGCAGAACGTCCACAATGATGCACTTGGCCAAAAAGGGCGTATGCGTTTTTTCCTGAATATATTCAGGAAAAAACGCATACGCCCTTTTTGGCCAACCAAGCAAGCTTGCAAAGGAAATCTGCACTACAATGAAGTCTCACTGCCCACCGGTCAAAAGGGCCAGTTGAAAAAAGTGTAAAATCCAGAAAGGCAGGACGGGCCATGGAGAACTGGGAGCCTCGTTATGCAGATGGGCGGGATGTAAATTGCCAACAGCCACTCTGGAGAAGTGTATGGTGTTTCCTGAAACATCCTAAAAACAAAGCAACAGAGCCTAGGGCACTTCCACTTATGGTCCTATAGCTTAGGGAAATTAAAATCAAAAAGACACAGCCACCCCAAAGTTTGGGACAGCTCCGTTTACAAGAACCTCGTTTACGATACAAGTTCAATATCACAGAAAGCGAAAAATGGATAAAGATGTTGTGGTACTCACGTACAATGCAATATCACTCAGCAATGAAATCTATGTCATCAGGCCCACAACAGCATAATGAGTGGATTCAGGTACGATGATTCTAAGGGAAATAAGTCACACAGAAAAAGAAACATCATAAGATATCACTAATACATGGAATGTAAACTTGGCTACACAGGAACTGAATTACAAAACAGAATAGGGTCTCAAATGTAGAAAACCAACTTATGCTTGCTTAAGGGGAAAGGTGAGTTGGGGTGCTGCATAAAACCAGAGATGGAAATTAGCACAGATACCCTTCCATAAGCCAAATATGTAATAGACAAGAGCTACTCCTTGCTCAACGTAGTGGACCCAACACCCCATATTAAACGCCTAAGAATATACCTGACTAGGAAGAATCTTAAAACCTATGGATTTATATGTCTCCAAAAGAGAATCAAGCGTGTGTACAGCGGCATAAACACAGCAGTGATAGGATTGGTGAGGTTCAGTGAGCAAATGCAGACCCTTTGAAGTCATATTGCATGGTACCCATTCCATGGGTCTCAACTCTCCAGGTTTAAGGGATTCTTCCTTCAGCTAAAACATGCATGTGGAACCCAGAGTATGATCCACTGTGTGATCAGAAAACGTGTTCAAATGTGTCTCAGTTTTCGTCCCCTGGTACTCAGGTGCAACATTCCAGACGCTTTACTAACACTCTCCCCACTTGGAGAGTCAGTGCCTTTAACCTCCTGTTTGGCCCAGTTTGCAAATTCTGCGTAAGATGAAAAGGAATAGGGAGAACCCATGAGAGACTAGCTGGAGGTGTCTGGACGGCCAAATTTAACTCTCATTTCCCACCAGGAACAGGAATTAACCAAAGGCTCAGCGTGCCGTGCCGGAACCACACTAGGGCCTGAAGCAATCCTGCGGTGTTGCGGCCAGCTCACAAGAAAGCGAGTGGAAGAAGGTAACTCAGGGGCACTGTCATTCACAAACCTGCAGAGTTCTAAATGACAGCTATAGTCCAAAAATATATTGAAGTAAGGCTGCCAAGAGGACTTGAAATCGGGGCAGAATTGCAGGAAACCGAGTTCAGGAGGTAGACTGGAATTGCATGTAAAGCATAGGAAAAGAGGCAGAACGTCCACAATGATGCACTTGGCCAAAAAGGGCGTATGCGTTTTTTCCTGAATATATTCAGGAAAAAACGCATACGCCCTTTTTGGCCAACCAAGCAAGCTTGCAAAGGAAATCTGCACTACAATGAAGTCTCACTGCCCACCGGTCAAAAGGGCCAGTTGAAAAAAGTGTAAAATCCAGAAAGGCAGGACAGGCCATGGAGAACTGGGAGCCTCGTTATGCAGATGGGCGGGATGTAAATTGCCAACAGCCACTCTGGAGAAGTGTATGGTGTTTCCTGAAACATCCAAAAAACAAAGCAACAGAGCCTAGGGCACTTCTACTTATGGTCCTATAGCTTAGGGAAATTAAAATCAAAAAGACACAGCCACCCCAAAGTTTGGGACGGCTCTGTTTACAAGAACCTCGTTTATGGTACAAGTTCAATATCACAAAAAACGAAAAATGGATAAAGAAGTTGTTGTACTCACGTACAATGCAATATCACTCAGCAAAGAAATCTATGTCATCAGGCCCGTAGCAGCATAATGAGTGGATTCAGGTACGATGATTCTAAGTGAAATAAGTAACACAGAAAAAGAAACATCATAAGATATCACTACTACACGGAATGTAAACTTGGCTACACAGGAACTGAATTACAAAACAGAACAGGGTCTCAAATGTAGAAAACCAACTTATGCTTGCTTAAGGGGAAAGGTGAGTTGGGGTGCTGCATAAAACAAGAGATTGAAATTAGCACAGATACCGTTCCATAAGCCAAATTTGTAATAGACAAGAGCTACTCCTTGCTCAACGAAGTGGACTCAACACCCCATATTAAACGCCTAAGAATATATCTGACTAGTAAGAATCTTAAAACCTATGGATTTATATGTCTCCAAAAGAGAATCAAGCATGTGTACAGCAGCATAAACGCAGCAGTGATAGGATTGGTGAGGTTCGGTGAGCAAATGCAGACCCTTTGAAGTCATATTGCATGGTACCCATTCCATGGGTCTCAACTCTCCAGGTTTAAGGGATTCTTCCTTCAGCTAAAACATGCATGTGGAACCCAGAGTATGATCCACTGTGTGATCGGGAAACGTGTTCAAATGTGTCTCAGTTTTCGTCCCCTGGTACTCGGGTGCAACATTCCAGATGCTTTACTAACACTCTCCCCACTTGGAGAGTCAGTGCCTTTAACCTCCTGTTTGTCCCAGTTTGCAATTTCTGCAGAAAATGAACTGGAATAGGGAGAACCCATGAGAGACTAGACGGAGGTGTCTGGACGGGCAAATTTAACTCTCATTTCCCACCAGGCAGAGGAATTAACCAAAGGCTCAGTGTGCCATGCCGGAACCACACTAGGGCCTGAAGCAATCCTGTGGGGTTGCGGCCAGCTCACAAGAAAGCGAGTTGAAGAAAGGAGCTCAGGGGCACTGTCATTCACAAACCTGCAGAGTTATAAATGACAGCTATCGTCCAAAAATATATTGAAGTAAGACTGCCAAGAGCACATGAAAATGGGGCAGAATTGCAGGAAACCGATTTCAGGAGGTAGACTGGAATTGCATGTAAAGCATAGGAAAAGAGGCAGAACGTCCACAATGATGCACTTGGCCAAAAAGGGCGTATGCATTTTTTCCTGAATATATTCAGGAAAAAACGCATACGCCCTTTTTGGCCAACCAAGCAAGCTTGCAAAGGAAATCTGCACTACAATGAAGTCTCACTGCCCCCGGTCAAAAGGGCCATCTGAAAAAAGAGTAAAATCCAAAAAGGCAGGACAGGCCATGGAGAACTGGGAGCCTTGTTATGCTGATGAGCGGGATGTAAATTGCCAACAGCCACTCTGGAGAAGTGTATGGTGTTTCCTGAAACATCTAAAAAACAAAGCAACAGAGCCTAGGGAACTTCCATTTATGGTCCTATAGCTTAGGGAAATTAAAATCAAAAAGACACAGCCACCCCAACGTTTGGGATGGCTCTGCTTACAAGAACCTCGTTTATGGTACAAGTTCAATATCACAGAAAACGAAAAATGGATAAAGAAGTTGTGGTACTCACGTACAATGCAATATCACTCAGCAATGACATCTATGTCATCAGGCCCGTAGCAGCATAATAAGTATTCAGGTACGATGATTCTAAGTGAAATAAGTCACACAGAAAAAGAAACATCATAAGATATCACTACTACACGGAATGTTAACTTGGCTACAGAGGAACTGAATTACAAAACAGAACAGGGTCTCAAATGTAGAAAACCAACTTATCCTTGCTTAAGGGGAAAGGTGAGTTGGGGTGCTGCATAAAACCAGAGATGGAAATTAGCACAGATACCCTTCCATAAGCCAAATATGTATAGACAAGAGCTACTCCTTGCTCAACCAAGTGGACTCAACACCCCATATTAAACGCCTAAGAATATACCTGACTAGTAAGAATCTTAAAACCTATGGATTTATATGTCTCCAAAAGAGAATCAAGCGTGTGTACAGCGGCATAAACACAGCAGTGATAGGATTGGTGAGGTTCGGTGAGCAAATGCAGACCCTTTGAAGTCATATTGCATGGTACCCATTCCATGGGTCTCAACTCTCCAGGTTTAAGGGATTCTTCCTTCAGCTAAAACATGCATGTGGAACCCAGAGTATGATCCACCGTGTGATCGGAAAACGTGTTCAAATGTGTCTCAGTTTTTGTCCCCTGGTACTCGGGTGCAACATTCCAGACGCTTTACTAACACTCTCCCCACTTGGAGAGTCAGTGCCTTTAACCTCCCGTTTGGCCCAGTTTGCAATTTCTGCGTAAGATGAAAAGGAATAGGGAGAACCAGTGAGAGACTAGCTGGAGGTGTCTGGACGGCCAAATTTAACTCTCATTTCCCACCAGGAACAGGAATTAACCAAAGGCTCAGTGTGCCGTGCTGGAACCACACTGGGGCCTGAAGCAATCCTGCGGTGTTGCGGCCAGCTCACAAGAAAGCGAGTGGAAGAAGGTAACTCAGGGGCACTGTAATTCACAAACTTGCAGAGTTATAAATGACAGCTATCGTCCAAAAATATATTGAAGTAAGACTGCCAAGAGCACATGAAAATGGGGCAGAATTGCAGGAAACCGATTTCAGGAGGTAGACTGGAATTGCATGTAAAGCATAGGAAAAGAGGCAGAACGTCCACAATGATGCACTTGGCCAAAAAGGGCGTATGCATTTTTTCCTGAATATATTCAGGAAAAAACGCATACGCCCTTTTTGGCCAACCAAGCAAGCTTGCAAAGGAAATCTGCACTACAATGAAGTCTCACTTCCCCCGGTCAAAAGGGCCATCTGAAAAAAGTGTAAAATCCAGAAAGGCAGGACAGGCCATGGAGAACTGGGAGCCTTGTTATGCTGATGAGCGGGATGTAAATTGCCAACAGCCACTCTGGAGAAGTGTATGGTGTTTCCTGAAACATCTAAAAAACAAAGCAACAGAGCCTAGGGAACTTCCATTTATGGTCCTATAGCTTAGGGAAATTAAAATCAAAAAGACACAGCCACCCCAACGTTTGGGATGGCTCTGCTTACAAGAACCTCGTTTATGGTACAAGTTCAATATCACAGAAAACGAAAAATGGATAAAGAAGTTGTGGTACTCACGTACAATGCAATATCACTCAGCAATGACATCTATGTCATCAGGCCCGTAGCAGCATAATAAGTATTCAGGTACGATGATTCTAAGTGAAATAAGTCACACAGAAAAAGAAACATCATAAGATATCACTACTACACGGAATGTTAACTTGGCTACAGAGGAACTGAATTACAAAACAGAACAGGGTCTCAAATGTAGAAAACCAACTTATCCTTGCTTAAGGGGAAAGGTGAGTTGGGGTGCTGCATAAAACCAGAGATGGAAATTAGCACAGATACCCTTCCATAAGCCAAATATATAATAGACAAGAGCTACTCCTTGCTCAACCAAGTGGACTCAACACCCCATATTAAACGCCTAAGAATATACCTGACTAGTAAGAATCTTAAAACCTATGGATTTATATGTCTCCAAAAGAGAATCAAGCGTGTGTACAGCGGCATAAACACAGCAGTGATAGGATTGGTGAGGTTCGGTGAGCAAATGCAGACCCTTTGAAGTCATATTGCATGGTACCCATTCCATGGGTCTCAACTCTCCAGGTTTAAGGGATTCTTCCTTCAGCTAAAACATGCATGTGGAACCCAGAGTATGATCCACCGTGTGATCGGAAAACGTGTTCAAATGTGTCTCAGTTTTTGTCCCCTGGTACTCGGGTGCAACATTCCAGACGCTTTACTAACACTCTCCCCACTTGGAGAGTCAGTGCCTTTAACCTCCCGTTTGGCCCAGTTTGCAATTTCTGCGTAAGATGAAAAGGAATAGGGAGAACCAATGAGAGACTAGCTGGAGGTGTCTGGACGGCCAAATTTAACTCTCATTTCCCACCAGGAACAGGAATTAACCAAAGGCTCAGTGTGCCGTGCTGGAACCACACTGGGGCCTGAAGCAATCCTGCGGTGTTGCGGCCAGCTCACAAGAAAGCGAGTGGAAGAAGGTAACTCAGGGGCACTGTAATTCACAAACCTGCAGAGTTATAAATGACAGCTATCGTCCAAAAATATATTGAAGTAAGGCTGCCAAGAGCACATGAAAACGGGGCAGAATTGCAGGAAACCGAGTTCAGGAGGTAGACTGGAATTGCATGTAAAGCGTAGGAAAGAGGCAGAACGTCCACAATGATGCACTTGGCCAAAAAGGGCGTATGCGTTTTTTCCTGAATATATTCAGGAAAAAACGCATACGCCCTTTTTGGCCAACCAAGCAAGCTTGCAAAGGAAATCTGCACTACAATGAAGTCTCACTGCCCACCGGTCAAAAGGGCCAGTTGAAAAAAGTGTAAAATCCAGAAAGGCAGGACGGGCCATGGAGAACTGGGAGCCTCGTTATGCAGATGGGCGGGATGTAAATTGCCAACAGCCACTCTGGAGAAGTGTATGGTGTTTCCTGAAACATCCTAAAAACAAAGCAACAGAGCCTAGGGCACTTCCACTTATGGTCCTATAGCTTAGGGAAATTAAAATCAAAAAGACACAGCCACCCCAAAGTTTGGGACGGCTCTGTTTACAAGAACCTCGTTTACGGTACAAGTTCAATATCACAGAAAGCGAAAAATGGATAAAGATGTTGTGGTACTCACGTACAATGCAATATCACTCAGCAATGAAATCTATGTCATCAGGCCCACAACAGCATAATGAGTGGATTCAGGTACGATGATTCTAAGGGAAATAAGTCACACAGAAAAAGAAACATCATAAGATATCACTAATACATGGAATGTAAACTTGGCTACACAGGAACTGAATTACAAAACAGAATAGGGTCTCAAATGTAGAAAACCAACTTATGCTTCCTTAAGGGGAAAGGTGAGTTGGGGTGCTGCATAAAACCAGAGATGGAAATTAGCACAGAAACCCTTCCATAAGCCAAATATGTAATAGACAAGAGCTACTCCTTGCTCAACGTAGTGGACTCAACACCCCATATTAAACGCCTAAGAATATACCTGACTAGTAAGAATCTTAAAACCTATGGATTTATATGTCTCCAAAAGAGAATCAAGCGTGTGTACAGCGGCATAAACACAGCAGTGATAGGATTGGTGAGGTTCAGTGAGCAAATGCAGACCCTTTGAAGTCATATTGCATGGTACCCATTCCATGGGTCTCAACTCTCCAGGTTTAAGGGATTCTTCCTTCAGCTAAAACATGCATGTGGAACCCAGAGTATGATCCACCGTGTGATCAGAAAACGTGTTCAAATGTGTCTCAGTTTTCGTCCCCTGGTACTCAGGTGCAACATTCCAGACGCTTTACTAACACTCTCCCCACTTGGAGAGTCAGTGCCTTTAACCTCCTGTTTGGCCCAGTTTGCAAATTCTGCGTAAGATGAAAAGGAATAGGGAGAACCCATGAGAGACTAGCTGGAGGTGTCTGGACGGCCAAATTTAACTCTCATTTCCCACCAGGAACAGGAATTAACCAAAGGCTCAGCGTGCCGTGCCGGAACCACACTAGGGCCTGAAGCAATCCTCCGGTGTTGCGGCCAGCTCACAAGAAAGCGAGTGGAAGAAGGTAACTCAGGGGCACTGTCATTCACAAACCTGCAGAGTTCTAAATGACAGCTATAGTCCAAAAATATATTGAAGTAAGGCTGCCAAGAGGACTTGAAATCAGGGCAGAATTGCAGGAAACCGAGTTCAGGAGGTAGACTGGAATTGCATGTAAAGCATAGGAAAAGAGGCAGAACGTCCACAATGATGCACTTGGCCAAAAAGGGCGTATGCGTTTTTTCCTGAATATATTCAGGAAAAAACGCATACGCCCTTTTTGGCCAACCAAGCAAGCTTGCAAAGGAAATCTGCACTACAATGAAGTCTCACTGCCCACCGGTCAAAAGGGCCAGTTGAAAAAAGTGTAAAATCCAGAAAGGCAGGACAGGCCATGGAGAACTGGGAGCCTCGTTATGCAGATGGGCGGGATGTAAATTGCCAACAGCCACTCTGGAGAAGTGTATGGTGTTTCCTGAAACATCCAAAAAACAAAGCAACAGAGCCTAGGGCACTTCCACTTATGGTCCTATAGCTTAGGGAAATTAAAATCAAAAAGACACAGCCACCCCAAAGTTTGGGACGGCTCTGTTTACAAGAACCTCGTTTATGGTACAAGTTCAATATCACAAAAAACGAAAAATGGATAAAGAAGTTGTTGTACTCACGTACAATGCAATATCACTCAGCAAAGAAATCTATGTCATCAGGCCCGTAGCAGCATAATGAGTGGATTCAGGTACGATGATTCTAAGTGAAATAAGTAACACAGAAAAAGAAACATCATAAGATATCACTACTACACGGAATGTAAACTTGGCTACACAGGAACTGAATTACAAAACAGAACAGGGTCTCAAATGTAGAAAACCAACTTATGCTTGCTTAAGGGGAAAGGTGAGTTGGGGTGCTGCATAAAACAAGAGATTGAAATTAGCACAGATACCGTTCCATAAGCCAAATTTGTAATAGACAAGAGCTACTCCTTGCTCAACGAAGTGGACTCAACACCCCATATTAAACGCCTAAGAATATATCTGACTAGTAAGAATCTTAAAACCTATGGATTTATATGTCTCCGAAAGAGAATCAAGCATGTGTACAGCAGCATAAACGCAGCAGTGATAGGATTGGTGAGGTTCGGTGAGCAAATGCAGACCCTTTGAAGTCATATTGCATGGTACCCATTCCATGGGTCTCAACTCTCCAGGTTTAAGGGATTCTTCCTTCAGCTAAAACATGCATGTGGAACCCAGAGTATGATCCACTGTGTGATCGGGAAACGTGTTCAAATGTGTCTCAGTTTTTGTCCCCTGGTACTCGGGTGCAACATTCCAGATGCTTTACTAACACTCTCCCCACTTGGAGAGTCAGTGCCTTTAACCTCCTGTTTGTCCCAGTTTGCAATTTCTGCAGAAAATGAACTGGAATAGGGAGAACCCATGAGAGACTAGACGGAGGTGTCTGGACGGGCAAATTTAACTCTCATTTCCCACCAGGCAGAGGAATTAACCAAAGGCTCAGTGTGCCATGCCGGAACCACACTAGGGCCTGAAGCAATCCTGTGGGGTTGCGGCCAGCTCACAAGAAAGCGAGTTGAAGAAAGGAGCTCAGGGGCACTGTCATTCACAAACCTGCAGAGTTATAAATGACAGCTATCGTCCAAAAATATATTGAAGTAAGACTGCCAAGAGCACATGAAAATGGGGCAGAATTGCAGGAAACCGAGTTCAGGAGGTAGACTGGAATTGCATGTAAAGCATAGGAAAAGAGGCAGAACGTCCACAATGATGCACTTGGCCAAAAAGGGCGTATGCGTTTTTTCCTGAATATATTCAGGAAAAAACGCATACGCCCTTTTTGGCCAACCAAGCAAGCTTGCAAAGAAATCTGCACTACAATGAAGTCTCACTGCCCCCCGGTCAAAAGGGCCATCTGAAAAAAGTGTAAAATCCAGAAAGGCAGGACAGGCCATGGAGAACTGGGAGCCTTGTTATGCTGATGAGCGGGATGTAAATTGCCAACAGCCACTCTGGAGAAGTGTATGGTGTTTCCTGAAACATCTAAAAAACAAAGCAACAGAGCCTAGGGAACTTCCATTTATGGTCCTATAGCTTAGGGAAATTAAAATCAAAAAGACACAGCCACCCCAACGTTTGGGATGGCTCTGCTTACAAGAACCTCGTTTATGGTACAAGTTCAATATCACAGAAAACGAAAAATGGATAAAGAAGTTGTGGTACTCACGTACAATGCAATATCACTCAGCAATGACATCTATGTCATCAGGCCCGTAGCAGCATAATAAGTATTCAGGTACGATGATTCTAAGTGAAATAAGTCACACAGAAAAAGAAACATCATAAGATATCACTACTACACGGAATGTTAACTTGGCTACAGAGGAACTGAATTACAAAACAGAACAGGGTCTCAAATGTAGAAAACCAACTTATCCTTGCTTAAGGGGAAAGGTGAGTTGGGGTGCTGCATAAAACCAGAGATGGAAATTAGCACAGATACCCTTCCATAAGCCAAATATGTAATAGACAAGAGTTACTCCTTGCTCAACGTAGTGGACTCAACACCCCATATTAAACGCCTAAGAATATACCTGACTAGTAAGAATCTTAAAACCTATGGATTTATATGTCTCCAAAAGAGAATCAAGCGTGTGTACAGCGGCATAAACACAGCAGTGATAGGATTGGTGAGGTTCGGTGAGCAAATGCAGACCCTTTGAAGTCATATTGCATGGTACCCATTCCATGGGTCTCAACTCTCCAGGTTTAAGGGATTCTTCCTTCAGCTAAAACATGCATGTGGAACCCAGAGTATGATCCACCGTGTGATCGGAAAACGTGTTCAAATGTGTCTCAGTTTTTGTCCCCTGGTACTCGGGTGCAACATTCCAGACGCTTTACTAACACTCTCCCCACTTGGAGAGTCAGTGCCTTTAACCTCCCGTTTGGCCCAGTTTGCAATTTCTGCGTAAGATGAAAAGGAATAGGGAGAACCAATGAGAGACTAGCTGGAGGTGTCTGGACGGCCAAATTTAACTCTCATTTCCCACCAGGAAGAGGAATTAACCAAAGGCTCAGTGTGCCGTGCTGGAATCACACTAGGGCCTGAAGCAATCCTGCGGTGTTGCGGCCAGCTCACAAGAAAGCGAGTGGAAGAAGGTAACTCAGGGGCACTGTAATTCACAAACCTGCAGAGTTATAAATGACAGCTATCGTCCAAAAATATATTGAAGTAAGACTGCCAAGAGCACATGAAAATGGGGCAGAATTGCAGGAAACCGAGTTCAGGAGGTAGACTGGAATTGCATGTAAAGCGTAGGAAAGAGGCAGAACGTCCACAATGATGCACTTGGCCAAAAAGGGCGTATGCGTTTTTTCCTGAATATATTCAGGAAAAAACGCATACGCCCTTTTTGGCCAACCAAGCAAGCTTGCAAAGGAAATCTGCACTACAATGAAGTCTCACTGCCCACCGGTCAAAAGGGCCAGTTGAAAAAAGTGTAAAATCCAGAAAGGCAGGACAGGCCATGGAGAACTGGGAGCCTCGTTATGCAGATGGGCGGGATGTAAATTGCCAACAGCCACTCTGGAGAAGTGTATGGTGTTTCCTGAAACATCCAAAAAACAAAGCAACAGAGCCTAGGGCACTTCCACTTATGGTCCTATAGCTTAGCGAAATTAAAATCAAAAAGACACAGCCACCCCAAAGTTTGGGACGGCTCTGTTTACAAGAACCTCGTTTACGGTACAAGTTCAATATCACAGAAAGCGAAAAATGGATAAAGATGTTGTGGTACTCACGTACAATGCAATATCACTCAGCAATGAAATCTATGTCATCAGGCCCACAACAGCATAATGAGTGGATTCAGGTACGATGATTCTAAGTGAAATAAGTCACACAGAAAAAGAAACTTCATAAGATATCACTACTACACGGAATGTAAACTTGGCTACGCAGGAACTGAATTACAAAACAGAACAGGGTCTCAAATGTAGAAAACCAACTTATGCTTGCTTAAGGGGAAAGGTGAGTTGGGGTGCTGCATAAAACCAGAGATGGAAATTAGCACAGATACCCTTCCATAAGCCAAATATGTAATAGACAAGAGCTACTCCTTGCTCAACGTAGTGGACTCAACACCCCATATTAAACGCCTAAGAATATACCTGACTAGTAAGAATCTTAAAACCTATGGATTTATATGTCTCCTAAAGAGAATCAAGCGTGTGTACAGCGGCATAAACACACCAGTGATAGGATTGGTGAGGTTCAGTGAGCAAATGCAGACCCTTTGAAGTCATATTGCATGGTACCCATTCCATGGGTCTCAACTCTCCAGGTTTAAGGGATTCTTCCTTCAGCTAAAACATGCATGTGGAACCCAGAGTATGATCCACCGTGTGATCAGAAAACGTGTTCAAATGTGTCTCAGTTTTCGTCCCCTGGTACTCAGGTGCAACATTCCAGACGCTTTACTAACACTCTCCCCACTTGGAGAGTCAGTGCCTTTAACCTCCTGTTTGGCCCAGTTTGCAAATTCTGCGTAAGATGAAAAGGAATAGGGAGAACCCATGAGAGACTAGACGGAGGTGTCTGGACGGGCAAATTTAACTCTCATTTCCCACCAGGAACAGGAATTAACCAAAGGCTCAGCGTGCCGTGCCGGAACCACACTAGGGCCTGAAGCAATCCTGCGGTGTTGCGGCCAGCTCACAAGAAAGCGAGTTGAAGAAAGGAGCTCAGGGGCACTGTCATTCACAAACCTGCAGAGTTATAAATGACAGCTATCGTCCAAAAATATATTGAAGTAAGACTGCCAAGAGCACATGAAAATGGGGCAGAATTGCAGGAAACCGAGTTCAGGAGGTAGACTGGAATTGCATGTAAAGCATAGGAAAAGAGGCAGAACGTCCACAATGATGCACTTGGCCAAAAAGGGCGTATGCGTTTTTTCCTGAATATATTCAGGAAAAAACGCATACGCCCTTTTTGGCCAACCAAGCAAGCTTGCAAAGAAATCTGCTCTACAATGAAGTCTCACTGCCCCCCGGTCAAAAGGGCCATCTGAAAAAAGTGTAAAATCCAGAAAGGCAGGACAGGCCATGGAGAACTGGGAGCCTTGTTATGCTGATGAGCGGGATGTAAATTGCCAACAGCCACTCTGGAGAAGTGTATGGTGTTTCCTGAAACATCTAAAAAACAAAGCAACAAAGCCTAGGGAACTTCCATTTATGGTCCTATAGCTTAGGGAAATTAAAATCAAAAAGACACAGCCACCCCAACGTTTGGGATGGCTCTGCTTACAAGAACCTCGTTTATGGTACAAGTTCAATATCACAGAAAACGAAAAATGGATAAAGAAGTTGTGGTACTCACGTACAATGCAATATCACTCAGCAATGACATCTATGTCATCAGGCCCGTAGCAGCATAATAAGTATTCAGGTACGATGATTCTAAGTGAAATAAGTCACACAGAAAAAGAAACATCATAAGATATCACTACTACACGGAATGTTAACTTGGCTACAGAGGAACTGAATTACAAAACAGAACAGGGTCTCAAATGTAGAAAACCAACTTATCCTTGCTTAAGGGGAAAGGTGAGTTGGGGTGCTGCATAAAACCAGAGATGGAAATTAGCACAGATACCCTTCCATAAGCCAAATATGTAATAGACAAGAGTTACTCCTTGCTCAACGTAGTGGACTCAACACCCCATATTAAACGCCTAAGAATATACCTGACTAGTAAGAATCTTAAAACCTATGGATTTATATGTCTCCAAAAGAGAATCAAGCGTGTGTACAGCGGCATAAACACAGCAGTGATAGGATTGGTGAGGTTCGGTGAGCAAATGCAGACCCTTTGAAGTCATATTGCATGGTACCCATTCCATGGGTCTCAACTCTCCAGGTTTAAGGGATTCTTCCTTCAGCTAAAACATGCATGTGGAACCCAGAGTATGATCCACCGTGTGATCGGAAAACGTGTTCAAATGTGTCTCAGTTTTTGTCCCCTGGTACTCGGGTGCAACATTCCAGACGCTTTACTAACACTCTCCCCACTTGGAGAGTCAGTGCCTTTAACCTCCCGTTTGGCCCAGTTTGCAATTTCTGCGTAAAATGAAAAGGAATAGGGAGAACCAATGAGAGACTAGCTGGAGGTGTCTGGACGGCCAAATTTAACTCTCATTTCCCACCAGGAAGAGGAATTAACCAAAGGCTCAGTGTGCCGTGCTGGAATCACACTAGGGCCTGAAGCAATCCTGCGGTGTTGCGGCCAGCTCACAAGAAAGCGAGTGGAAGAAGGTAACTCAGGGGCACTGTAATTCACAAACCTGCAGAGTTATAAATGACAGCTATCGTCCAAAAATATATTGAAGTAAGACTGCCAAGAGCACATGAAAATGGGGCAGAATTGCAGGAAACCGAGTTCAGGAGGTAGACTGGAATTGCATGTAAAGCATAGGAAAGAGGCAGAACGTCCACAATGATGCACTTGGCCAAAAAGGGCGTATGCGTTTTTTCCTGAATATATTCAGGAAAAAACGCATACGCCCTTTTTGGCCAACCAAGCAAGCTTGCAAAGGAAATCTGCACTACAATGAAGTCTCACTGCCCACCGGTCAAAAGGGACAGTTGAAAAAAGTGTAAAATCCAGAAAGGCAGGACAGGCCATGGAGAACTGGGAGCCTCGTTATGCAGATGGGCGGGATGTAAATTGCCAACAGCCACTCTGGAGAAGTGTATGGTGTTTCCTGAAACATCCAAAAAACAAAGCAACAGAGCCTAGGGCACTTCCACTTATGGTCCTATAGCTTAGCGAAATTAAAATCAAAAAGACACAGCCACCCCAAAGTTTGGGACGGCTCTGTTTACAAGAACCTCGTTTACGGTACAAGTTCAATATCACAGAAAGCGAGAAATGGATAAAGATGTTGTGGTACTCACGTACAATGCAATATCACTCAGCAATGAAATCTATGTCATCAGGCCCGTAGCAGCAAAATGAGTGGATTCAGGTACGATGATTCTAAGTGAAATAAGTCACACAGAAAAAGAAACTTCATAAGATATCACTACTACACGGAATGTAAACTTGGCTACGCAGGAACTGAATTACAAAACAGAACAGGGTCTCAAATGTAGAAAACCAACTTATGCTTGCTTAAGGGGAAAGGTGAGTTGGGGTGCTGCATAAAACCAGAGATGGAAATTAGCACAGATACCCTTCCATAAGCCAAATATGTAATAGACAAGAGCTACTCCTTGCTCAACCAAGTGGACTCAACACCCCATATTAAACGCCTAAGAATATACCTGACTAGTAAGAATCTTAAAACCTATGGATTTATATGTCTCCAAAAGAGAATCAAGCGTGTGTACAGCGGCATAAACACAGCAGTGATAGGATTGGTGAGGTTCGGTGAGCAAATGCAGACCCTTTGAAGTCATATTGCATGGTACCCATTCCATGGGTCTCAACTCTCCAGGTTTAAGGGATTCTTCCTTCAGCTAAAACATGCATGTGGAACCCAGAGTATGATCCACTGTGTGATCGGGAAACGTGTTCAAATGTGTCTCAGTTTTCGTCCCCTGGTACTCGGGTGCAACATTCCAGATGCTTTACTAACACTCTCCCCACTTGGAGAGTCAGTGCCTTTAACCTCCTGTTTGTCCCAGTTTGCAATTTCTGCGGAAAATGAACTGGAATAGGGAGAACCCATGAGAGACTAGACGGAGGTGTCTGGACGGGCAAATTTAACTCTCATTTCCCACCAGGCAGAGGAATTAACCAAAGGCTCAGTGTGCCATGCCGGAACCACACTAGGGCCTGAAGCAATCCTGCGGGGTTGCGGCCAGCTCACAAGAAAGCAAGTTGAAGAAAGGAGCTCAGGGGCACTGTCATTCACAAACCTGCAGAGTTATAAATGACAGCTATCGTCCAAAAATATATTGAAGTAAGACTGCCAAGAGCACATGAAAATGGGGCAGAATTGCAGGAAACCGAGTTCAGGAGGTAGACTGGAATTGCATGTAAAGCATAGGAAAAGAGGCAGAACGTCCACAATGATGCACTTGGCCAAAAAGGGCGTATGCGTTTTTTCCTGAATATATTCAGGAAAAAACGCATACGCCCTTTTTGGCCAACCAAGCAAGCTTGCAAAGGAAATCTGCACTACAATGAAGTCTCACTGCCCCCCGGTCAAAAGGGCCATCTGAAAAAAGTGTAAAATCCAGAAAGGCAGGACAGGCCATGGAGAACTGGGAGCCTTGTTATGCTGATGAGCGGGATGTAAATTGCCAACAGCCACTCTGGAGAAGTGTATGGTGTTTCCTGAAACATCTAAAAAACAAAGCAACAGAGCCTAGGGAACTTCCATTTATGGTCCTATAGCTTAGGGAAATTAAAATCAAAAAGACACAGCCACCCCAACGTTTGGGATGGCTCTGCTTACAAGAACCTCGTTTATGGTACAAGTTCAATATCACAGAAAACGAAAAATGGATAAAGAAGTTGTGGTATTCACGTACAATGCAATATCACTCAGCAATGAAATCTATGTCATCAGGCCCGTAGCAGCATAATAAGTATTCAGGTACGATGATTCTAAGTGAAATAAGTCACACAGAAAAAGAAACATCATAAGATATCACTACTACACGGAATGTTAACTTGGCTACAGAGGAACTGAATTACAAAACAGAACAGGGTCTCAAATGTAGAAAACCAACTTATCCTTGCTTAAGGGGAAAGGTGAGTTGGGGTGCTGCATAAAACCAGAGATGGAAATTAGCACAGATACCCTTCCATAAGCCAAATATGTAATAGACAAGAGCTACTCCTTGCTCAACCAAGTGGACTCAACACCCCATATTAAACGCCTAAGAATATACCTGACTAGTAAGAATCTTAAAACCTATGGATTTATATGTCTCCAAAAGAGAATCAAGCGTGTGTACAGCGGCATAAACACAGCAGTGATAGGATTGGTGAGGTTCGGTGAGCAAATGCAGACCCTTTGAAGTCATATTGCATGGTACCCATTCCATGGGTCTCAACTCTCCAGGTTTAAGGGATTCTTCCTTCAGCTAAAACATGCATGTGGAACCCAGAGTATGATCCACCATGTGATCGGAAAACGTGTTCAAATGTGTCTCAGTTTTTGTCCCCTGGTACTCGGGTGCAACATTCCAGACGCTTTACTAACACTCTCCCCACTTGGAGAGTCAGTGCCTTTAACCTCCCGTTTGGCCCAGTTTGCAATTTCTGCGTAAGATGAAAAGGAATAGGGAGAACCAATGAGAGACTAGCTGGAGGTGTCTGGACGGCCAAATTTAACTCTCATTTCCCACCAGGAAGAGGAATTAATCAAAGGCTCAGTGTGCCATGCTGGAATCACACTAGGGCCTGAAGCAATCCTGCGGTGTTGCGGCCAGCTCACAAGAAAGCGAGTGGAAGAAGGTAACTCAGGGGCACTGTAATTCACAAACCTGCAGAGTTATAAATGACAGCTATCGTCCAAAAATATATTGAAGTAAGGCTGCCAAGAGCACATGAAAATGGGGCAGAATTGCAGGAAACCGAGTTCAGGAGGTAGACTGGAATTGCATGTAAAGCATAGGAAAAGAGGCAGAACGTCCACAATGATGCACTTGGCCAAAAAGGGCGTATGCGTTTTTTCCTGAATATATTCAGGAAAAAACGCATACGCCCTTTTTGGCCAACCAAGCAAGCTTGCAAAGGAAATCTGCACTACAATGAAGTCTCACTGCCCACCGGTCAAAAGGGCCAGTTGAAAAAAGTGTAAAATCCAGAAAGGCAGGACAGGCCATGGAGAACTGGGAGCCTCGTTATGCAGATGGGCGGGATGTAAATTGCCAACAGCCACTCTGGAGAAGTGTATGGTGTTTCCTGAAACATCCAAAAAACAAAGCAACAGAGCCTAGGGCACTTCCACTTATGGTCCTATAGCTTAGCGAAATTAAAATCAAAAAGACACAGCCACCCCAAATTTTGGGACGGCTCTGTTTACAAGAACCTCGTTTACGGTACAAGTTCAATATCACAGAAAGCGAAAAATGGATAAAGATGTTGTGGTACTCACGTACAATGCAATATCACTCAGCAATGAAATCTATGTCATCAGGCCCACAACAGCATAATGAGTGGATTCAGGTACGATGATTCTAAGGGAAATAAGTCACACAGAAAAAGAAACATCATAAGATATCACTAATACATGGAATGTAAACTTGGCTACACAGGAACTGAATTACAAAACAGAATAGGGTCTCAAATGTAGAAAACCAACTTATGCTTGCTTAAGGGGAAAGGTGACTTGGGGTGCTGCATAAAACCAGAGATGGAAATTAGCACAGATACCCTTCCATAAGCCAAATATGTAATAGACAAGAGCTACTCCTTGCTCAACGTAGTGGACTCAACACCCCATATTAAACGCCTAAGAATATACCTGACTAGTAAGAATCTTAAAACCTATGGATTTATATGTCTCCAAAAGAGAATCAAGCGTGTGTACAGCGGCATAAACACAGCAGTGATAGGATTGGTGAGGTTCAGTGAGCAAATGCAGACCCTTTGAAGTCATATTGCATGGTACCCATTCCATGGGTCTCAACTCTCCAGGTTTAAGGGATTCTTCCTTCAGCTAAAACATGCATGTGGAACCCAGAGTATGATCCACCGTGTGATCAGAAAACGTGTTCAAATGTGTCTCAGTTTTCGTCCCCTGGTACTCAGGTGCAACATTCCAGACGCTTTACTAACACTCTCCCCACTTGGAGAGTCAGTGCCTTTAACCTCCTGTTTGGCCCAGTTTGCAAATTCTGCGTAAGATGAAAAGGAATAGGGAGAACCCATGAGAGACTAGCTGGAGGTGTCTGGACGGGCAAATTTAACTCTCATTTCCCACCAGGAACAGGAATTAACCAAAGGCTCAGCGTGCCGTGCCGGAACCACACTAGGGCCTGAAGCAATCCTGCGGTGTTGCGGCCAGCTCACAAGAAAGCGAGTGGAAGAATGTAACTAAGGGGCACTGTCATCCACAAACCTGCAGAGTTCTAAATGACAGCTATTGTCCAAAAATATATTGAAGTAAGGCTGCCAAGAGGACTTGAAATCGGGGCAGAATTGCAGGAAACCGAGTTCAGGAGGTAGACTGGAATTGCATGTAAAGCATAGGAAAAGAGGCAGAACGTCCACAATGATGCACTTGGCCAAAAAGGGCGTATGCGTTTTTTCCTGAATATATTCAGGAAAAAACGCATACGCCCTTTTTGGCCAACCAAGCAAGCTTGCAAAGGAAATCTGCACTACAATGATGTCTCACTGCCCACCGGTCAAAAGGGCCAGTTGAACAAAGTGTAAAATCCAGAAAGGCAGGACAGGCCATGGAGAACTGGGAGCCTCGTTATGCAGATGGGCGGGATGTAAATTGCCAACAGCCACTCTGGAGAAGTGTATGGTGTTTCCTGAAACATCCAAAAAACAAAGCAACAGAGCCTAGGGCACTTCCACTTATGGTCCTATAGCTTAGAGAAATTAAAATCAAAAAGACACAGCCACCCCAAAATTTGGGACGGCTCTGTTTACAAGAACCTCGTTTATGGTACAAGTTCAATATCACAAAAAACGAAAAATGGATAAAGAAGTTGTGGTACTCACGTACAATGCAATATCACTCAGCAAAGAAATCTATGTCATCAGGCCCGTAGCAGCATAATGAGTGGATTCAGGTACGATGATTCTAAGTGAAATAAGTAACACAGAAAAAGAAACATCATAAGATATCACTACTACACGGAATGTAAACTTGGCTACACAGGAACTGAATTACAAAACAGAACAGGGTCTCAAATGTAGAAAACCAACTTATGCTTGCTTAAGGGGAAAGGTGAGTTGGGGTGCTGCATAAAACAAGAGATTGAAATTAGCACAGATACCGTTCCATAAGCCAAATTTGTAATAGACAAGAGCTACTCCTTGCTCAACGAAGTGGACTCAACACCCCATATTAAACGCCTAAGAATATATTTGACTAGTAAGAATCTTAAAACCTATGGATTTATATGTCTCCGAAAGAGAATCAAGCATGTGTACAGCAGCATAAACGCAGCAGTGATAGGATTGGTGAGGTTCGGTGAGCAAATGCAGACCCTTTGAAGTCATATTGCATGGTACCCATTCCATGGGTCTCAACTCTCCAGGTTTAAGGGATTCTTCCTTCAGCTAAAATATGCATGTGGAACCCAGAGTATGATCCACCGTGTGATCGGAAAACGTGTTCAAATGTGTCTCAGTTTTCGTCCCCTGGTACTCGGGTGCAACATTCCAGATGCTTTACTAACACTCTCCCCACTTGGAGAGTCAGTGCCTTTAACCTCCTGTTTGTCCCAGTTTGCAATTTCTGCGGAAAATGAACTGGAATAGGGAGAACCCATGAGAGACTAGACGGAGGTGTCTGGACGGCCAAATTTAACTCTCATTTCCCACCAGGCAGAGGAATTAACCAAAGGCTCAGTGTGCCATGCCGGAACCACACTAGGGCCTGAAGCAATCCTGCGGTGTTGCGGCCAGCTCACAAGAAAGCAAGTTGAAGAAAGGAGCTCAGGGGCACTGTCATTCACAAATCTGCAGAGTTATAAATGACAGCTATTGTCCAAAAATATATTGAAGTAAGACTGCCAAGAGCACATGAAAATGGGGCAGAATTGCAGGAAACCGAGTTCAGGAGGTAGACTGGAATTGCATGTAAAGCATAGGAAAAGAGGCAGAACGTCCACAATGATGCACTTGGCCAAAAAGGGCGTATGCGTTTTTTCCTGAATATATTCAGGAAAAAACGCATACGCCCTTTTTGGCCAACCAAGCAAGCTTGCAAAGGAAATCTGCACTACAATGAAGTCTCACTGCCCCCCGGTCAAAAGGGCCATCTGAAAAAAGTGTAAAATCCAGAAAGGCAGGACAGGCCATGGAGAACTGGGAGCCTTGTTATGCTGATGAGCGGGATGTAAATTGCCAACAGCCACTCTGGAGAAGTGTATGGTGTTTCCTGAAACATCTAAAAAACAAAGCAAGAGAGCCTAGGGAACTTCCATTTATGGTCCTATAGCTTAGGGAAATTAAAATCAAAAAGACACAGCCACCCCAACGTTTGGGATGGCTCTGCTTACAAGAACCACGTTTATGGTACAAGTTGAATATCACAGAAAACGAAAAATGGATAAAGAAGTTGTGGTACTCACGTACAATGCAATATCACTCAGCAATGAAATCTATGTCATCAGGCCCGTAGCAGCATAATAAGTATTCAGGTACGATGATTCTAAGTGAAATAAGTCACACAGAAAAAGAAACATCATAAGATATCACTACTACACGGAATGTTAACTTGGCTACAGAGGAACTGAATTACAAAACAGAACAGGGTCTCAAATGTAGAAAACCAACTTATGCTTGCTTAAGGGGAAAGGTGAGTTGGGGTGCTGCATAAAACCAGAGATGGAAATTATCACAGATACCCTTCCATAAGCCAAATATGTAATAGACAAGAGCTACTCCTTGCTCAACCAAGTGGACTCAACACCCCATATTAAACGCCTAAGAATATACCTGACTAGTAAGAATCTTAAAAGCTATGGATTTATATGTCTCCAAAAGAGAATCAAGAGTGTGTACAGCGGCATAAACACAGCAGTGATAGGATTGGAGAGGTTCGGTGAGCAAATGCAGACCCTTTGAAGTCATATTGCATGGTACCCATTCCATGGGTCTCAACTCTCCAGGTTTAAGGGATTCTTCCTTCAGCTAAAACATGCATGTGGAACCCAGAGTATGATCCACCGTGTGATCAGGAGACGTTATCAAATATGTCTCAGTTTTCGTTCGCTGGCACTCGGGTGCAACATTGCAGATGCTTTACTAACACTGTCCCGACTTAGAGAGTCTGTGCCTTTAACCTCCTGTTTGGCCCAGTTTGCAATTTCTGCGAAAGATGAACAGGAATATGGAGAACCAATGAGAGACAAGCTGGAGGTGTCTGGATGGGCAAATTTAACTCTCATTTCCAACCAGGAAGAGGAATTAACCAAATGCTCAGCGTGCCGTGCCGGAACCAGATTAGGGCCTGAAGCAATCCTGCGGTGTTGCGGCCAGCTCACAAGAAAGCGAGTTGAAGAAAGGAGCTCAGGGGCACTGTAATTCACAAACATGCAGAGTTATAAATGACAGCTATCGTCCAAAAATATACTGAAGTAAGGCTGCCAAGAGGACTTGAAAGCGGGGCAGAATTGCAGGAAAACGATTTCAGGAGGTAGACTGGAATTGCATTTAAAGCATAGGAAAAGAGGCAGAACGTCGACAATGATGCACTTGGCCAAAAAGGGCGTATGCGTTTTTTCCTGAATATATTCAGGAAAAAACGCATACGCCCTTTTTGGCCAACCAAGCAAGCTTGCAAAGGAAATCTGCACTACAATGAAGTCTCATTTCCCCCCGGTCAAAAGGGCCATCTGAAAAAAGTGTAAAATCCAGTAAGGCAGGACAGGCCATGGAGAACTGGGAGCCTTGTTATGCTGATGGACGGGAGGTAAATTGCCAACAGCCACTCGGGAGAAGTGTATGGTGTTTCCTGAAACATCTAAAAAACAAAGCAACAGAGCCTAGGGCACGTCCACTTATGGTCCTTTAGCTTAGGGAAATTAAAATCAAAAAGACACAGCCACCCCAAAGTTTGGGACGGCTCTGTTTACAAGAACCTGGTTTATAAAACAACTTCAGTATCGCAGAAAGGGAAAAATGGATAAAGAAATTTTGGTACTTACGTACAATGCAATATCATTCAGCAATGAAATCTATGTCATCATGCCCGTAGCAGCATAATGAGTGGATTCAGGTATGATGATTCTAACTGAAATAAGTCACACAGAAAAAGAAACATCATAAGATATCACTAACACACGGAATGTAAACTTGGCTACACAGGACCTGGATTAAAAAACAGAACAGGGATTCAAATTTAGAAAACCAACTTATGCTTGCTTAAGGGGAAAGGTGAGTTGGGGTGCTGCATAAAACCAGAGATTGAAATGAGCACAGATAAAGTTCTTTAAGCCTAATATGTAATAGACAAGGGCTCCTCCTTGCTCAACGAAATGGGCTCAACACCCCATATTAAACGCCTAAGAATGTACCTGACTAGTAAATATGTTAAAACCTATGGATCGCTATGTCTCCGAAAGAGAATCAAGCGTGTGTACAGGGGCATAAACGCAGCAGTGATAGGATTGGAGAGGTTCGGTGAGCAAATGAAGACCCTTTGAAGTCATATTGCATGGTACCCATTCCACGGGTCTCAACTCTCGAGGTTGAAGGGATTCTTCCTTCAGCTAAAACATGCATGTGGAACCCAGAGTATGATCAACCATGTGATCGGGAGACGTGTTCAAATATGTCTCAATTTTCATACCCTGGTACTCGGGTGCAACATTCCAGACGCTTTACTAACACTCTCCCGACTTGGAGAGTCAGTGCCTTTAACCTCCTGTTTGGCCCAGTTTGCAATTTCTGCGGAAGATGAACAGAAATAGGGAGAACCAATGAGAGACTAGCTGGAGGTGTCTGGACGGGCAAATTTAACTCTCATTTCCCACCAGGAAGAGGAATTAACCAAAGGCTCAGCGTGCCGGGCCAGAACCACACTAGGGCCTGAAGCAATCCTGCGGTGTTGCGGCCAGCTCACAAGAAAGCGAGTTGAAGAAAGGAGCTCAGGGACACTGTAACTCACAAACATGCAGAGTTATAAATGACAGCTATCGTCCAAAAATATATTGAAGTAAGGCTGCCAAGAGGACTTGAAAACGGGGCAGAATTGCAGGAAACCGATTTCAGGAGGTAGACTGGAATTGCATGTAAAGCATAGGAAAAGAGGCAGAACGTCCACAATGATGCACTTGGCCAAAAAGGGCGTATGCGTTTTTTTCCTGAATATATTCAGGAAAAAACGCATACGCCCTTTTTGGCCAACCAAGCAAGCTTGCAAAGGAAGTCTGCACTACAATGAAGTCTCACTGCCCCACGCTCAAAAGGGTCATCTGAAAAAAGTGTAAAATCCAGAAAGGCAGGACAGGCCATGGAGAACTGGGAGTCTTGTTATGCTGATGGGTGGGATGTAAATTGCCAACAGCCACTCTGGAGAAGTGTATGGTGTTTAGTGAAACATCTAAGAAACAAAGCAACAGAGCCTAGGGCACTTCCACTTATGGTCCTATAGCTTAGGGAAATTAAAATCAAAAAGACACAGCCACCCCTAAGTTTGGGACGGCTGTGTTTACAAGAACCTTTTTTATGGTACAAGTTCAATATCACAGAAAGCGAAAAATGGATAAAGAATTTGTGGTACTTACGTACAATGCAATATCACTCAGCAATGAAATCTATGTCATCAGGCCCGTAGCAGCATAATGAGTGGACTCAGGTACGATGTTTCTAAGTGAAATAAGTCACTCAGAAAGAGAAACTTCATAAGATATCACTACTACACGGAATGTAAACTTGGCTACACAGGAACTGAATTACAAAACAGAACAGGGTCTCAAATGAAGAAAACCAACTTATGCTTGCTTAAGGGGAAAGATGAGTTGGGATGCTGCATAAAACCAGAGATTGAACTTGGCACAGATACCGTTCCATAAGCCAAATATATAATAGACAAGAGCTACTCCTTGTTCATCGAAGCGGACTTAACACCCCATATTAAACGCCTAAGAATATACCTGACTAGTAAGTGTCTTAAAACCTATGGATTTATATGTCTCCGAAAGAGAATCAAGCTTGTGTACAGCGGCATAAACGCAGCAGCATAGGATTGGTGAGGATCGGTGAGCAAATGCAGATCCTTTGAAGTCATATTGCATGGTACCCATTCCATGGGTCTCAAATCTCCAGGTTTAAGGGATTCTTCCTTCAGCTAAAACATGCATGTGGAACCCAGAGTATGATCCAACGTAGTTCGGGAAACGTGTTCAAATGTGTCTCAGTTTTCATCCCCTGGTACTTGGGTGCAACATTACAAACGCTTCACTAACACTCTCCCCACTTGGAGAGTCAGTGCGTTTAACCTCCTGTTTGGCCCAGTTTCCAATTTCTGCGGAAAATGAACAGTAATACGGAGAACCAATGAGAGACTGGCTGGAGGTGTCTGGACGGGCAAATTTAACTCTCATTTCCCACCAGGAAGAGGAATTAACCAAAGGCTCAGCGTGCCGTGCCGGAACCGGATTAGGGCCTGAAACAATCCTGCGGTGTAGCGGCCAGCTCACAAGAAAGCAAGTTGAAGAAAGGAGCTCAGGGGCACTGTAATTCACAAACCTGCAGAGTTATAAATGACAGCTATCGTCCAAAAATATACTGAAGTAAGGCTGCCAAGAGGACTTGAAAGCGGGGCAGAATTGCAGGAAACCGATTTCAGGAGGTAGACTGGAATTGCATTTAAAGCATAGGAAAAGAGGCAGAACGTCCACAATGATGCACTTGGCCAAAAAGGGCGTATGCGTTTTTTCCTGAATATATTCAGGAAAAAACGCATACGCCCTTTTTGGCCAACCAAGCAAGCTTGCAAAGGAAATCTGCACTACAATGAAGTCTCACTGCCCCACGCTCAAAAGGGTCATCTGAAAAAAGTGTAAAATCCAGAAAGGCAGGACAGGCCATGGAGAACTGGGAGCCTTGTTATGCTGATGGGCGGGATGTAAATTGCCAACAGCCACTCTGCAGAAGTGTATGGTGTTTCCTGAAACATCTAAGAAACAAAGCAACAGAGCCTAGGGCACTTCCACTTATGGTCCTATAGCTTAGGGAAATTAAAATCAAAAAGACACAGCCACCCCAAATTTTGGGACGGCTCTGTTTACAAGAACCTCGTTTATGGTACAAGTTCAATATCACAGAAAGCGAAAAATGGATAAAGAAGTTGTGGTACTTACGTACAATGCAATATCACTCAGCAATGAAATCTATGTCATCAGGCCCGTAGCAGCATAATGAGTGGACTCAGGTACGATGTTTCTAAGTGAAATAAGTCACTCAGAAAGAGAAACTTCATAAGATATCACTACTACACGGAATGTAAACTTGGCTACACAGGAACTGAATTACAAAACAGAACAGGGTCTCAAATGTAGAAAACCAACTTATGCTTGCTTAAGGGGAAAGATGAGTTGGGATGCTGCATAAAACCAGAGATTGAACTTGGCACAGATACCGTTCCATAAGCCAAATATATAATAGACAAGAGCTACTCCTTGTTCATCGAAGTGGACTTAACACCCCATATTAAACGCCTAAGAATATACCTGACTAGTAAGTGTCTTAAAACCTATGGATTTATATGTCTCCGAAAGAGAATCAAGCTTGTGTACAGCGGCATAAACGCAGCAGCATAGGATTGGTGAGGATCGGTGAGCAAATGCAGATCCTTTGAAGTCATATTGCATGGTACCCATTCCATGGGTCTCAAATCTCCAGGTTTAAGGGATTCTTCCTTCAGCTAAAACATGCATGTGGAACCCAGAGTATGATCCAACGTAGTTCGGGAAACGTGTTCAAATGTGTCTCAGTTTTCATCCCCTGGTACTTGGGTGCAACATTACAAACGCTTCACTAACACTCTCCCCACTTGGAGAGTCAGTGCGTTTAACCTCCTGTTTGGCCCAGTTTCCAATTTCTGCGGAAAATGAACAGGAATAGGGAGAACCAATGAGAGACTGGCTGGAGGTGTCTGGACGGGCAAATTTAACTCTCATTTCCCACCAGGAAGAGGAATTAACCAAAGGCTCAGCGTGCCGTGCCGGAACCGGATTAGGGCCTGAAACAATCCTGCGGTGTAGCGGCCAGCTCACAAGAAAGCAAGTTGAAGAAAGGAGCTCAGGGGCACTGTAATTCACAAACCTGCAGAGTTATAAATGACAGCTATCGTCCAAAAATATACTGAAGTAAGGCTGCCAAGAGGACTTGAAAGCGGGGCAGAATTGCAGGAAACCGATTTCAGGAGGTAGACTGGAATTGCATTTAAAGCATAGGAAAAGAGGCAGAACGTCCACAATGATGCACTTGGCCAAAAAGGGCGTATGCGTTTTTTCCTGAATATATTCAGGAAAAAACGCATACGCCCTTTTTGGCCAACCAAGCAAGCTTGCAAAGGAAATCTGCACTACAATGAAGTCTCACTGCCCCACGCTCAAAAGGGTCATCTGAAAAAAGTGTAAAATCCAGAAAGGCAGGACAGGCCATGGAGAACTGGGAGCCTTGTTATGCTGATGGGCGGGATGTAAATTGCCAACAGCCACTCTGGAGAAGTGTATGGTGTTTCCTGAAACATCTAAGAAACAAAGCAACAGAGCCTAGGGCACTTCCACTTATGGTCCTATAGCTTAGGGAAATTAAAATCAAAAAGACACAGCCACCCCAAATTTTGGGACGGCTCTGTTTACAAGAACCTCGTTTATGGTACAAGTTCAATATCACAGAAAGCGAAAAATGGATAAACAAGTTGTGGTACTTACGTACAATGCAATATCACTCAGCAATGAAATCTATGTCATCAGGCCCGTAGCAGCATAATGAGTGGATTCAGGTACGATGATTCTAAGTGAAATAAGTCACACAGAAAAAGAAACTTCATAAGATATCACTACTACACGGAATGTAAACTTGGCTACACAGGAACTGAATTACAAAACAGAACAGGGTCTCAAATGTAGAAAACCAACTTATGCTTGCTTAAGGGGAAAGGTGAGTTGGGGTGCTGCATAAAACCAGAGATTGAACTTGGCACAGATACCGTTCCATAAGCCAAATATATAATAGACAATAGCTACTCCTTGTTCAACGAAGTGGACTCAACACCCCATATTAAACGCCTAAGAATATACCTGACTAGTAAGAATCTTAAAACCTATGGATTTATATGTCTCCGAAAGAGAATCAAGCGTGTGTACCGCGGCATAAATGCAGTATTGATAGGATTGGTGAGGTTCGGTGAGCAAATGCAGACCCTTTGAAGTCTTATTGCATGGTACCCATTCCATGGGTCTCAACTCTCCAGGTTTAAGGGATTCTTCCTTCAGCTAAAACATGCATGTGGAACCCAGAGTATGATCCACCATGTGTTCGGGAAACGTGTTCAAATGTGTCTCGGTTTTCGTCCCCTGGTACTCGGGTGCAACATTCCAGACGCTTTACTAACACTCTCCCCACTTGGAGAGTCAGTGCCTTTAACCTCCTGTTTGGCCCAGTTTGCAATTTCTGCGGAAAATGTACAGGAATAGGGAGAACCAATGAGAGACTAGCTGGAGGTGTCTGGACGGGCAAATTTAACTCTCATTCCCCACCAGGAAGAGGAATTAACCAAAGGCTCAGCGTGCCGTTCCGGAAACTCACTAGGGCCTGAAGCAATCCTGCGGTGTTGCGGCCAGCTCACAAGAAAGCGAATTGAAGAAAGGAGCTCAGGACCACTGTAACTCACAAACTTGCACAGTTATAAATGACAGCTATCGTCCAAAAATATATTGAAGTAAGGCTGCCAAGAGGACTTGAAAGCGGGGCAGAATTGCAGGAAACCGATTTCAGGAGGTAGACTGGAATTGCATGTAAAGCATAGGAAAAGAGGCAGAACGTTCACAATGATGCACTTGGCCAAAAAGGGCGTATGCGTTTTTTCCTGAATATATTCAGGAAAAAACGCATACGCCCTTTTTGGCCAACCAAGCAAGCTTACAAAGGAAATCTACACTACAATGAAGTCTCACTGCCCCACGCTCAAAAGGGCCATCTGAAAAAAGTGTAAAATCCAGAAAGGAAGGACAGGCCATGGAGAACTGGGAGCCTTGTTATGCTGATGGGCGGGATGTAAATTGCCAACAGCCACTCTGGAGAAGTGTATGGTATTTCCTGAAACATCTAGGAAACAAAGCAACAGAGCCTAGGGCACTTCCACCTATGGTACTATAGCTTAGGGAAATTAAACTCAAAAAGACACAGCCACCCCAAATTATGGGAAGGCTCTGTTTACAAGAACCTCATTTATGGTACAAGTTCAATATCACAGAAAGCGAAAAATGGATAAAGAAGTTGTGGTACTTACGTACAATGCAATATCACTCAGCAATGAAATCTATGTCATCAGGCCCGTAGCAGCATAATGAGTGGATTCAGGTACGATGATTCTAAGTGAAATAAGTCACACAGAAAAAGAAACTTCATAAGATATCACTACTACACGGAATGTAAACTTGGCTACACAGGAACTGAATTACAAAACAGAACAGGGTCTCAAATGTAGAAAACCAACTTATGCTTGCTTAAGGGGAAAGGTGAGTTGGGGTGTTGCATAAAACCAGAGATTGAACTTGTCACAGATACCGTTCCATAAGCCAAATATATAATAGACCATAGCTACACCTTGTTCAACGAAGTGGACTCAACACCCCATATTAAACGCCTAAGAATATACCTGACTAGTAAGAATCTTAAAACCTATGGATTTATATGTCTCCGAAAGAGAATCAAGCGTGTGTACAGCGGCATAAATGCAGTAGTGATAGGATTGGAGAGGTTCGGTGAGCAAATGAAGACCCTTTGAAGTCATATTGCATGGTACCAATTCCACGGGTCTCAACTCTCCAGGTTGAAGGGATTCTTCCTTCAGCTAAAACATGCATGTGGAACCCAGAGTATGATCAACCGTGTGATCGGGAGACGTGTTCAAATATGTCTCACTTTTCGACCCCTGGTACTCGGGTGCAACATTCCAGACGCTTTACTAACACTCTCCCGACTTGGAGAGTCAGTGTCTTTAACCTCCTGTTTGGCCCAGTTTGCAATTTCTGCGGAAGATGAACAGGAATAGGAGAACCAATGAGAGACTAGCTGGAGGTGTCTGGACGGGCAAATTTAACTCTCATTTGCCACCAGGAAGAGGAATTAACCAAAGGCTCAGCGTGCCGTGCCGGAACCGGATTAGGGCCTGAAGCAATCCTGCGGTGTAGCGGCCAGCTCACAAGAAAGCGAGTTGAAGAAAGGAGCTCAGGGGCACTGTAATTCACAAACCTGCAGAGTTATAAATGACAGCTATCGTCCAAAAATATACTGAAGTAAGGCTGCCAGGAGGACTTGAAAGCGGGGCACAATTGCAGGAAACCGATTTCAGGAGGTAGACTGGAATTGCATTTAAAGCATAGGAAAAGAGGCAGAACGTGGACAATGATGCACTTGGCCAAAAAGGGCGTATGCGTTTTTTCCTGAATATATTCAGGAAAAAACGCATATTCCCTTTTTGGCCAACCAAGCAAGCTTGCAAAGGAAATCTGCACTACAATGAAGTCTCACTGCCCCACGCTCAAAAGGGTCATCTGAAAAAAGTGTAAAATCCAGAAAGGCAGGACAGGCCATGGAGAACTGGGAGCCTTGTTATGCTGATGGGCGGGATGTAAATTGCCAACAGCCACTCTGCAGAAGTGTATGGTGTTTCCTGAAACATCTAAGAAACAAAGCAACAGAGCCTAGGGCACTTCCACTTATGGTCCTATAGCTCAGGGAAATTAAAATCAAAAAGACACAGCCACCCCAAATTTTGGGACGGCTCTGTTTACAAGAACCTCGTTTATGGTACAAGTTCAATATCACAGAAAGCGAAAAATGGATAAAGAAGTTGTGGTACTTACGTACAATGCAATATCACTCAGCAATGAAATCTATGTCATCAGGCCCGTAGCAGCATAATGAGTGGATTCAGGTACGATGATTCTAAGTGAAATAAGTCACACATAAAGAGAAACTTCATAAGATATCACTACTACACGGAATGTAAACTTGGCTACACAGGAACTGAATTACAAAACAGAACATGGTCTCAAATGTAGAAAACCAACTTATGCTTGCTTAAGGGGAAAGGTGAGTTGGGGTGCTGCATAAAACCAGAGATTGAATTTGGCACAGATACCGTTCCATAAGCCAAATATATAATAGACCATAGCTACTCCTTGTTCAACGAAGTAGACTCAACACCCCATATTAAACGCCTAAGAATATACCTGACTAGTAAGAATCTTAAAACCTATGGATTTATATGTCTCCGAAAGAGAATCAAGCGTGTGTACAGCGGCATAAACGCAACAGTCATAGGATTGATGAGGTTCGGTGAGCAAATGCAGACCCTTTGAAGTCTTATTGCATGCTACCCATTCCATGGGTCTCAACTCTCCAAGTTTAAGGGATTCTTCCTTCAGCTAAAACATGCATGTGGAACCCAGAGTATGATCCACCGTGTGTTCGCGAAACGTGTTCAAATGTGTCTCAGTTTTCGTCCCCTGGTACTCGGGTGCAACATTCCAGACGCTTTACTAACACTCTCCCCACTTGGAGAGTCAGTGCCTTTAACCTCCTGTTTGGCCCAGTTTGCAATTTCTGCGGAAAATGAACAGGAATAGGGAGAACCAATGAGAGACTAGCTGGAGGTGTCTGGACGGGCAAATTTAACTCTCATTTCCCACCAGGAAGAGGAATTAACCAAAGGCTCAGCATGCCGTGCCAGAACCACACTAGGCCCTGAAGCAATCCTGCGGTGTTGCGGCCAGCTCACAAGAAAGCGAGTTGAAGAAAGGAGCTCAGGGACACTGTAACTCACAAACCTGCAGAGTTATAAATGACAGCTATCGTCCAAAAATATATTGAAGTAAGGCTGCCAAGAGGACTTGAAAGCGGGGCAGTATTGCAGGAAACCGATTTCAGGAGGTAGACTGGAATTGCATGTAAAGCATAGGAAAAGAGGCAGAACGTCCACAATGATGCACTTGGCCAAAAAGGGCGTATGCGTTTTTTCCTGAATATATTCAGGAAAAAACGCATACGCCCTTTTTGGCCAACCAAGCAAGCTTGCAAAAGAAGTCTGCACTACAATGAAGTCTCACAGCTCCCCATTCAAAAGGGTCATCTGAAAAAAGTGTAAAATCCAGAAAGGCAGGACAGGCCATGGAGAACTGGGAGCCTTGTTATGCTGATGGACGGGATGTAAATTGCCAACAGCCACTCTGGAGAAGTGTATGGTGTTTCCTGAAACATCTAAGAAACAAAGCAACAGAGCCTAGGGCACTTCCACTTATGGTCCAATAGCTTAGGGAAATTAAAATCAAAAAGACACAGCCACCCCAAAATTTGGGACGGCTCTGTTTACAAGAACCTCATTTATGGTACAAGTTCAATATCACAGAAAGCGAAAAATGGATAAAGAAGTTGTGGTACTTACGTACAATGCAATATCACTCAGCAATGAAATCTATGTCATCAGGCCCGTAGCAGCATAATGAGTGGATTCAGGTACAATGATTCTAAGTGAAATAAGTAAAACAGAAAAAGAAACTTCATAAGATATCACTACTACACGGAATGTAAACTTGGCTACACAGGAACTGGATTACAAAACAGAACAGGGTCTCAAATGTAGAAAACCAACTTATGCTTGCTTAAGGGGAAAGGTGAGTTGGGGTGCTGCATAAAACCAGAGATTGAACTTGGCACAGATACCGTTCCATAAGCCAAATATATAATAGACCATAGCTACTCCTTGTTCAACGAAGTGGACTCAACACCCCATATTAAACGCCTAAGAATATACCTGACTAGTAAGAGTCTTAAAACCTATGGATTTATATGTCTCCGAAAGAGAATCAAGCGTGTGTACAGCGGCATAAACGCAACAGTCATAGGATTGATGAGGTTCGGTGAGCAAATGCAGACCCTTTGAAGTCTTATTGCATGCTACCCATTCCATGGGTCTCAACTCTCCAAGTTTAAGGGATTCTTCCTTCAGCTAAAACATGCATGTGGAACCCAGAGTATGATCCACCGTGTGTTCGCGAAACGTGTTCAAATGTGTCTCAGTTTTCGTCCCCTGGTACTCGGGTGCAACATTCCAGACGCTTTACTAACACTCTCCCCACTTGGAGAGTCAGTGCCTTTAACCTCCTGTTTGGCCCAGTTTGCAATTTCTGCGGAAAATGAACAGGAATAGGGAGAACCAATGAGAGACTAGCTGGACATGTCTGGTCGGGCAAATTTAACTCTCATTTCCCACCAGGAAGAGGAATGAACCAAAGGCTCAGCGTGCCGTGCCGGAACCACACTAGGGCCTGAAGCAATCCTGCGGTGTTGCGGCCAGCTCACAAGAAAGCGAGTTGAAGAAAGGAGCTCAGGGACACTGTAACTCACAAACCTGCAGAGTTCTAAATGACAGCTATCGTCCAAAAATATATTGAAGTAAGGCTGCCAAGAGGACTTGAAAGCGGGGCAGAATTGCAGGAAACCGATTTCAGGAGGTAGACTGGAATTGCATGTAAAGCATAGGAAAAGAGGCAGAACGTCCACAATGATGCACTTGGCCAAAAAGGGCGTATGCGTTTTTTCCTGAATATATTCAGGAAAAAACGCATACGCCCTTTTTGGCCAACCAAGCAAGCTTGCAAAGGAAATCTGCACTACAATGAAGTCTCACTGCCCCACGCTCAAAAGGGTCATCTGAAAAAAGTGTAAAATCCAGAAAGGCAGGACAGGCCATGGAGAACTGGGAGCCTTGTTATGCTGATGGGCGGGATGTAAATTGCCAACAGCCACTCTGGAGAAGTGTATGGTGTTTCCTGAAACATCTAAGAAACAAAGCAACAGAGCCTAGGGCACTTCCACTTATGGTCCTATAGCTTAGGGAAATTAAAATCAAAAAGACACAGCCACCCCAAATTTTGGGACGGCTCTGTTTACAAGAACCTCGTTTATGGTACAAGTTCAATATCACAGAAAGCGAAAAATGGATAAAGAAGTTGTGGTACTTACGTACAATGCAATATCACTCAGCAATGAAATCTATGTCATCAGGCCCGTAGCAGCATAATGAGTGGATTCAGGTACGATGATTCTAAGTGAAATAAGTCACACAGAAAAAGAAACTTCATAAGATATCACTACTACACGGAATGTAAACTTGGCTACACAGGAACTGAATTACAAAACAGAACAGGGTCTCAAATGTAGAAAACCAACTTATGCTTGCTTAAGGGGAAAGGTGAGTTGGGGTGCTGCATAAAACCAGAGATTGAACTTGGCACAGATACCGTTCCATAAGCCAAATATATAATAGACCATAGCTACTCCTTGTTCAACGAAGTGGACTCAACACCCCATATTAAACGCCTAAGAATATACCTGACTAGTAAGAGTCTTAAAACCTATGGATTTATATGTCTCCGAAAGAGAATCAAGCGTGTGTACAGCGGCATAAACGCAACAGTCATAGGATTGATGAGGTTTGGTGAGCAAATGCAGACCCTTTGAAGTCTTATTGCATGCTACCCATTCCATGGGTCTCAACTCTCCAAGTTTAAGGGATTCTTCCTTCAGCTAAAACATGCATGTGGAACCCAGAGTATGATCCACTGTGTGTTCGGGAAACGTGTTCAAATGTGTCTCAGTTTTCGTCCCCTGGTACTCGGGTGCAACATTCCACATGCTTTACTAACACTCTCCCCACTTGGAGAGTCAGTGCCTTTAACCTCCTGTTTGGCCCAGTTTACAATTTCTGCGGAAAATAAACAGGAATAGGGAGAACCAATGAGAGACTAGCTGGACATGTCTGGTCGGGCAAATTTAACTCTCATTTCCCACCAGGAAGAGGAATTAACCAAAGGCTCAGCGTGCCGTGCCAGAAACACACTAGGCCCTGAAGCAATCCTGCGGTGTTGCGGCCAGCTCACAAGAAAGCGAGTTGAAGAAAGGAGCTCAGGGACACTGTAACTCACAAACCTGCAGAGTTCTAAATGACAGCTATCGTCCAAAAATATATTGAAGTAAGGCTGCCAAGAGGACTTGAAAGCGGGGCAGAATTGCAGGAAACCGATTTCAGGAGGTAGACTGGAATTGCATGTAAAGCATAGGAAAAGAGGCAGAACGTCCACAATGATGCACTTGGCCAAAAAGGGCGTATGCGTTTTTTCCTGAATATATTCAGGAAAAAACGCATACGCCCTTTTTGGCCAACCAAGCAAGCTTGCAAAGGAAATCTGCACTACAATGAAGTCTCACAGCCCCCCGTTCAAAAGGATCATCTGAAAAAAGTGTAAAATCCAGAAAGGCAGGACAGGCCATGGAGAACTGGGAGCCTTGTTATGCTGATGGACGGGATGTAAATTGCCAACAGCCACTCTGGAGAAGTGTATGGTGTTTCCTGAAACATCTAAGAAACAAAGCAACAGAGCCTAGGGCACTTCCACTTATGGTCCTATAGCTTAGGGAAATTAAAATCAAAAAGACACAGCCGGAGAAGGCGGAAGATGGCGGAAGAGTAAGACGCGGAGATCACCTTCCTCCCCACAGATACACCAGAAATACATCTACACGTGGAACAACTCCTACAGAACACCTACTGAAGGCTGGCAGAAGACCTCAGACCTCCCCAAAGGCAAGAAACTCCCCACGTACCTGGGTAGGGCAAAAGAAAAAACAGAGACAAAAGAATAGGGACGGCACCTGCACCAGTGGGAGGGAGTGGTGAAGGAGGAAAAGTTTCCACACTCTAGGAAGCCCCTTCGCGGGCGGAGACTGCGGGAGGCTGAGGGGGGAGCTTCGAAGCTGCGGAGGAGAGCACAGCCACTGGGGTGCGGAGGGCAAAGCGAGGATATTCCCGCACAGAGGATCGGTGCCGACCGGCACTCACCAGCCCGAGAGGCTTGTCTGCTCACCCGCCGGGGCGGGCGGGGCTGTGAGCTGAGGCCGGAGCGCAGGGAGAGGACTGGGGTTGGCGGCTTGAACATAGCCTGAAGGGGTTAGTGCACCACAGCTAGCCGGGAGGGAGTCCGGGGAAAAGCCTGCACCTGCAGAAGAGGCAGGAGACTTTTCCTTCCCTCTTTGTTTCCTGGGGCGTGAGGAGAGGGGTTTAAGAATGCTGCTTAAAGGAACTCCAGAGACGGGCGCGAGCCGCGGCTGAAAGCGCGGACCCCAGAGACGGGCGCGAGCCGCGGCTGAAAGCGCGGAATTCAGAGACGGGCGCGAGCCGCGGCTGAAAGCGCGGAATCCAGAGACGGGCGCGAGCCGCGACTGAAAGCGCAGAATCCAGAGACGGGCGCGAGCCGCGGCTGAAAGCGCGGAATCCAGAGACGGGCGCGAGCCACGGCTGAAAGCGCGGAATTCAGAGACAGGCGCAAGCCGCGGCTAAAAGCGCGGACCCCAGAGGCGGGCGGGAGACGTTAAGGCTGCTGCTGCCGCCACCGAGGGGCCTGTGTGCGAGCACAGGTCACTCTCCACACCCCTCTTCCGCGGAGCCTGTGCAGCCCGCCACTGCCGGGTTCCTGGGATCCAGGGACAACTTCCCCGGGAGGGCGCACAGCGCGCCTCAGGCTGGTGCAAAGTCACGCCGGCCTTTGCCACCGCAGGCCCGCCCCGCACTCTGTGCCCCTCCGTCCCCGCCGGCCTGAGTGCGCCAGAGCCCCCAATCAGCGGCTCTTTTAACCCCATCCTGTCTGAGCAAAAAACAGACGCCCTCCAGCGATCTACACGCAGTGGCAGGGCCAAATCCAAAGCTTAGCCCTGGGAGCTGTGAGAACAAAGAAGAGAAAGGGAAATCTCTCCCAGCAGCCTCAGAAGCAGCGGATTAAAGCTCCACAATCAACTTGATGTACCCTGCATCTGTGGAATACCTGAATAGACAATCAATCATCCCAAATTAAGGAAGTGGACTTTAGGAGCAAGATCTATGATTTTTTCCCCTTTCCTCTTTTTGTGAATGTGTATGTGTATGCTTCTGTGTGAGATCTTGTCTCTATAGTCTTGCTTCCACCATTTGTCCTAGGGTTCTATCCGTCCATGTTTTTTTTTTAATTTTTTTTTCTTAATAATTAATTTTAATAACCTTATTATACTTTACCTTCGTTCTTTCTTTCTTTCTTTCCGTCCTTCCTTCCCTCCTTTAGACAACGAATCATCCCAAATTGAGGAGGTGGTCTCTGACAGCAAGATTTAGGATTTTTCCCCATTTACCTCTTTTAGTGAGGGTGTATGTGTATGCTTCTGTGTAAGATTTTGTCTGTATAGCTTTGCTTCCAACATTTGTCCTAAGGTTCTTTCCGTCCCTTTTTTTTTCTAAATAAGTTTTTAATTCAATAACTTTATTATACTTTATTTTATTTTTACTGTATCTTCTTTCTTTCTGTCTTTTTTCCTTCTTTCCCTCCTTCCTTCCTTCCTCCCTCCCTCCCTCCCTCCTTTCTTTCCTTCTTGCCTTCTTGCCTTCTTTGCTTCTTTCTTTCTTTCTTCCTTCCTTCCTACCCTCCTTTCCTTCTTTCTTTCCTCATACTTCTACTAATTCCCTCTAGTTTTTCTCCCTTTTATCCTGAGCCTGTGGATGAAAAGCTTTTGGTGCTCCAGCCAGGAGGCAGGGCTCTGCCTCTGAGGTAGGACAGCCAACTTCAGGACACTGATCAACAAGAGACCTCCCAGCTCCACATAATATCAAACGGCGAAAATCTCCCAGAGACCTTCATCTTAACACCAGCACCCAGCTTCACTCAACGACCAGCAAGCCACAGTGCTGGAAAACCTATGCCAAACAACTAGCAAAACAGGAACACAACCCCACCCATTAGCAGAGAGGCTGCCTAAAATCATAATAAGGCCACAGACGCCCCCAAACACACCACCAGACGTGAACCTGCCCACTAGAGAGACAAGATCCAGCCTCATCCACCACAACACAGGCACTAGCCCCCTCCACCAGGAAGCCTACAAACCCCACTGAACCAACCTTAGCCACTGGAGACAGTCACCAAAAACAACGGGAACTACGAACCTGCAGCCTGCAAAAAGGAGACCCCAAACACAGTAAGATAAGCAAAATGAGAAGACAGAAAAACACACAGCAGATAAAGGAGCAAGATAAAAATGCACCAGACCTAACAAATGAAGAGGAAATAGGCAGTCTACCTGAAAGAGAATTCAGAATAATGATAGTAAGGTTGATCCGAAATCTTGGAGATAGAATGGACAATAGATTGGACAAAATGCAAGAATCAGTTAACAAGGACCTAGAAGAACTAAAGATGAAACAAGCAACGATGAACAACACAATAAATGAAATTAAAAGTACTCTAGATGGGATCAATAGCAGAATAACTGAGGCAGAAGAACGGATAAGTGACCTGGAAGATAAAATAGTGGAAATAACTACTGCAGAGCAGAATAAAGAAAAAAGAATGAAAAGAACTGAGGACAGTCTCAGAGACCTCTGGGACAACATTAAACGCACCAACATTCGAATTATAGGGGTTCCAGAAGAAGAAGAGAAAAAGAAAGGGACTGAGAAAATATTTGAAGAGATGATAGTTGAAAACTTCCCTAATATGGGAAAGGAAATAGTTAATCAAGTCCAGGAAGCACAGAGAGTCCCATACAAGATAAATACAAGGAGAAATACGCCAAGACACATATTAATCAAACTGTCAAAAATTAAATACAAAGAAAGCATATTAAAAGTAGCAAGGGAAAAACAACAAATAACACATAAGGGAATCCCCATAAGGTTAACAGCTGATCTCTCAGCAGAAACCCTACAAGCCAGAAGGGAGTGGCAGGACATACTGAAAGTGATGAAGGAGAAAAACCTGCAGCCAAGACTACTCTACCCAGCAAGGATCTCATTCAGATTTGATGGAGAAATTAAAACCTTTACAGACAAGCAAAAGCTGAGAGAGTTCAGCACCACCAAACCAGCTTTACAACAAATGCTAAAGGATCTTCTCTAGGCAAGAAACACAAGAGAAGGAAAAGACCTATAATAACGAACCCAAAACAATTTAGAAAATGGGAATAGGAACATACATATCGATAATTACCTTAAATGTAAATGGACTAAATGCTCCCACCAAAAGACACAGATTAGCTGAATGGATACAAAAACAAGACCCTTATATATGCTGTCTACAAGAGACCCACTTCAGACCTAGAGACACATACAGACTGAAAGTAAGGGGATGGAAAAAGATATTCCATGCAAATGGAAGCCAAAAGAAAGCTGGAGTAGCAATTCTCATATCAGACAAAATAGACTTTAAAATAAGGACTATTAAAAGAGACAAAGAAGGACACTACATAATGATCAAGGGATCGATCCAAGAAGAAGATATAACAATTGTAAATATTTATGCACCCAACATAGGAGCACCTCAATACATCAGGCAAATACTAACAGCCATAAAAGGGGAAATCGACAGTAACACATTCATAGTAGGGGACTTAAACACCCCACTTTCACCCATGGACAGATCATCCAAAATGAAAATAAATAAGGAAACACAAGCTTTAAATGATACATTAAACAAGATGGACTTAATTGATATTTATAGGACACTCCATCCAAAAACAACAGAATACACATTTTTCTCAAGTGCTCATGGAACATTCTCCAGGATAGATCATATCTTAGGTCACAAATCAAGCCTTGGTAAATTTAAGAAAATTGAAATTGTATCAAGTATCTTTTCTGACCACAACGCCATGAGACTAGATATCAATTACAGGAAAAGATCTGTAAAAAATACAAACACATGGAGGCTAAACAATACACTACTTAATAATGAAGAGATCACTGAAGAAATCAAAGAGGAAATCAAAAAATACCTAGAAACAAATGACAATGGAGATACAACGACCCAAAACCTGTGGGATGCAGCAAAAGCAGTTCTAAGGGGGAAGTTTATAGCAATACAAGCTCACCTTAAGAAGCAGGAATCATCTCGAATAAACAACCTAACCTTGCACCTCAAGCAATTAGAGAAAGAAGAACAAAAAAACCCCAAAGCTAGCAGAAGGAAAGAAATCATAAAAATCAGATCAGAAATAAATGAAAAAGAAATGAAGGAAACAATAGCAAAGATCAATAAAACTAAAAGCTGGTTCTTTGAGAAGATAAACAAAATAGATAAACCACTAGCCAGACTCATCAAGAAAAAAAGGGAGAAGACTCAAATCAATAGAATTAGAAATGAAAAAGGAGAGGTAACAACTGACACTGCAGAGATAAAAGAGATCATGAGAGATTACTACAAGCAACTCTATGCCAATAAAATGGACAATCTGGAAGAAATGGACAAATTCTTAGAAATGCACAAGCTGCCAAGACTGAATCAGGAAGAAATAGAAAATATGAACAGACCAATCACAAGCACTGAAATTGAAACTGTGATTAAAAATCTTCCAACAAAGAAAAGCCCAGGACCAGATGGCTTCACAGGCGAATTCTATCAAACATATAGAGAAGAGCTAACACCTATCCTTCTCAAACTCTTCCAAAATATAGCAGAGGGAGGACCACTCCCTAACTCCTTCTACGAGGCCACCATCACCTTGATACCAAAACCAGACAAGGATGTCACAAAGAAAGAAAACTATAGGCCAATATCACTGATGAACATAGATGCAAAAATCCTCAACAAAATACTAGCAAACAGAATCCAACAGCACATTAAAAGGATCATACACCATGATCAAGTGGGGTTTATTCCAGGAATGCAAGGATTCTTCAATATACGCAAATCTATCAATGTGATAAACCATATTAACAAATTGAAGGAGAAAAACCATATGATCATCTCAATAGATGCAGAGAAAGCTTTTGACAAAATTCAACACCCATTTATGATAAAAACCCTGCAGAAAGTAGGCATAGAGGGAACTTTCCTCAACATAATAAAGGCCATATATGACAAGCCCACAGCAAACATCATCCTCAATGGTGAAAAACTGAAAGCATTTCCACTAAGATCAGGAACAAGACAAGGTTGCCCACTCTCACCACTATTATTCAACATTGTTTTGGAAGTTTTAGCCACAGCAATCAGAGAAGAAAAGGAAATAAAAGGAATCCAAATTGGAAAAGAAGAAGTAAAGCTGTCACTGTTTGCAGATGACATGATCCTATACATAGAGAACCCTAAAGATGCTATCCGAAAACTACTAGAGCTAATCAATGAATTTGGTAAAGTGGCAGGATACAAATTTAATGCACAGAAATCTCTGGCATTCCTATACACTAATGATGAAAAATCTGAAAGTGAAATCAAGAAAACACTCCCATTTACCATTGCAACAAAAAGAATAAAATATCTAGGAATAAACCTACCTAAGGAGACAAAAGACCTGTATGCAGAAAATTATAAGACACTGATGAAAGAAATTAAAGATGATATAAATAGATGGAGAGATATACCATGTTCTTGGATTGGAAGAATCAACATTGTGAAAATGACTCTACTACCCAAAGCAATCTATAGATTCAATGCAATCCCTATCAAACTACCACTGGCATTTTTCACAGAACTAGAACAAAAAATTTTGCAATTTGTATGGAAACACAAAAGACCCCGAATAGCCAAAGCAATTTTGAGAACGAAAGAAGGAACTGGAGGAATCAGGCTCCCTGACTTCAGACTATACTACAAAGCTACAGTCATCAAGACGGTATGGTACTGGCACAAAAACAGAAAGATAGATCAATGGAACAGGATAGAAAGCCCAGAGATAAACCCATGCACATATGGACACCTTATCTTTGATAAAGGTGGCAGTAATGTACAATGGAGAAAGGACAGCCTCTTCAATAAGTGGTGCTGGGAAAACTGGACAGGTACATGTAAAAGTATGAGATTAGATCACTCCCTAACACCATACACAAAAATAAGCTCAAAATGGATTAAAGACCTAAATGTAAGGCCAGAAACTATCAAACTCTTAGAGGAAAACATAGGCAGAACACTCTATGACATAAATCAAAGCAAGATCCTTTCTGACCCACCTCCTAGAGTAATGGGAATAAAAACAAAAATAAACAAATGGGACCTAATGAAACTTCAAAGCTTTTGCACAGCAAAGGAAACCATAAACAAGACCAAAAGACAACCCTCAGAATGGGAGAAAATATTTGCAAATGAAGCAACCGACAAAGGATTAATCTCCAAAATTTACAAGCAGCTCATGCAGCTCAATAACAAGAAAACAAACAACCCAATCCAAAAATGGGCAGAAGACCTAAATAGACATTTCTCCAAAGAAGATATACAGACTGCCAACAAACACATGAAAGAATGCTCAACATCACTAATCATTAGAGAAATGCAAATCAAAACTACAATGAGATATCATCTCACACCAGTCAGAATGGCCATCATCAAAAAATCTAGAAACAATAAATGCTGGAGAGGGTGTGGAGAAAAGGGAACCCTCTTACACTGTTGGTGGGAATGTAAATTGATACAGCCACTGTGGAGAACAGTATGGAGGTTCCTTAAAAAGCTACAAATAGAACTACCATATGACACAGCAATCCCACTACTGGGCATATACCCTGAGAAAACCATAATTCAAAAAGAGACATGTACCAAAATGTTCATTGCAGCTCTATTTACAATAGCCCAGAGATGGAAACAACCTAAATGCCCGTCATCTGATGAATGGATAAAGAAGATGTGGCACATATATACAATGGAATATTACTCAGCCATAAAAAGAAACGAAATTGAGCTATTTGTAATGAGGTGGATAGACCTAGAGTCTGTCATACAGAGTGAAGTAAGTCAGAAAGAGAGAGACAAATACCGTATGCTAACACATATATATGGAATATAAGAAAAAAAAATGTCATGAAAAACCTAGGGGTAAAGCAGGAATAAATACGCAGACCTCTTAGAGAACGGACTTGAGGTTATGGGGAGGGGGAAGGGTGAGCTGTGACAGGGCGAGAGAGAGTCATGGGCATATACACACTAACAAACGCAGTAAGGTAGATAGCTAGTGGGAAGCAGCTGCATGGGACAGGGATATTGGCTCGGTGCTTTGTGACAGCCTGGAGGGGTGGGATGGGGAGGGTGGGAGGGAGGGAGACGCAACAGGGAAGACATATGGGAACATATGTTTATGTATGACTGATTCACTTTGTTATAAAACAGAAACTAACACACCATTGTAAAGCAATTATACCCCAATAAAGATGTAAAAAAAAAAAAAAAAAAAAAAAAAAAAAAAAAAAAACAGCCACCCCAAAATTTGAGACGGCTCTGTTTACAAGAACCTCATTTATGGTACAAGTTCAATATCACAGAAAGCGAAAAATGGATAAACAAGTTGTGGTACTTACGTACAATGCAATATCACTCAGCAATGAAATCTATGTCATCAGGCCCGTAGCAGCATAATGAGTGGATTCAGGTACGATGATTCTAAGTGAAATAAGTCACACAGAAAAAGAAACTTCATAAGATATCACTACTACACGGAATGTAAACTTGGCTACACAGGAACTGGATTACAAAACAGAACAGGGTCTCAAATGTAGAAAACCAACTTATGCTTGCTTAAGGGGAAAGGTGAGTTGGGGTGCTGCATAAAACCAGAGATTGAATTTGGCACAGATACCGTTCCATAAGCCAAATATATAATAGACAATAGCTACTCCTTGTTCAACGAAGTGGACTCAACACCCCATATTAAACGCCTAAGAATATATCTGACTAGTAAGAATCTTAAAACCTATAGATTTATATGTCTCCGAAAGAGAATCAAGCGTGTGTACAGCGGCATAAACGCAACAGTCATAGGATTGATGAGGTTCGGTGACCAAATGCAGACCCTTTGAAGTCTTATTGCATGCTACCCATTCCATGGGTCTCAACTCTCCAAGTTTAAGGGATTCTTCCTTCAGCTAAAACATGCATGTGGAACCCACAGTATGATCCACCGTGTGTTCGGGAAACGTGTTCAAATGTGTCTCAGTTTTCGTCCCCTGGTACTCGGGTGCAACATTCCAGACGCTTTACTAACACTCTCCCCACTTGGAGAGTCAGTGCCTTTAACCTCCTGTTTGGCCCAGTTTGCAATTTCTGCGGAAAATGAACAGGAATAGGGAGAACCAATGAGAGACTAGCTGGAGGTGTCTGGACGGGAAAATTTAACTCTCATTTCCCACCAGGTAGAGGAATTAACCAAAGGCTCAGTGTGCCGGGCCAGAACCACACTAGGGCCTGAAGCAATCCTGCGGTGTTGCGGCCAGCTCACAAGAAAGCGAGTTGAAGAAAGGAGCTCAGGACCACTGTAACTCACAAACCTGCAGAGTTATAAATGACAGCTATCGTCCAAAAATATATTGAAGTAAGGCTGCCAAGAGGACTTGAAAGCGGGGCAGAATTGCAGGAAACCGAGTTCAGGAGGTAGACTGGAATTGCATGTAAAGCATAGGAAAAGAGGCAGAACGTCCACAATGATGCACTTGGCCAAAAAGGGCGTATGCGTTTTATCCTGAATATATTCAGGAAAAAACGCATACGCCCTTTTTGGCCAACCAAGCAAGCTTGCAAAGGAAATCTGCACTACAATGATGTCTCACTGCCCACCGGTCAAAAGGGCCAGTTGAAAAAAGTGTAAAATCCAGAAAGGCAGGACAGGCCATGGAGAACTGGGAGCCTCGTTATGCAGACGGGCGGGATGTAAATTGCCAACAGCCACTCTGGAGAAGTGTATGGTGTTTCCTGAAACATCCAAAAAACAAAGCAACAGAGCCTAGGGCACTTCCACTTATGGTCCTATAGCTTCGGGAAATTAAAATCAAAAAGACACAGCCACCCCAAAGTTTGGGACGGCTCTGTTTACAAGAACCTCGTTTATGGTACAAGTTCAATATCACAAAAAACGAAAAATGGATAAAGAAGTTGTGGTACTCACGTACAATGCAATATCACTCAGCAAAGAAATCTATGTCATCAGGCCCGTAGCAGCATAATGAGTGGATTCAGGTACGATGATTCTAAGTGAAATAAGTAACACAGAAAAAGAAACATCATAAGATATCACTACTACACGGAATGTAAACTTGGCTACACAGGAACTGAATTACAAAACAGAACAGGGTCTCAAATGTAGAAAACCAACTTATGCTTGCTTAAGGGGAAAGGTGAGTTGGGGTGCTGCATAAAACAAGAGATTGAAATTAGCACAGATACCGTTGCATAAGCCAAATTTGTAATAGACAAGAGCTACTCCTTGCTCAACCTAGTGGACTCAACACCCCATATTAAACGCCTAAGAATATATTTGACTAGTAAGAATCTTAAAACCTATGGATTTATATGTCTCCGAAAGAGAATCAAGCATGTGTACAGCAGCATAAACGCAGCAGTGATAGGATTGGTGAGGTTCGGTGAGCAAATGCAGACCCTTTGAAGTCATATTGCATGGTACCCATTCCATGGGTCTCAACTCTCCAGGTTTAAGGGATTCTTCCTTCAGCTAAAACATGCATGTGGAACCCAGAGTATGATCCACCGTGTGATCGGGAAACGTGTTCAAATGTGTCTCAGTTTTCGTCCCCTGGTACTCGGGTGCAACATTCCAGATGCTTTACTAACACTCTCCCCACTTGGAGAGTCAGTGCCTTTAACCTCCTGTTTGTCCCAGTTTGCAATTTCTGCGGAAAATGAACTGGAATAGGGAGAACCCATGAGAGACTAGACGGAGGTGTCTGGACGGGCAAATTTAACTCTCATTTCCCACCAGGCAGAGGAATTAACCAAAGGCTCAGTGTGCCATGCCGGAACCACACTAGGGCCTGAAGCAATCCTGCGGGGTTGCGGCCAGCTCACAAGAAAGCAAGTTGAAGAAAGGAGCTCAGGGGCACTGTCATTCACAAACCTGCAGAGTTATAAATGACAGCTATCGTCCAAAAATATATTGAAGTAAGACTGCCAAGAGCACATGAAAATGGGGCAGAATTGCAGGAAACCGAGTTCAGGAGGTAGACTGGAATTGCATGTAAAGCATAGGAAAAGAGGTAGAACGTCCACAATGATGCACTTGGCCAAAAAGGGCGTATGCGTTTTTTCCTGAATATATTCAGGAAAAAACGCATACGCCCTTTTTGGCCAACCAAGCAAGCTTGCAAAGGAAATCTGCACTACAATGATGTCTCACTGCCCACCGGTCAAAAGGGCCAGTTGAAAAAAGTGTAAAATCCAGAAAGGCAGGACAGGCCATGGAGAACTGGGAGCCTCGTTATGCAGATGGGCGGGATGTAAATTGCCAACAGCCACTCTGGAGAAGTGTATGGTGTTTCCTGAAACATCCAAAAAACAAAGCAACAGAGCCTAGGGCACTTCCACTTATGGTCCTATAGCTTAGGGAAATTAAAATCAAAAAGACACAGCCACCCCAAAGTTTGGGACGGCTCTGTTTACAAGAACCTCGTTTATGGTACAAGTTCAATATCACAAAAAACGAAAAATGGATAAAGAAATTGTGGTACTCACGTACAATGCAATATCACTCAGCAAAGAAATCTATGTCATCAGGCCCGTAGCAGCATAATGAGTGGATTCAGGTACGATGATTCTAAGTGAAATAAGTAACACAGAAAAAGAAACATCATAAGATATCACTACTACACGGAATGTAAACTTGGCTACACAGGAACTGAATTACAAAACAGAACAGGGTCTCAAATGTAGAAAACCAACTTATGCTTGCTTAAGGGGAAAGGTGAGTTGGGGTGCTGCATAAAACAAGAGATTGAAATTAGCACAGATACCGTTGCATAAGCCAAATTTGTAATAGACAAGAGCTACTCCTTGCTCAACGAAGTGG